>NC_089722.1:1780000-2380000 GCF_035083965.1 Branchiostoma lanceolatum | reverse complement strand
ATACTTGGGTCCACATGATGGACCCCAACACTATCTCCTGTACATGTATCTGCATTATGCTACAACTACCTCTTTGTTTGATGTAACGTAGCGTTACCAAATGTCGTCCAATTTGTTCAAAACGCAATCTTCCTGACCTTTGTCGGCAAATGTTTAATCCATAAGAAAAAAGATCATGCTCTATAACTTTTTCTCCGTCTGTAACGAATGCCGTACGAGCATAATCTATACTTGGTCTGGTGGTAAAGATTTGTGCCAGGGTGACTTATTGCCGTTCACTTCTCCATCTAGTGCAGTCCACTTCAACGACAAATACTCCCCATAAGTGACCAGTGAATAGTCTGCAAATCAAACACGGTAAAAACAACAACTGGAGAAATGATTTATAGTATTCTTGTGATTTAGAAAAGGAAACGAAATGCACAGTGTCGAATTCTATGCAAATTACACCATGCGTAATATTCACAGGACACTTACTGTTACGAGTGTTAGATGTATTTTCTCTTCTATCGCTGGGCAAAACGTATTTCGATACAGACATGACTAGGGATCATAAATGATTCTTCCTTCCTCGTGAAAACAGATTTTTGATGATACACAAAGTGGACGACATTGGGTAGTGCACGATACATAGTAACGCTTCGAACCTGTAATTCCACAGAAAGTGACTTGCCAGCTCATGGCCAATGAAACTGATAAGACTACTTCTAAATGTTGTCAGACTTTTTGTTTGAAATAAATGTGCCGTGAGAAACCTTTTTGTGTCGTGTGTCGTTATTTCCCATCACACGGAGGCAGCCTTGACGTGGCGTGATGGCTTCTTAACTAATGCCTCTAACTGTCTCAGTCAGTAGTCTCGCCTTCTCATGTATATTTCAATATAAAGATACGTACCTTTTATGGGCGCGTTCCTAATGAACCTACATATCATTCATTCCATGCATGTTACACTGGAACACACTTGAACACACACCAAACAAAACACCAAACAAACAAACAAACAACTAACTAACTAACTATCTAACTATCTAACTAACAAACAAACACGTAAAAAAAAACTTCGATTACACGGAGGTATCAATAAGTACCTGTGTCTGTATCTGTATAGCTGGTATAGCCGCCCTTCAGCTGGACCTTTGAACCTTAGAACACCTTAGTAAGCGTTGTTTAAAGTTATTTAGTAAAAATGCTCCTACAGTTCTTGATGGAATGTATGTTTCCTCCCTAAAATGCATTCAATAATTGGAATCTCAGCACTTTTGGCTCATTTCTTGTCTTTTAGGTAGACTGTAAGTATTCATATTCATACATACAATCACTTGTGGAGATTTCTTGCAAACCTTCAACCATCCGGTAGGGAGCATCGCATCGCGTAGCTCTGTCGAGTGACACGGAATTTCCACAGGAAGAAAAGTCTATGGCGGAAACACTGCCAGTCGTGTTCGGGGATCAGTCCAGTCATTGAAGACAGTTATCGGTCTCAAAGTCAATATTTCTATTGCACTACACACATTTCCTCGCTACAAGGCGTTAAGAACACACCATTACAGATTTACCAAACATCCGCATTTGTCGATGACTACCCTGTCAATGAATGGAGTCTATTTCCATGTGATGTTTTAAACAAGAATTTTTCTTCAACATTAGGTATTTCCTGACATATTTTTTTTTCAGAACTTTCACCAACAAAGCGATTTTGAGAAAATACAATCCTGTTTCTTTGGTCACAATACGTAAGTCGATGATGTTCTGTTGGTTGGATTTACTACGTTGATGATGGTATTCTATTTAGCGACTGGCCGATTTCTTCACCAACATATTTGTTTCTCCAGAACATATATGTATATAAATGTATAGACGTGTCTCGCTATGAAAAATCTTCAAGATTGCCTGCAGAGGCAACGACATTTTGGGGATAAAAAGTGTTTTAGGGTAGTCGCTAGCAATACACGAAAACTCTTGCTACTCCAGAATTACGCGTACGCTTGACTTGAAATTGGAGAACCCCAATTACGCATTAGACACGGTGGATTGCGCATTGCGCGCAGCGGTGCAAGTACACATTATGTGTAATTCAGTAGGCTTCACTGGCCTGAACTTTATATTTGAAGAGTCCAAACTGCGTGGAATAAAACAGCAGTACTTGCCCACTCATTACGTTGACTTCAAAAGAATACAATGACACACTATACACGGAAACCTGTCTGCCGCGTCCTCTTAAACATGCCTGTTCTTCAGTTTAGAAAAAAAGGTGTAAGAACTTAAATTTTTGTTAGCCAAAATATCGTCTGCGGCGATGACGTTACGTTGCGTATACGTATCCCGTGATGCCTTGCGCCCGGAATGCCGCCTACCGCGTTGAACTTGTGGATCGTCTTGCCCGAAGCTCTCGAGGCGTACAAAGACAAGTGACCCGAGCGAGTAACACATCCGACTTGAACAAAGCCCGGGCGTCCGTTCCACGCGGACCGGGGTGTCCCGTTCCCCCGACCGGATTTGTGTATCGCTGCGTATCCGCTCTTAGCGTTTGTTCGCTCGGAGACGCCGGTAGCTTTATATCCGAAGGCACTGTATAGTGGCCCTGGCATTGTCAAGGACGGGGCTTGTAGTGTAGGATTGTGGTTGTGTTTTTTTTTTTTTGTGTGTGTGTGTGAAAAGAGCTACTTGATCTTTGATTAGCCCCAGCACTTAAGCACAGAGGACTGGTTCTTCACCCGACACATATACATCTTCATAGTCAGCACCCGTGGCGGGGTAAACTGTATACACTATGGACACGGTGTTCAGGAATTATCGGTCCCCCAGGAAAATCGGTCCCCAATCCATGGTGGGCGTGGCCTAAAAAGTACGAAGGCCCACAGGGCCAAAGACATAGATATCATCCACAAAAACTGTCTTTGAATTGAATACTTAATGCCAAATGTATGAATTGTAAGAAGGTGGGACGGACATTATCCACAAACACAAATATGAACGTTTCATCAACAAAAAGTATCAGTTTTTGGCCATTGCAGGGACACATTTTCCCGGGGTAGCCAGGATTTCCGGTCCCCTCATATGAAAGTCAACAACTCTTCTCCTAGTAGTGATGCATTTGGAAAAATACTTTATTCTTAAATAACTTTAACTTGAGATGATGCTCTTAACACAAAAATATAAACGTTTCAAAGACGTCGGACAACAGTCTCTGCATTTGTCCATTGAGGGAATTCAGGGGAAGGGGACTCATTTTCCTGGGGTAGATCTAGCCGGGATTTTCGGTCCCCTCATAGCAAAGTCAACAACGCTTCTTCTGATGAACTTGGAAGCTTCTTTGTCAACTTCAAGGCGCTTATCGGAAGACTTAACACAACTATAAAGGTTTCAAAGCAAGAAGTTTCAGAACTTGGCCATTGAGGGGATTTCAGGGGAAGGGGACACATTTTCCCGGGGTAGATCTAGCCGAGATTTTCGGTCCCCTCATAGCAAAGTCAACAACGATGGACTTGGAAATTGTTTGTCAACTTAAGGGACGCTTCTCTGAAGAATTAGCACAACTATAATCGTTTCAAAAGCAAAAAAATCTCAGGATTTGGCCATTGAGGGATTTCAGGGGAAGGGGACAGATTATCCAGGGTAGATCTAGCTGGGATTTTCGGTCCCCTTACAGGAAAGTCAACAACGCTTCTTATGATGGACATGGAAATTGTTTTTCAACTTGAAGACGCTTCCCCGAAGACTTAACACAACTATAAACGTTTCAAAAGCAAACTGTCTTAGGATTTGGCCACTGAGGGGATTTCAAGGGAAGGGGACACATTATCCCGGGGTACCCGGGATTGTCGGTCCCCTCATAGGAAAGTCAACAACGCTTCTCCTGATCCATTTGGAAACCTGTTTTTATACTTAAAGACGCTTCTCTGAAGACTTAACATAACTATAAACGTTTCAAAAGCAAAAAAAAGTCTCAGGATTTGGCCATTGAGGGAATTTTAAGGGGAGGGAAACATTTTCCCGGGGTAGCCGGGATTTTCGGTCCCCGCATAGGAAAGTCAACAACGCTTCTTCTGATACATTTGGAAACCTGTTTTTATACGCTTCTCTGAAGACGTAACACAAATACAAACGCTTTAAAAGCAAAAAGTCTCAGGATTTGGCCATTGTGGGGAGGGGGATACATTTTGCCGGGGTAGAACTAGCCAGGATTTTCGGTCCCCTCATCAAAAAGTCAACAACGCTTCTTATTTTGGACTTGAAAATTGTTTGTCAACTTGAAGGCGCTTCTCTGTAGACTTAACACACCTATAAATGTTTCAAAAGCAAAAAGTCTCAGCATTTGTCCATTGAGGGGATTTCAGGGGAAGGGGACACATTTTCCCGGGGTAGATCTAGCCGGGATTTTCGGTCCCCTCATAGAAAAGTCAACAACGCTTTTTATGATGGACTTGGAAATTGTTTGTCACTTTGAAGACGCTTCTCTGTAGACTTAACACAACTATAAAAGTTTTGAAAAGCAAAAGTCTTAGGATTTGGCCATTGAGGGGATTTTAGGGTAAGGGGACACATTATCCCGGGTAGAACTAGTCGGGATTTTCGGTCCCCACATAGGAAAGTCAACAACGCTTCTTATGATGGACTAGGAAATTCTTTTTCAACTGGAAGACGCTTCCCTGGAGACTTAACACAACTATAAACGATTCAAAAGCAAGATGTCTCAATATTTGGCCATTTAGGGAATTTCAGGGGGGGACACATTTTCCCGGGGTAGCCGGGATTTTCGGTCCCCTCATAGGAAAGTGAAAAAGTTTCTTCTGATGTACTTGGAAATTGTTTGTCAACTTCAAGGCGCTTATCTGAAGATTTAACACAACTATAAAGGTTTAAAAGCAAAAAGTTCCAGAACTTGGCCATTGAGGGGATTTCAGGGGAAGGGGACACATTTTCCCGGGGTAGATCTAGCCGGGATTTTCGGTCCCCTCATAGCAAAGTCAACAACGCTTCTTATGGTGGACTTGGGAATTATTTGTCAACTTAAGGGACGCTTCTCTGAAGAATAAGCACAACTATAAAGGTTTCAAAAGCAAAAAAAATCTCAGGATTTGGCCATTGAGGGATTTCAGGGGAAGGGGACACATTTTCCCGCGGTAGATCTTGCCGGGATTTTCGGTCCCCTCAAAGGAAAGTCATCAACGCTTCTTATGATGGACTTGGAAATTGTTTTTCAACTTGAAGACAGTTCTCTGAAGGCTTAACGCAACTACAGAAGTTTCAAAAGTAAAAACTCTCCGGAATTTTCTATTGAGGGGTTTTCAGGGTAAGGGGACACATTATCCCGGGTAGAACTAGCCGGTATTTTCGGTCCCCTCATAGGAAAGAAAAAAAACTATTCTTATGACGGACTTGGAAATTGTTTTATTTAACATGAAGGCACTTCTCTGAAAACTTAACACAACTATAAACGATTCAAAAGCAAGATGTCTCGGCATTTGTCCATTAAGGTCATTTCAGGGAAGGGGACACATTTTCCCGGGGTACCCGGGAGTTTCGGTCCCCTCATAGGAAAGTCAACAACGATTCTCCTGATCTATTTGGAATCCTGTTTTTGTACTTAAAGACGCTTCTCTGAAGACTTAACACAACTATAAACGTTTCATGGGTAAAATTCTCAAGATTTGTCAATTGAGGAGATTTAAGGAGGAGGGGGACACATTTTCCCGGGTCAGCCGGGATTTTTGGTCCCCTTATAGGAAAGTCAAAAACGCTTCCAATGATACATTTAGAAACCTGTTTTTCAACTTGAAGACGCTTCTCTGAAGACTTAACACAAATACAAGCGCTTAAAAAGCAAAACGTCTCAGGATTTGACCATTGAGGGGATTTTAAGGGGAGGGGGATACATTTTCCCGGGGTAGAACTAGCCAGGATTTTCGGTCCCCTCATCAAAAAGTCAACAACGCTTCTTATTTTGGACTTGGAAATTGTTTTTCAACTTGAAGACACTTCCCTGAAGACTTAACACAACTATAAACGATTCAAAGGCACGATATCTCAATATTTGGCCATTAAGGGGATTTCAGGTAAAGGGGACACATTTTCCCGGCCTCGGGTTAAGCCGGGATTTTCGGTCCCCTCATAGGAAAGTCAACAACGTCTCTTCTGATTCACTTGGAAACCTGTTTTTCAACTTGATGACGCTTCTCTGAAGACCTGACACAACTATAAACGTTTCTAAAGCAAAAAGTAAATTGTTTTGTCAAGTCTTCAGGGAAGCGTCTTCAAGCATCTTTGCGATTTCCTATGAGGGGACCGAAAATCCCGGCTTAACCCCGGCCCGGGAAAATGTGTCCCCCTTACCTGAAATCCCCTTAATTGCCAAATGCTAGGACTTTTTTTTAAACGTTTGTTGTTGCGTTAGGTTTTCAGAGAAGCGTCTACAAGTTGAAAAACAGGTTTTCAAGTCAATCATAAGAGACGTTGTTGACCTTTCCACTAGGGGACCGAAAATCCCGGCTTAACACCGGCCGGGGAAAATGTGTCCTTTTTACCCGAAATTCTCTCAATGGACAAATGGACAAAGACTTTCTGCTTTTCAAACATTTATGGTTGTGTCATATATTCATTGAAGCGTCTTCCTGTTGAAAAACAGGTTTCGAAGTCCATCAGAAGAGACGTTGTTGACTTTCTCATTAGGGAACCGAAAATCCCGGCTTAACCACGGCCCGGGAAAATGTGTCCCCTTTACCTGAAATCTCCTCAATGGCCAAATGCTGAGACTTTCTGCTTTTGAAACGTTTATAGTTGTGTCCAAGTCTTCATAGAAGCGTGTTCAAGTTGAAAAACAAGTGTATCAGAAGAGACGTTGTTGACTTTCTCATGATTGGACCGAAAATCCCGGTTTAACCCCGGCCCGGGAAAATGTGTCCCCTTTACCTAAAATCCCCTCAATGGACAAATGCTGAGACTTCTTGCTTTTGAAATGTTTATATTGTGTTAGGTCTCTAGGGAAGCGTCTTCAAGTTGAAAAACAAGCGTCCAGGTTTAACAGAAGACAAAATGTTGATTTTCTTATGAGGGGACCAAAAATCCCGGCTACCCTGGCCCGGGAAAATGTCTCCCCTTTACCTGAAATCCCCACAATGGTCAAATACTGAGACCTTTTGCTTTTGAAACGTTTATAGTTGTGACAAGTTTTCAGAGAAGCGCCTTCAAGTTGACAAACAATTTCCAAGTCCGTCATAAGAAGCGTTTTTGACTTTCCTATGAGGGGACCGAAAATCCCGGATAATGTGTCCCCTTACCCTGAAATCCCCTCAATGCCAAAATCCTGAGACTTTTTGCTTTTGAAACTTCTATAGTTGTGTAAAGTCTTCAGAGAACTGTCTTCAAGTTGAAAAACAGGTTTCCAAATGTATCATGAGAAGCGTTGTTGACTTTCCTATGAGGGGACCGAAAATCCCGGCTACCCCGGGAAAATGTGTCCCCTTCCCCTGAAATCCCCTCAATGGCCAAATCCTAGGACTTTTTGCTTTTGAAACCTTTTTAGTTGTATTAAGTCTTCAGGGAAGGGCTTCAAGTTGATAAACAATTTCCAAGTCCATCATAAGAAGCATTGTTGACTTTCCTATGAAAGGACCGAAAATCCCGGGAAAATGTGTCCCCCTCCCCTTGAAATTCCCTCAATGGCCAAATATTGAGACTTTTTGCTTTTGAAACGTTTATATTTGTGTTAAGTCTTCAGAGAAGCGTCTTCAACTTGACAAACAGGTTTCCAAGTGCATCAGAAGAGACGTTGTTGACCTTCCTATTAGGGAACCGAAAATCCCGGCTACCCCGGGAAAATGTGTCCCCTTCCCCTTAAATCACCTTAATTGACAAATTTTGAGACTTTTGCCCATGAAACGTTTATAGTTGTGTTAAGTCTTCAGAGAAGCGTCTTTAAGTATAAAAACAGGATTCCAAATGGATCAGGAGAAGCGTTGTTGACTTTCCTATGAGGGGACCGAAAATCCCGGCTACCCCGGGAAAATGTGTCCCCTTCCCTTGAAATCCCCTGAATGGTCAAATCCTGAGACTTTCTTTTGCTTTTGAAACTTTTATAGTTGTGTTAAGTCTACAGAGAAGCGCCTTCAAGTTGGCAAACAATTTACAAGTCCATCATAAGAAGCGTTGTTGACTTTTTGATGAGGGGACCGAAAATCCTGGCTAGTTCTAAACCGGAAAAATGTGTCCCCTTCCCCTTAAAATCCCCTCAATTGCCAAATCCTGAGACTTTTTGCTTTTAAAGCGTTTGCATTTGTGTTAAGTCTTCAGAGAAGCGTCTTCAAGTTGACAAACAGGTTTCCAAATGTATGATAAGAATTGTTGTTGACTTTCCTATGAGGGGACCGAAAATCCCGGCTACCCCGGGAAAATGTGTCCCCCTCCTCCTAAATCTTCTCAATTGACAAATCTTGAGACTTTTGCCCATGAAACCTTTATAGTTGTGCTTATTCTTCAGAGAAGCGTCCCTTAAGTTGACAAATAATTCCCAAGTCCACAATAAGAAGCGTTGTTGACTTTGCTATGAGGGGACCGAAAATCCCGGCTAGATCTACCCCGGGAAAATGTGTCCCCTACCCCTGAAATCCTCCTTATGGCCAAATGCTGAGAAATCTTGCTTTTGAATCTTTTATAGTTGTGTTAACTTTTCAGAGAAGCGCCTTCAAGTTGACAAACAATTTCCAAGTCCGTCATAAGAAGCGTTTTTTACTTTCCCATGAGGGGACCGAAAATCCTGGCTAGTTCTTCCCCGGGATAATGTTTCCCCTTACCATGAAATCCCCTCAATACCAAAATCCTGAGATTTCTTGCTTTTAAACTTCTATAGTTGTGTTAAGTGTTCAGGGAAGCGTCTTCAAGTTGAAAAACAATTTCCAAGTCCATCATAAGAAGCGTTGTTGACTTTCCTATGAGGGGACCGAAAATCCCGGCAAGATCTACCCCGGGAAAATGTGTCCCCTTCCCCTGAAATCCCGCAATTGCCAAATCCTGAGATTTTTTTGCTTTTGAAACCTTTATAGTTGTGCTAATTCTTCAGAGAAGCGTCTTCAAGTTGACAAACAATTTCCAAGTCCATCATAAGAAGCGTTGTTGACTTTGCTACATTGTATGAGGGGACCGAAAATCCCGGCTAGATCTACCCGGGAAATGTGTCCCCTTCCCCTAAAATCCCCTCAATGGCCAAGTCCTGAAACTTTTTGCTATTGAAACGTTTCTAGTTGTGTTAAATCTTGAGATAAGCGCCTTCAAGTTGACAAACAAGCATCCAAGTCAATCAGAAGAAGCGTTGTTGACTTTCCTATTAGAGGACCGAAAATCTCGGCTAGTTCTACCCCGGGAAAATGTGTTCCCCTCCTGCTGAAATCCCTGGATGAACAAATCCTGATACTTTTTGCTTTTGAAACGTTTGTATTCATTTGGGTGAAATCTTTAGAGAAGCGTCTTCAAGTTGAAAAACAGGTTTTCAAATGTATGATAAGAATCGTTGTTGACTTTCCTATGAGGGGACCGAAAATCCCGGCTACCCCGGGAAAATGTGTCCCCCTCCTCCTTAAATCTTCTCAATTGACAAATCTTGAGATTTTTGCCCATGAAACGTTTATAGTTGTGTTAAGTCTTCAGAGAAGCGTCTTTAAGTTGAAAAACAAGATTCCAAATGGATCAGGAGAAGCGTTGTTTACTTTCTTATGAGGGGACCGAAAATCCCAGCTACCCCGGGACAATGTGTCCCCTTCCCCTGAGATCCCCTTAATGGCCAAATGCTGAGACATCTTGCTTTTGAATCTTTTATAGTTGTGTTAAGTTTTCAGAGAAGTGCCTTCAAGTGGACAAACAATTTCCAAGTCCGTCATAGGAAGCGTTGTTGACTTTACTATGAGGGGACCGAAAATCCCGGCTAGTTCTACCCCGAGAAAATCTGTCCCCTTCCCCTGAAATCCCCTTAATGGCCAAATATTGAGACATCTTGCTTTTGAATCGTTTATAGTTGTGTTAAGTCTTCAAGTTGAAAAACAATTTCCAAGTCCATCATAACAAGCGTTTTTTACTTTCCTACGAGGTGACCGAAAATCCCGGCTTAACCCCGGCCCGGCAAAAAAGGGCCCCTTTCCTTAAATCTCCTCAATGGCCAAATGCTGAGACTTTTTGCTTTTGAAACGTTTATAGTTGTGTTATGTCCTCAGAGAAGCGTCTTCAAGTTGAAAAACAAGCGCCTAGGTTCAAGATAAGACAAAATGGTGACTTTCCTATGAGGGGACCGAAAATCCCGGTTTTCCCCCGGCCCGGGAAAATGTGTCCCCTTTACCTGAAATCTCCTCAATGGCCAAATGCTGAGACTTTTTGCTTTTTAAACGTTTATAGTTGTGTTATGTCCTCAGAGAAGCGTCTTCAAGTTGAAAAACAAGCGTCTAGGTTCAAGATAAGACAAAATGGTGACTTTCCTATGAGGGGACCGAAAATCCCGGCTAAACCCCGGCACGGGAAAATGTGTCCCCTTTACCTAAAATCCCCTCAATGGCCAAATGCTGAGACTTTTTGCTTCTGAAACGTTTATAGTTGTGTCAGGTATTCAGAGAAACGTCTTCAAGTTGAAAAACAAGCGTCTAGGTTCAAGATAAGACAAAATGGTGACTTTCCTATGAGGGGACGAAAAATCCCGGCTAGCCTGGCGCGGGAAAATGTGTCCCCTTTACCTGAAATCCCCTCAATGGCCAAATACTGAGACTTTTATCTTTTGAAACGTTAATAGTTGTGTTAGGTCTTCAGAGAAGCGTCTTCAAGTTGAAAAACAAGCGTCTAGGTTCAAGATAAGACAAAATGGTGACTTTCCTATGAGGGGACCGAAAATCCCGGTTTTCCCCCGGCCCGGGAAAATGTGTCCCCTTTACCTGAAATCTCCTCAATGGCCAAATGCTGAGACTTTTTGCTTTTTAAACGTTTATAGTTGTGTCAGGTCTCCAGAGAAGCGTCTTCAAGTTGAAAAACAGGTGCCTAGGGTCAAGATAAGACAAAATGTTGACTTTCCTTTGAGGGGACCGAAAATCCCGGCTTATGCTTCGGTCCCATTTCCAATCCGGGGCCCGGCCGGGTTGTTTCCAAATACGAAAAATATAAAATGCATATCAAGAAAATACACAATAAATGGTTAGGAATAATTTTTGTAGGTTTTGTGTCTTAAGTTGTCTTTTATGTCACACTTTTCGTTCCAACAGGCTGCCCGACCGGGCCCCGGATTGGAAATGTGACCAAAGCATTAACCCCGGCCCGGGAAAATGTGTCCCCTTAACCTAAAATCCCCTCAATGGCCAAATGCTGAGACTTTTTGCTTCTGAAACGTTTATAGTTGTGTTAGGTCTTCAGAGAAGCGTCTTCACGTTGAAAAACAGGTTTCCAAGTGCATCAGAAGAGACGTTGTTGACTTTCCTATGAGGGGACCGAAAATCCCGGTTTTACCCCGGCCCGGGAAAATGTGTCCCATTTACCTGAAATCCCCTCAATGGCCAAATACTGAGACTTTTATCTTTTGAAACGTTTATAGTTGTATTAGGTCTTCAGAGAAGCGTCTTCAAGTTGAAAAACAGGTTTCCAAGTGCTTCAGAAGAGACGTTGTTTACTTTCCTATGAGGGGACGAAAAATCCCGGTTTTACCCCGGCCCGGGAAAATGCTGAGACTTTTTGCTTTTGAAATGTTTATAGATGTGTTATGTCTTCAGAGAAGCGTCTTCTAGTTGAAAACAGGTTATCAAGTGCATCAGAAGAGACGTTGTTGACTTTCCTATGACGGGACCGAAAATCCCGGTTTTACCCCGGCCCGGGAAAATGTGTCCCCTTTACCTGAAATCCCCTCAATGGCCAAATACTGAGACTTTTATGTTTTGAAACGTGTATAGTTGTATTAGGTCTTCAGAGAAGCGTCTTTAAGTTGAAAAACAGGTTTCCAAGTGCATCAGAAGAGACGTTGTTGACTTTCAAATTAGGGGACTGAAAATCCTGGCTACCCTGGCCCGGGAAAATGTGTTCCCTTGAGATGAAATAGCACAATGGCCAAAACCCTTTGAAAAGTTTCATAGAATCGTCTTTAAGTGGGGTCCGAAGTAGACCAGAGGACGACTGTTTTAACTTTACTATGAGGGGACATTATTTGTCGACAATGTCGGCAGTGTAGAATTGTTATGTTACAGCCTATGTTGTTGTGGGCCTTCGTACTTTTAGGCCACGCCAACCAGTCTCAAATGTGGACCAATGGCAGGAGGGGGACCGATTTTCCCGGGGGGACCGATAATTCCTGAACACCGGCACCACAAATAAAATTCGCAAGTAAATCCCATATATACGTAGTTGTCAATGAAGACTCCTGCTTTATACTTTGCACAATTTTGGTTTACCTCTTCACAAAATGTTGTAGTGAAATGCCTTTGTAATAGGCGGCAGGTGCAATGTATTCACCTTTATTAACGACCTCGATCTGTGTGGTTTTATCTGTCGTGACCAAAACAAAAGGAATAATACTAAGTCCTTAAAGGGAGTGGGTTTCTTATTGACGTTTACTAGACACAATCCTTTCAATTCTATATAATAGCAAAATATGCGGCCCAATTTTTTTTTTTGTTGTTGCGCACGTCAATGTGTTTGATATGCAAAGACGTCAGGTGGGATAAACAAGTCTGGCGTCCGCTGTCGTTAATGCTATTGAGAACAGCTTGTTCTCTTGATTTCTGGCGTTTGACGGTGATTTAAACGTTTGAACAACTTCAGCAGACGTGTGCAGTTCTCATGTACACTATAGTGAACACCCATTTTCCACTCGGGCGACGATCACACTGCAACTGCGCTGCGACGTCAATTTGACAGATCGCTCGACAAATTTGATGAAAAAAAAATTCTACGCTGTGTGTGTTCTGACGTATTTTCAGTCATACTCTTGCATTTTGCATGATATTTCAATTATGAAATCAAGGGCTACAAATATCCTACTTAGGTCGCAGCTCAATCGCCGTCTAGTGGGCCTAGCGTGTAACCCCTCCCGCTAGCATTCGCCCCCCACCTCACCCCACCCCCTGCACGCCCTATGTGTACCCAGCGGACGGTGACGGCCTCCCGTCTGTCTCGGTGGGCACAGATCAGTGATAAGGGGAGCGTAGCCGCAGGCACATTACCGCTACCATCCACCGCGCAGTATCGCCTATCCCCCGACAATCAGTCTGGAGCCAGCGCCAACGTGCCCTAGCTAATTCTGCGTAAGCCTAGAAGCCCTGTTGAAAGGGCAACACTGTTGAAACAATGGGATTACATTATAGCGGAAGCAAGCGCGGCTAGGAAAGGCAATAGATGAAATTACAGAAACAACTTTTAATAGGATATAAAAACATTTCTTCACTCTTGGAGTAGAACACACGCCCACTAAATGACACACAATACGAGAGGACCTGTCCTTGAGGCCTTAAGGAGTTAGGGCGACCATTTGCCTAACTGTACGACGGTTCTTTTTTCGTAGATGTACTTGGTTGTGTGGCGAAGTTTTTGGCGAGTGGTCTGGAGAAAGGCTAAAGTTTCGGGCTCACATCCTGTTGACTTCTGAGCCCTGTACTTGACTTCGTTTGAAGTTTTTTTTTTTTTTTTTTCTTCCACATTTTATTCACAATACACATCAATGTTACAGCATAATATATTTCACATGTTACAATGTTGGCACCAAAGAGTATATGACATTGTGTTACAGTAGACTGGAAGGATGGTTCAAGATTAAACCACATATCACATAAAGATGATGGATGTGTCATAGTAACATATTTACAGTGTATTATACATTGTGTGCTAAGTCAGGCTGATCATATCAGTTGTTTGTTTCCCGTTTACTCCACATTTTAAAGTAAATTACACATTCACAACATAAAACAGCGTAACTAAAAGGCCGTCAAACAAAAAAACAAGCTAAGAAACTAAAACGTAACTCATACATGCAAAACATATCATAACAAACTCAGTTCCTTGTTTACAAAAGTCAACAATAAGAGCTATCTATAGTAATAAAGAGGTACATGTAGCTAAAGGTTCACAGGCAGAGGTAACTCTGTTCTTCATTTCCCATTTAAAAAGAATGGGCAAATTGTTTTGGTGTGAGGCAGGATTTTGGGTCTTTCTTAGAGATATCCATGTTTTGAATATGACCCATTTAGCAATAGATATTAATAATATTCGTCTTTTAAGGTGCGGTATGTTCAGAGTCTGACTGACTTTCCCTAGTATTACTTCTTCAAAATCTATTGTAGGATTACTGCTACTGAAAGGTATGTAATGCTGAACTGTGTCCCACAGGTCTGATAATCTCTTACATTCCACAAACATGTGTCTATAATTATCAATATCACCACTATCACATAGTTTACATATAGGATCTATTATTAGCCCATTTTCATCATGTATTCTCCATTTGTTTAATTTTTCACCACACGGTAATATTTGATGTAGTAGTTTGTAATTTAGTTCAGCTATTTGTGTGTCCTTACATGCAGTTTTGCAGAGCAAAGTCCATATTTTTTTCCAGTCAAAGGATACAGTGAAATGAAAAAAAGCCTGCCATTTTTGTTGACAGCTTGGCAATACTGCATGTTTAAGAGTGAGTGTAGAATAGAGTAATTTACAGGATTTTGTTGTAGCTATAAACTGATGTGGGGGTGGGGCTACAAGGTGTGTTGGGCGGTCTTCTGAGTAGAGTTCTTTTTTGACAAGAGTTTTCCAGGTGCTGGGTAGGGCTTGATACAGGGTTATTTGCTCAATTAAAGTACTGGGACGGTGGCTAAGTGTAGGGTATTCATTTGATGAGATGAATTTTCCCCTAGGAAATAGGTCTTTCACATATATTATGCCATCTTTAATCCATTGAGGGAAGAATAAAGTTTTACCTTGTGATCTAATATTTCTATTACACCATATTATCTGTTCTTTTAAGTACTGGGGCCTTACGTCATCACTTTTCTCAATCTTGTGATAGGATAAAATGACTTCTTTATAAAATTTGGGTATATGGATGAAGTTTGGTCCATCGCCTTCTTTTTCAAAGTTCATCTGCAAAATAAGATTATTGGGACCAAAAGAATTAACATACAACAGGGGGAGTGCTTTCCATCTAGATTTATCATCCACTATCAACCTATATATCCAACGTGATAAGAGTGCGTTTTTCTGGTAATCTAAGTTTAACATGTTAAGTCCACCCATTTCAGTGGGTTGGCTTATGACATCTCTTTTGATTTTGTCCTTTTTGCCTTTCCATAAAAACTTGAAAATTTCTCTTTTTATAGATGTGACAACCCAGGGTGGGGTAACAATCATTGCCATATTGTGTATAATCTGTGAAAGAGCTAATGACTTAATGATAGTGATTTTTCCATACAAAGTTAGGTTTCTACATCTCCAGACTTGCAATGTGTTTTTCAGCCTTTCTATCTTTTTCTCCCAATTTAGAAGTTCACACTCATGGTGGAGGGAAGAGTTATAGAAATAGATGCCTAAGGATTTTATGGGGCGCTTCGGCCAAGATATATCTAGGGGGGTGTCTTGTCTGTCTACATACGTTCCGATCCATAGACCTTCACATTTTTTAACATTTAACTTAAGACTAGAAACACTACAAAAATTGTGAATATGTATAAAGGCATTTTCCATAGATGTAACGTCAGACACAAATAAGGTGGTGTCATCGGCTACCTGTGAGATTTTAATTTCAATAGTATCAACAGAGTTAGTTTTAACTTTTATTCCAGCTATGTCCTGTGCATCCCTAATGTTCACTGCCATAACTTCTACAGCTAAGATAAAGAGTAGTGCAGATATGGGACATCCCTGACGGATACCTCTGTTAAGGGGGAAGGACTCAGACATCCAGCCTTGATTGATGATATTACTACTAACGTCACTGTACATACATTGCATGGCGTGAATGAAATGGGGACCAAAATTAAATTTTTCAAGCACTTTCCACATGAATTTTCTGTTTATAGAGTCAAAAGCTTTAGCAAAGTCCAAAAAAATGATAGCTCCAGGTAAGTTTCTAATTTCTGTGTAGTCTATAATGTCTTGTATTAGGCGTACATTCTGCCCGATAAATCTTCCTTTAATATAAGCAGTTTGGTCATGTTCGATCAACTTGTGTATTACTTTTTTCAGTCTGTTTGCAAATATAAGGGCAAAGATCTTATAGTCTGTATTAAGGAGGCTTATGGGCCGCCAGTTGTCTAGATACTTTCGCTCATTTTTTTTGTGTATAAGTCTTATAACTGCACGTCTTTGTAATACAGACATCTTTCCTTCCCTTAAAGTTTCTTGAATGCATTCGTAGATAAGGTCTCCTATAGCTGGCCAGAAGAACCTGAGGAACTCTGGTGGTATACCATTTAATCCAGGGCCTTTGTTTAAGTTCATAGAAGTTAGTCAATGTTGCACGAGCCAGATAGGCTGTCTTGTTTATTTTGATATGGAGCCAGACCCTCTCTCTCTCTCTCTCTGGGCAGGCGCCCAAGGCCACCTCTCCCATTCAACTCGTGAATGAGGTCAGAGGGAAACAGAAAACAGGCGGAAAATAGCCCCTTAAGATGGGTGGTCGGATCCTGAAGTACGCACGGGTCAAAAGTTAAAACAACACTCGAGTCTGGAGAGGAAGTATTGTGTAGGGGGCGCCACGGACGGTTTGGGTTTCAGCGACTACTATCTAACACGGGATGTCTTTCCTCGCGTCCAAAGACCACAAATTTGCCCCTCGGCTCTCAGCTCTCGGTCCGGGTTTGGTGCCAAAGGCGATGATAACGATAAAACTTGACGTTGGAATTTTAGGTAAAAGTCGTTTGCCAAGAGCCGAGTAATTGATGAAGTGAAACCCGAGCTGAGCACCCGATATGTAGCACTCTGCTTGAACATTCTCTGTGAGCTGTACATTACTTTATACTTCACTTAAACCCTTAATTGATAGTGTAATGGGCCAGAGGTTGTCTACTATGTACCCTGTGCGTCGCCGCCAGACCCCGTTGTTCAAACACAAGCCCGAATGGACTCCTTAGGAGAGACGGAAACGGTCGGGCACGCTCGGCGGCCGGCCCCCTCTCCACTGCCGTCTCCTTCTTTCACTCAGCGCGGTGGTTCACCCCGTAATTTGTTTAAGTCGTGTGCTGTTTCCAAAATTCTACCTTGCCCCGAAGGTGGTTGACTGTCTGGGAGTGAATGGTTAGATAAATATTGATATTTGGTTTGTAACCTTAGATTCGGAATGCAGGCTATTACTGAGATATAGCCACTTGAAGTACCTGTCTCTTACAGCCCAACCTTCAGCGCCTTCGCGCTCCATTCAAAAATCAAGGGTAGCGCGTAGTTTTCAAGGCGACGTTCAAGAAAATTCCCGACGATTTTTGTGTGGATATGCAGACCGGTCGGCAGACAGAGCGACAGTGTCCACATTTGTGTTATGTTATGTTTTGTTTGTTTTTATTTCTTACATACTTGCAATGGTGCGTGGTTATATCCTGAGCCATTGTTGGTGGCGCCAAGCTGGTGGTAACGATAGCTGGCGCTAATGACTGTGGAGGCTACCCGAGTTTACCTGGTCCCCGCCTCCTTCTGTCTTCGCCGGCTGGTAATGGGCGGGTAAGGCGGCGACGATTACACCGCGACCCGACAGACGGTTCAACAGGACCGCGCTACGGTGGTCCCACCACGTCTGGGTGGGCCGTTATAACAGTACGCGTCTCCGAATGTTTCTGTTCACCCTCACTGAACATTTACCTCATGATTGGAATAAAAAGCCCGGAATCAATTGATTATGGGTTCTGTTCTTTTTCAGCGTCACATTTGCACTGACTCCGGCGACGAGAAGGCCGCAGATAAAAGGACTGGAAAGTCCTTCCACGTCTCGTCCAACTGCAGATGGACTAATTGCTCGCCCTCTGACGACGACACTTTTGCACTAAAAACGACACAGAAAAGCCTACCAAACACAAACACATTTCATTTATTGTTATTGAAAAAGCTTTCTAAAAAACACCCTCACGGATGGTGATAGCTAGTCCGCTGAGTTGGAAAATGCCACTTTGTAAGAAGGGACATGGCCGCGGGCAGTTAGCACTGTAAAGACACCAGGACAAAGTCCAAATTGCGAAATAACGAACTTTCCTTTATTTATGACACTCTTTACTATTGTAAACGGCTATTGATACTCTAAATGCAATGTCCAGTGGCCTCTTGTTACAATGCACTTTTCCATCACAGATGTTTTCATAAAAGAAGTAAATACAGACCTACATGGATGAATACAACGAATTTTCAAACATGGCGACGGTTATTTCCAGTAAAACTTAGACATGGAAGATAAACCATGATTGGATGATTACATGACACATCCGAAAACCACAGCAAAACGCAATGAACATAAATCACTAGCCTCAAGATATACTTTACGCCTTTGCTACTCAGTGCCTTTCTTTTACAATATACAACATTTTATTCATTTTTCAAAGTCCTTGAAATGGCTCTGAATTGCATACAAAGGACAATATGGCAATCCAGTCAGACTAATTCAACAACTAGTGAAGAGTTGTGGGAACCGTTATATTTTAACCGTTTTGAATGAAGCCAAAGCAGAAAATACTGTACTATTTTTAGAGTCCATGGTAGACACGACAGAACTCGCTAGCGTGATGGATTGAGACTTAATGAGCCTTAACAGTGACAGAAAATCACTCCATAATTACAGTGATTATCGGGAAATAATCCAAGGTCGTGGAGTGTGTTGTGAGGACGCACAATATCACCTGCTCTGTGAGTGTGCAGGGGGAGGGGGAGGAAGAAAGTCGCAGACATCTGCACAGACATTTCAACAGAATTGTGGGCTACACATGAAAATATTGTAAAGTGATTTGGACAGCCTAACAAAAAATAATGGCTGCTAATTGCATAATGTTTTATAGACGGATACAATGTAAATCAATCGATAGTCATGCACAGTGTTGATTCTCTTTTTCAGTTTATGCTAGTTCTGAAATTAGGGAATTGGTGGTATGTCGCCATTGTAGAATACTTGAAAGACGAATGGTGTTGTTTTGTAGATTCATTTAAAGGTTTAAAGAGACGAAAGACAGAATAGACACAAAACAACTATTTGAGGTAAACCAAGTACTAGATGTGTCTACAGTCACGGGATGGAGACCGTTGACCGACCATTAAACGACTAACATTGGATGTGTAAATACTGTATGACCTATGATTATATGAATTGAATATGATCCCGGTGATGTAGAAGTATGATCCGAAAAACAGTACAACACATAGAACGTACAAAATACACTTCTTTTATCAATACAGTTCAATTTGAATAATAATTTATAATGATACTTTTCTCCGCTCAACCTCAGTGGAAAGGAGGCATTACCCCATGGGCCCATACACATAATGGCATGGCAGTCCTCCGTCAATCGAGCATCGGCAAGAAAATTACTAGTAATCACTTGTGAATATTCTAACGCCGAGTGTCTAATCACATACATGTACTATTGCACTATACGTATAGCGGCTGGTAGAGTTTAATTTTGTTTTACTTTCTTTTGTTCTGTTTTTCTACAATGACTGGAAGGGTCCGGGCACCTGTCAAATCTCACGAGACCAGTTCACGAGACCGACGACTGGAAATATGGCGTGTTCTTGAAACTGTCCACACCTAGAGTGGGGCAGATCGCCCTGTCTCCTCCTTGTTTAGTCCGAGAAGCTATCTCAGAATAAACAGATAAATCATTCATCGAAACATCGAGTCACGCCGTAGGTTTGGCGTGCCCAATGGTGGGAGGGGGAGGTGGTCTGGACTGGTGGTCTCATACCGGAAAGAAGAGAATGCGGAGTGTAAACCAAAGATGAAGTGTTTCAGTTGAAGGGTCGAGCGGGAGCAGAGACCAAGTCTTTTGGTGACAAACAATGTCTCTGATTGCTGACAGGAGTGATAGTGCCAGGTCAGTCATAACACTAAGACGTTGTGAATAAAAAAAGACAGTGGCCTTGACTCTCCTTACTTTGGGTGAAGAGGTGGGGCTGTTTTCTCGCCACAAGAAGGGAAGAAAGATTTTCGTTCAAAACGAAGGAATTTTCGAAGAAAGGAAGGAAGGAAGGAATGATGACTTCTTTATAGCTACGGTAGTCCTGACAATATGTTAGAGGCAGGAATACCTTATACCAGCTAAAGCCCCCTTGCTAAATAACAGACAAGTGTTATGTACGTTACACTCAGTGAACTTTTCTGTCTTTTATTACATTATATATGTTCGTTTGTAATGAGAAAAGATGTCATTTCTTTCTAAGTGGTAAATGGTTTACATAAAGTCTCCGTTCGTGCCTTGAGCCCGTCACACAATTTGGACCTTCCCACGACTTTGCTCCCGACCACTCCGCAACCAAGGTCAGCGTTCGATTGAGAGTAGCCTGAAATTCACCCTGTGCACCCCATACAGACAGCGTTTACAGTAACTATGGGATAACGGTGTGCACCGTTAGTCGGTAGTAACGGGGCTGAGATGTCCTCCTTTCCTCCGGAGATGACAGCGTTAGTCGATAAAGCCGGGCCAGGAGTAACGGCGGCCCGTATGGTGGCGGGCTAGTGGAGGCACGATGCATGTCGGGAATGACGGGAATGACCCCAGCTAGAGAAGTGACCTCAAGATGGCCGCTCTCGGATCGCAGCCCAGTCCTCGGCGATTTGAGGAGCTAGCGTACTGGAACAAACGCCTGGATCTACCTTTCCAAACATATTCATTTCACTTAACCCCAACTGCAGGTAAGTTAGGTCTAACCCCAGGGTCAGCTTTACTCGTTGATAACAATTACGCCTGGAACTATCCTTCAAAACATAACGTTATCATTTTCACGTTTTCTACTGGTAACAAAACAAAACAAAACAAAACATGTAACGTTACCGGACTAATATATAACGTTATATACAAGCCCTGCAACATTCGCCACGGCTAGTACATGTAGATCTTACCACAGGGTCTAGTTTTCTAATTGTCTAATTCAACTTAGTCGTGGAAGGAAATAGAAACAACAAGGTGATCAAGGTTGACCTAGAAATTATAGTAGGATTGGGAAGCAGTAAAACCAAGGACATCCTACAATGTATATAATGACCCTGAGTAAAATAAATCATGTCACAGATAGCCAGGGCCTTTTTAGCCATAGTAATAATTACCTGGCGTCTAACCTAATCTCCAAGTAGATCTATCAGTAGCATTGCAGTATCAGTAGGGCCTACTGAACCAGTATCCAAAACTGCAAAATAATCCAACATTCAAAACTGCACTCGGTGGCCTTTTCATACTGGTGATGAAAGGGCAAGGACAACAAAGCCTTGGTAGTATATTTTTCTAATCTAATAGATTAAGAATTTGGGTTCATCACAATTTTCCTGAGCTCGAAACATTCTGCCTTTTTACCAAAATACACAGGAATACGCAAATATGTATAAAGGAGAGTGAAATCTACCGGAATATACTAGGCTTTGATCAGTAAATATCACAGGCTGCTATATTTTGGCATTAAATAGTGTATTCATGTCCCAGGGAACAAGAAATCACTATGATGTTGAAACTACTGATGGTGATGGCGACCCGACCAGGCCTCCATGTTTTTATTGCGGATTACAATGTTGAGCCGCCCAGTTATTTATTATTACATGTATAGTGATTTCCAGGGTCATATATATGTTATTCTAATTTCTATGCCAAAATATAGCAACCTGCGATGTCAACTTATTGAATAGTTCCGAAATTTCCTTTTTTGTATTCCACACTGTGACCCCGCTAAACAAAGATTGTAATCCACAAATTATGAAAACAAACATGTCGCATGGCCGGGTTGCCATTGCCATCAGTAACTTCGTGATTCAATGATTTCTTGTTCCCTGGGCCATGAATACATTATTTCATGCCAAAATACAGCAGTCTGATGTTTACTCATTCAAGGCGTATTCTGGTAGATTTCAGCCTCCTTTAAGGCTTTATCATTTATGGGTATTCTGGTGTATTCCGGTGTATTCTGGTGTATTCCGGGAAAAAGGCAGACCCGCTCGAAACTGTTTAAAGCACTGCTACGTACTGTGCATGCCAACACCAAGTACCTCGCACCAACTTCCAGATTCTGCCTGCAGCTCTGAACAAGAGCGATGGCATTCTATTTAATCTAATGTTGTGCACCCAAAGATTTCTCTATGCACCTAAATTGTTAGTCTGGGTGCACCGGTGCTACACACCTATCCTCAAAATTGAATTTCAAGCCCTGCTAGCTAAGCTGGATGATATTTTGCATAGCTCTTTGGTCGAGGGATCTAGTACATTGTATACTTGTAAAGGCCTAGGAAAAACATGCTTTCTCAATCCGGGTTCTCAACTGACCCTGGCAAAAAAACTGACAACCCTAGCTTTTTTGGCGGCCGCTGGCAAGGGACACAATAGTTTCAATCTCACATCTGAGTAATGAATTTAAAAATAGACTTCTTGTATTTCAAACTCAAACTTTCAAACGTTTTATGTAGGAGTGTATTCCTTTTTTTGTTGTTAACTTTAAAGTTAAGTTTATTAATATACTTGTGCTTGTGCAAAGTACTAGTATATCTCTCTGAATAATATTATGTTGAAAATACCAGTGCTTCAAGTGAAATCTAAAAGAAAAAGAAATAACAAACAGAATACCTAGCTACCAAAACTGGAAACAGCACTTTTTCCCTAGGCCTAAGGCTCATGTAATATCATAACATGGCTCTAATAAGTCTACCGGGACCAGTTACGGTAAGGCACCATACAATATTTGTATTTTGCAGACCACTTAACATGAAGGCGCTTAATTTAGATTAATTTGCTATTAAGATAGTTGTATGGCTCTTTGGTCCAGAGACAGGGATATATTCTCAATCTCAAATTGATACTTACTCTCCCCCCACCATCACTGAAAGGTACTGAACTGTATTTCAGCAGGTTTCCAGAAAAGGTGACTAGGCTAGGAATAGTGGGCTACCTTGGCAGGCTACCTCCCTCCACTTTTAGGGCCCTATTCACAACAATTCACATTTTTCACACTTTCCAATATTCAATGCCAGGGTGCCGCAAAATTGATTTTACAACAATTCTTCTTAGCGTGAGAAAAAAACAACAGAAAACCCAAGTAGGAGGGTGGTAGAACACAGGAAGGTACATTTCTTTTGTGTTAATTCTCATCAAATACAATACTTTATATACTGGGGGAGAACAATGTTTTAAGGTTTTTAGCGGTGATTGTCTATACAAGCAAGGAGGTTTATCTTGATAAGTTGAACTGTTTCATTTCAAATCCGGCAATGCTTTCCTTCCAAAGACTTTTATTAATAATGAGCATTGCATTGATTTCTAGGCGATTAGAAGTCATGAATAAACCGTGCTTACCAATTTGAAGCGTGCAGAGTCTATTCCTTACTTTCACGCTTAGAAGAATTGTTGTAAAATCGATTTTGCGGCACCCTGGAGGTGCATCTTGGGAAGTGTGAAAAAGGTGAATATTAATCCAGGCTTGGTATTAAAGGGATCACTCCAACAATCCACCTGTAGACTGCTCCCTGTGATAATTCCTCCTCCTCCATACTCATCCTAGAGACATTTACACCCCAGTTTATACTAGACTATATTTAGTGCAGATGAACCAGCGCATTATGGTAAGTGACTTTTAGTCTTGGGAGACGGCTGAATTTGTGTCTGATGACAGGTTGGCAGAAAGACCTGTCCAATCCGGACAGCGGAGAAATCTGTCTGGTCCGGTTAGACAGATGGAGCCCCCTGACCATCTGATGTATTGCCGTATATCCTAACATTAAGTGCACTGATTGGCTAAATGGGGTTCTGCATGCAAATCTCATTATTCATGCAGCATTCAGAAAGATTAGCGACAGTGTTGTCTTTTCAACTTCCTTGGCGACACAGCTTAGGCAGGCAGTAAATTTCTGGCGAGGTCTGATCATATGGCTGCTAGCAGGTCACCGAGTGTCACCACAATTAGCCAATGACAGACGAGGTTTTGTGGGTTATCATCATGCAAAATACTAAGAGGGAGACTGATTTGTGTTATCAGTGGTGTTTTAATCTTAGCAACAAAAAAACAACTTCTTCCCGCTGGCACGCGTTATTATACAAGCCTACGTGGGGCAGCACACAGCACGTATCAACAATGCATGTTTCACACTAGGGGTGGGTACTGCTACAGAAACTTCCGGTCCAGGTCCAGTGGGTCTGTACCAGATTAAAGTAGTGCAGCAGCACATTATATTTTAGATAGTGAGACCTACAAATTATGTTCAAATTGTATGTCAGAATGAAATAGCTATTTTCAGTGCACACTATTAAATGTGCAGAAAGGAAACAAAGATGTAACAAAACATTTTATTCCAAGGTAACTTTTATCTCACAAAAGAGATTCAGAGGAAACTTGTCCTTCTTGGGGTACAATGTAATTGACAACTAGACATCATGACCAACAAATGATCCTACTTTAGAGGCTTAACAGTTTTCAGCAGTTCTAAGAATTTGCTAGCTTATCATGATAAAGCTAAAACAAAAAGTAATATGACTATGGGCACATGATATAATTTTTTAGGTTCACAATTTGTCTCTACATGTAACTAGACTCGCCTCGCCGTCTGTTGACTTATCCTTTAAGTGTTACTAGATATCATTCACAGCTAACGTCTTTGAAAGAGAGCAACCATGATTCGTTAAATCTGCTGTTATTATGTGACCACCTATTTCACACAATGAAACTAGCGGGGCCATGTGAGCCACGCCCGGCACCCAAACTCTGATCCTCCTGCCTATGGGCCGGCTTGTATTTGTGCCACAGGACCCCTCTGTTCGATATGACTCTTTCAAAAGTGTTCGAATTAAACGCACACGCAAGCGAAGAATTATTTTTAAGCTAATAATTCATTTCAAGATGTATGCTTTGCAATGAGTTACTTTAATATGTAGCTGTGTCACCAATAATGTTGAAAATACTACACTCTCGCTAATCTTTCAGAATCCAGTGTAAACAATAAGATTTGCATGCAGACCCCCAACCATCCAATCAGTGCACTTCATGTTAGGATATACGGCATGCAACACGACGGACTGCTTGCAATTCTATCGCCTTCTTCCAGGAAGCTCAACCTGTCAAATGGGACCAAACAGGTTTTTTCTGCTGTCCAGACCGGACAGGTCTTTCCGCCAACCCGCCAGATGACTCACAGGACCTGACTATCTACATAACTATTACTAGTAATGTAGTTAATATGAGTGTACCACAGAAGATCATTGGAGTGCTGTTCTCAAACTTCCAAGTTATTGGTGGGATCTGAGTCACCTGACACTGTGAGGAAATATTTGCATGGCTAATTAGTACATGTAATATTTGCATGACTCTTTGGTCTGGACACCGGGTAAGGTACTGTATGTGTAACACTTGTATGCATACATGACTCTTTGGTCTGGACACCAGCCAGTGCTGGAAATACTGGGTCATGTGCACTTTTGTGCTACCAAAATTGAAGCTGTGCACCTAATGTTAGTCTGCATGAATGTTGGTCATGAATTGTAATAGCAGACAGTGAGTCATCCAGGCCCCCTGGGGGCATTTGTCCTAGAAAACTGGGACAGTCAGCCACAGGTGTCAGACAGATGTAGTAAGTTCAGTTGTATATAGCCAAAATTTCCACAATTGGTTGCTTTTCCTTGGTTTTGCAGAAAAAAAAACACATTTTATTCTAACATGGAAAGACAAAACATATGTTTGTACTGCAATGAAAAAAGAGGGACAGTCACATTCCAGAAAGACCACTGCAAGATTAGTTGGTAACAAGAGCAAGAGGTAGACATCAATCAAGACATTCTAGTAGTTAATGCAGGTCAGCTGACAGTTCGTCAAAAAGACATATAAAACTGCTATCTCTCTGGTCACACTCCTCAGGTAAGGTACTGCACAGATGATATTTGTATGGCTCTTTGGTCTGGACACCAGGTAAGGTATTGTTTAGGAAATATTTGCATAGTTTGTAGACCTGGGAACAGGATTAATATTCTTGACATTTGCACGGGTGACTGGGTGTTAACTTAGTGTGTTATTAGAAGTACATAACTCAGAACATTTCTATTTTTTTTCTCCAGGGATTGATGTCTGAAAAGGTGAAATGGGAGATGGAGCTCTTTATGCATCACTGTCATCTGTCTAGAATGGTCAAGGCACCAGCATTAATTAGTAACAACATTATTGGTCTGACTGAAGAGAATATTGAGAAGATGGAATCGACATGTGCAATGGTTAGAAATAGAGTGCCATAATGAACTGTAAAATACCAAAAGTCTGTTGGTTTGATTTGGTCCCATTCATGCCTAGTCCTCTGAGTGGCACATGTCTAGGAATAAGTCTCTAAAACTGTATAAAGCATATAGTAAATGTACTCTGTATCAGCTCAATATTTTGCATCCTGCTATACCATCAGTACTAAGTGTGATACTGTAAGTATGCTTCTCCAATAGGAGTAACAGTTGTTTTTAGAGCATTTATTAAAACTACCTCTATTCACGCTATTGTTTCAAATGTCTTTTGTCGACAACGTTGCCCAACAATAGTGCAATTGAGTCTGTCCAGACATGCCGGTCACAGAAACGTACATTTTGACCAAAGAAACTCAAGCGGGGCACCCCTGAACGAAAAATTAGATTTTTTTGAATTTCGATGACGATAACGGATTTAACCAACAAGGGTGTCATTGAGTCTGTCCAGACATGCCGGTCACAGAAATATTCATTTCGATGTACTGAATTCTATGAGGGACCCCCCTGAATGGAAAATTAGATTTTTTTTAAATTTCGATGACGATAACGGATTCAGCCAACAAGGGTGTCATTGAGTCTGTCCAGACATGCCGGTCACAGAAATATTCATTTCGATGTACTGAATTCTATGGGGGACCCCCCTGAATGGAAAATTAGATTTTTTTTTTAATTTCGATGACGATAACGGATTCAGCCAACAAGGGTGTCATTGAGTCTGTCCAGACATGCCGGTCACAGAAATATTCATTTCGATGTACTGAATTCTATGAGGGACCCCCCTGAATGGAAAATTAGATTTTTTTTTTAATTTCGATGACGATAACGGATTCAGCCAACAAGGGTGTCATTGAGTCTGTCCAGACATGCCGGTCACAGAAATATTCATTTTGATGTAATAAATTCTAGGGGGACCCCCCTGAATGGAAAATTAGAATTTTTGGAATTTCGATGACGGTAACGGATTCAGTCAACAAGGGTGTCATTGAGTCTGTCCAGACATGCCGGTCACAGAAATATTCATTTTGATGTGATAAATTCTAGGGGGACCCCCCTGAACGAAAAATTAGAATTTTTGGAATTTCGATGACGGTAACGGATTCAGTCAACAAGGGTGTCATTGAGTCTGTCCAGACATGCCGGTCACAGGAATATTCATTTTGATGTGATAAATTCTAGGGGGACCCCCCTGAATGGAAAATTAGAATTTTTGGAATTTCGATGACGGTAACGGATTTAGCCAACAAGGGTGTCATTGAGTCTGTCCAGACATGCCGGTCACAGAAATATTCATTTTGATGTAATAAATTCTAGGGGGACCCCCCTGAACGAAAAATTAGATTTAAAAAAAAAATTCGATGACGTTACAGATTCAGCCAACAAGGGTGTCATTGAGTCTGTCCAGACATGCTGGTCACAGAAATATTCATTTTGATGCAATTAATTCAAAGGGGGGCCCCCTGAACAAAAAATTAGAATTTTTGGAATTTCGATGACGGTAACGGATTTAGCCAACAAGGGTGTCATTGAGTCTGTCCAGACATGCCGGTCGCAGAAATATTCATTTTGATGTGACATATTCTAGGGGGACCACCCTGAATGAAAAATTAGATTTTTTTTTAAATTCGATGACGTTAGCGGAAATATAGACGGCAATAACACATGCTAACAGTGCCAATTCAGTTGATTCATGCGCTTCAGTCAAAAGTCGCTTGGAAATATAGACGGCAATAACACATGCTAACAGCGCCACGTCAGTTGATTCATGCGCTTCAGTTAAAAGTCGCTAGGATACCATAAACTGTTTTTTGGAAATATACTTTTTCAAACGTATCAAAAAGGATTCAGGAAGATCGAAAAATCAAATAACGATTTTTTACTAATTTTCTACATCATCATTGATGAAAAAAAGGTTTAAACTCGGCAATGAACGCAAGTAATACAATGCGTTGTGCTGTACACGACTGTAGGTTAAAAATGAAGACAGATAAATTGCGTATATTCTCAAGAAGAATGACGGGAGGGAAAAAGTATTAATATCGAAGATAGATCAACATATTAGCTTACTGCTGTGAAAGTTTCATCGAAAATTAGCACTTCCTTCTCGTTTTACAAAGCAAAGTGGAGTTCCGTTAGGTGCGGCTCAAATCTACACAGAATTGTCTATGCGAAAGACAGCCGTTGTAAGGCGGCTTCGGTTTTCTCAAGACTGGGCGTCTTGGCTTTTCAAATCTCCCCTAGAAAACAACGGATTTCTCTCAAATTTGGTCGAAATGTTCATGGAAGATTACTGAGTCGTTGTATGAATTCCCATGCGTTTACCGCTACTGGTTATTGAGTTATTAACAGTTGATTTTCGTTCATTAAATTATTGCTTTCTGGCAACACTTTCCCTACGATAAAAGTTTACATTTCTCCTAAAGTATTGAGTGCAAACACTCAGAAAGGAATGGTTGATACCACCGAAACGTTTTCAGCAGATTTATATGAAAAATTGTGTCAATTTCACGATGTAAATCACTAAGTTGCATCATTTTTATGATGTCGGACTTTTCCGTTTGACCGTGCTGCAAAATAACGATATTTTGATAATCTATATCCTCAAGCAGAAACGTGGAATAGCAAAACTGCTAAAAGCACAGACAGATGAGCATATTGACCTACTTTTGTAAAAGTTTCATCTACAAATATCACCTCCTTCTTCTTTTATGAAGGAAAACGCAGTTCCGAAAATCGAGCTAGATAAGTCAATGTGAAAGATAGCGGCCTCGCTTTGCCCGAGACTGGGAACTCTTGGAATGCAAGGAATCTAGCTGACATATTCATGGCAGTCATTGTATGAATTCCCAAGCGATGAGTACAATTGGTAATGGAGTTACTAACAGTTGACTTTCCGATAATAAATCATACTTTCTGGCACAACTTTTAAACGCAAGCTGAAACATTGGGTGAAAACACTCAGAAAGACAGCAGTAATTACACTGAACTCACTCTAGATGAGCATATTACCCTACTTTTATGAAATTGTGATTGAAAAGTATCCATTTCTTCCTGATTTATGACGGAAAACACACTTGACCATGACTCCACAGGTTTTCACATGACACTCGACAGGTGTCAGATAGCTTTTCTGAATACCAAAAAAATTATTGTTACCTTCGCCAAGAGGCCATTTATTCTAGAATTTTTATGTATGTATGTTTGTACGTATGTATGTGGTTTCGCAGCATAACTCAAGAAGCTATGTGACGTTTTCGAAATAAAATATAGCTATGTACAATGCACACAAAAGCTATTGGAAGCAATAGAGTGAATAGGGCTAGTACAGTTTTAAGAGCTGTTCTAAAACATAAGTGTTACTGGTACTCCTGTAATTCACTTTATCTTCACAGTAGCACAATTTGACAGTGTAAGGAAAATTGACATTTTCATTGAACCCAAACTTCACGGTGGCAGCAAGTGATCTACAGAAAGGATGTGTGAAGGACTCATAAATAATTACAACAGTTTCTTTTTTAATGATAAGTTCATGGTACAGAGATAACCGTGAAAACAGTGAACATAAAGTTTCAGTGAAAGAAACCAGAATACTCCTATGGGAGAAGCAAACTTACAGTATTATCGGACCATTCAGTATTACACTTACAACAGAATACAAAATATTGAGCCGAATATACAGATACACTATATGCTTTATACAGTTTTAGCAACTTATTTCTAAACATGTGTCACTCAAAGGACTAGGCATGAAAAAGGATCAAATCAAAGTTGAAAACAACACAGACATATATGGTACTATTTCTAACCATTCTATGTGTTGATTCCGTCTTTTGATATATTCTCTTCAGTCAGAGTCAGACCAATGATGTTCTTAATAGGCTCAACCATGATGACAGCTGTATTTATAGAACATCTATACATACATACACACACACACATATATATATATATATATATATATATATATATATATATATATATATATATATATATATATATATATATATATATATATATATATATATATATATATAACAGAGACTTTTGGCTTCCTTGTTGAATCAGTCATAACTGTGGTGCCACTGACATGCTTTTTCCACGTGCCTTTTCGGGGTCACCCTCACTCTAATTGACTTCTGTTATGATAACAGTCTAAAGGATAACTAGTAGCTTAAACAACAATGCAATTGAAATTGGTTATGTACTGTGTTATTACATATAGAAATACATGCATGGGTACTAAGAAAGCTGTCAAATACTTGAACAATTGCACTTACTGACAGGTTACTGTAATCCTGTAATGCATAATGACTGATACTTATAAGAGACACGCAAACTGGGTGCCCACAACTGTGCATTAATGATACATCTTCAATCTAGTAAAGACCTATGAATTTTCAAAGCATCTGGATCAGAGTCATTGCCATTGTAATAACTACATACACATGTACAGTGCACAGGGAATTTTTTTAATGTTTTTTTAATCAGTTTGTCAGCCTGATGTTGTCATCGATTCCACGAAGAAAGGGGGCTCGTACATCATCAACATACAAATCAAAAATAACAATACACAAAAGAGAGTCACATCACAATCTTGCCTCGAATTTACATTTTGTCACCCGCTCTAACATTATCATCATCACATTTGTTTTCATATTGAAATTAAATTGCAGGAAGGATTTCTACATGGGTAAACTTTACTAGCTGTTAGACAGACTCAATGTATTGTTTAAGCCTCAATGCATGATAAAAGATAGGACTTGGTTGGTGTTGATACATGACTCCTCCATGCAGTTGAATCAGGTAATCCATTGTTGTCATCTCATGTGTACATATACATGATATAGGACATTGATGGGCTACCTGGGTTGAATATTGTCAGCAGCCTCAGCACCTATAGAAAGAAGAACAAAAAAGGTGAAGGTTTAATGTCTTATAATGTTATGACAACTATAAAGACAAATACACTACAGAGAATAGTCTTGGCAAGTTAAGCCTTTGACGCTTGTCCCTGTGACTGCTCACTCATCAAGAACTCTGATCTAGATTTGTCAACACGCACACAAAAATACTTGTGCTCATATTCACACAAACATTTATATATATGTATATATACACACACACACACACACACACACACACACATTATAAACACACACATGCTCATTTTCACACACATATACACATACATACACACACACACACACACACACACACACACACACACACACACACACACACACACAGCTACACTCAAACACCCACAATTACACAAATTCTCACAAACATGCACTCATTCACACACATATATATTCAAACACACACACATATATATATAAATTTTTATCCAAACACACACGCACACACACACACAATTTTCAAACACACAAATACAGAAATTGATTTGCTTTGTAGCACAGCTAGATATGCTCTTTCCAGTGTGAAAATTTGCTCTTTCCCACAATTTTACTTTACTATAAAATGGAATAAGATATTGTCTGTTGAGTACCACTGTATGTATGAATACAGGGCAAGCTGGCTTATTGGCTATAGTACAACCAGCTGCCCCTGCATACTTGTAAAGGTAAAAGTTAATTTACACTGAAGGGCAAGTACATACTGTACATATAAGTAACAGATCATAGACTCTGTTCATACCAGGAGTTGTGAACCAGGGTTTACCCAGGCACTGAGTCAGAGATTGATTCCTATTCAGGATTCCTGGTATAGGGATGAATGGTCAGAATCAGGATTAATCCTGAGGTAAGCCCCCTTCCCCCACAGAGCTTGATACTAGTATTCGGACCATTCAAATCCTGTTGAAAAATTGTATGATATGAAATATCACAGTACATGTTGTGTTACATGTAATTTAGGTGAAATTTGGAGCACAAAATCTGATCATAATGAGTCTGAATATCTTTCACCATAGATAGTGATGGGATTCTTGTCCAAGGATGAAACAGCGCACAGTGCTTTGTGGGTCACTAGGACAATTGCATCATAGACTATATAGTCACTATACTGTGGGAATGGATCATGTTTAGCTTTCTGACAATACTACTGACTTTTAAACTAAAGGAAACTGTGTATGGATGGGAATAATCCAATAAATACCAGGACAGGTATAACAGGAAACATCATCAGATCAGACTTAGGACGAGGCATGCTGCTTTATGGTAACAGGGAACAGTTTGCAGGATTATTAAAGAAATAAAGACCAACTGAGTTCAACACTAAGAAGATGTTTTCCACTTAAGCATATTTCAAAAAAATCTGAGAACCAACAAATTAAATTGCTGTGGCCCCAATGTCCCTCTCTTTCTCAGTTACATATGTCACATGTTGGGTTCCCGAAAAATGGCCCCAATGCTATTCATGGGGGTTTGGCCTGTAATGGAATTTCTTTTAGAAAAAGATGGAGCAATCTATGGGTAGGCTGGAGAAACTGATGATATTGATGGACCTATGATGGGCGTGGTGACATGCACACACACACACACAGTATACATTCAACAAGCACACAAGCACACAACATATTATATACCAATACTCATAAAGACATGCACACTACCAGTATCACACATACTCACAAACACTAAATTAAATACAGTCTGTATATCTGTATTCAAGGTGTGAGACAATTCTGTTATGTTTGTGTCATACAGTCTACAGAGCCTCACTCATTGCCTGGCCCATCAAACTTCCAGCTTTCTTTACTTTCCCTTGTACCCCTCCCCTCCCCTCCCATTCCATTCCATTCCATTCCATTCAATTGACTTAGAATTTTGTTTATAAAGAATCCAAAATTGGTGGCTTTTCTACCACTTAGTAGTATTGGTGGAGTTTGTCATATTGCTGCGACCAAGCTATAGCTGTGTACCTATTTTAGGTACAGGTACATGTACACGGGTTTATATTAGGTACAGGTCCACACCTGAACCTGTACCTAAACTACTTGTTCGGAAAATGGTAGATTTTCAATAAGGACAAAAGCATGTTTGAACTGGTAACAACATAATATTCATCTGTGCTAGGTACTATTTTTTACAAAAACAGAGATGAAAACTTGACTCCAGCCTTGCAAATGTGTTTTATGTGCTGGAGTATATTATGTAGATGTGGCTTTAGTTTAGTGCACTGCCAGAGTAATTTCCATAGTAATTTCATCTGTCAAAGTGGCCATCCCCTGAGTCAGGCTTGACCTGATTAGTACCTGTCCAGTACTGGTCCACCAGGGTTCAGGTATTTTGGACCTGTACCCTAATTGATTGTAACCGGTACTGTATCCATACAGTGTACCTGTACACAGCTTTAGATCAAGCACTATACCAGTAATCTCCTTACCCCATCCCCCCCAGCAGTTGCCTTCCTTCCAGCCAAGGAGGTTAAATATCTAACCTCCTTACTCCAGCCTACCCGAGGCTTGACCCAGTTTCTCCTCAAGGTAAATTCCATAAGAGGCCAAACCCCCATGCATAGCCTTAAAGCCTAGAAAGGGTAGGCGCCCACCCCACTAGCTAAGCCCTGGGGTAGCCACTTTTTCCGAAATGCTGTCACGTGTTTGAATAGTCTTATAACAGAACACAGCATGTTTATAAAATCTCCTCACTACTAATAATGCATATTGGGTAAAGCATGATGCTTTTTCAAGCAGCTAGTGGCATTGCAATGTGGCTTTGCTACAGCTATTGTTTTTGGACAATCACACCGGGTCACCCCCACTCTTCTCGATAAGTGTGTTGGGTCATTTCCTTAAGCTTTACATGCAGATGTTTGGCGCTTGAAGCTTATGCCTGAAGCTCCCTCATACACAGAGCTGCTGGACACCTGCCCACCATGCAAAATGACAAATGCAATATATAATCCTTTACAACGAATATATGAAGAGGGCAAAACAAGGAGCCCTGTATGTTGGCAGTTGATTGTTTCGAAGTTTTTTCTTTTGTTGATTCCTAACAATGAAATAGTCTCTGCACAGTAGGGCAGAGTGGGTAAAGACAAGATGGTATGGCTGTAAGTTCTGAATCATAGTGGTTCTAACCATTGGAGTCTGGAGGGGGGGGGGCTTTCAATGAACAATAATCCAGGATGGTGGGCCATCCTTATACAATACAATTGTCTAATTCAGTCCTATATATATGAAAAAAGGGAAAAAATGGTTGTGAATCCTTTCTTAAGTAACATGTTCTTAATGGTGGAAAGTGTCTGTGTTACAGTACCGGTCATGATCACGAAACATGCATCAGAGATCTTGAGTAGGTTTAGCAGAAATTCGTGAAATTTTTGCAAAACCTCAGTTGCTTCCGAAGAACTGTTGGTTGCGTTATGAAAAATTGTCTGGACTCTCGGATTGCGGAAGTTCTTCCACAGAAGAAATCTAGATCTTCAGCAGGATTCTAGTTCTGAAATTGCATGGTATGTGTTGGTCCATACACCGCTGGAAGAGTCCATTCTTGTATGAGGGGGACATTTTCAAAAATTCAATTTTGAGCTTGGTTGATTATTAAAAAGGTCCAGTTTGTTTTTTGAATGGTCCAGTATGAATATGGGTGCCTGGAAGAGCCCATCCATGCATAGGGTTTCAGACTGGAGAGATCTGACTGGTCTTCAATTCAATTCTTTATTCAAATACCAACATTGCAGACATACAACAAACGTTAGCCTGGATGACGTTGATATGTTCTTACTTTATAATAGTTAAATGTCATTTTGGAATGCTCCATTTTTGCATTAGAACAGTCGCTTTTTGCATGGGGAGGGAAATCGGCGATACATGATGTATTTGCTCGTGCAAATGTTGCCTTTCTAGTTATAAATATGAATTGTTTTTTTTCTTTCTTTTATTTGAGTTGACTGTGTGATAGCTGTGTGCCAATTTGTTATATCAAAAATAGAGAGAACGCTAGCGGCCCAAAAAAATGACCCCTTCCAATGAAATGGTAGGGCTACCCTGCCACGTCACAAAATCAAGATGGCGGCCACCACACATGCCGACAAAACCAGCAAAGGTTTTGCTACCCAAACCTGTAACTAGAAAGGCTGATGTTTGCTACCGAAGAAATACAGCATATTTCACCCCCTCCTCATGCAATAATGGACGTTTTGCTCGTGTGTTCCTGCAACGTGACCTCTGGTAACCCGGCCAAATGGAACATGTTTTCCATTTGGCGGGTTCGTACCAAGTTTAAAGACCTGTGGGTCCGTACAAAGTTTAAAGACCCGCAGGTCCGTACAAAGTTTAAAGGCCCAAGGGTCCGTAAGAAGTTTACAAAGCCACAGAAATGAAGATTACAGACCTGCAGATGGAGCCTTCTGATTGGTCAACGAAATCTAGCTATATGATAGTTTATAAACCTCAGTGTGCTGTATGAACTTGTAAGCACACAAAAATTTGTGCAGTTATCCGGCATAAGTGACAATGCGCCGCGCAGATATGCGGAGTCACTAACAATAGAGAGAATGGGACCCAGTTTGGGATTCGGTGCAATTTAATGTAGTGTGCTTTAATCTGTTGCACAATTAAGTGGCATCTACTGTATTTGCATTTTTGAAACTGGTTGCAGCTAATGGGATACTGGTTGTCCCTGTTGATACTGCCTTGCCACTGATAGATCTGCTGGGAGATTAGGTAAGGCAGGGTAGCCTCTGAAAGTCCTCATGCAACAGCGGCGTATAGTTCTAGTATTTTTTTCGGGGGGGGGGGGGTACACGATTTCTTACAACCATACTAATGCCCACTTTAACTTTAAGGCAACATAAGTCCCTCGGCGGTGAACCACCCTAAGCCGGCATAAAGAAATCACGTTACATCACCCCAAAATTATATATCAAATGTATATGCTGACATTCCAGGAAGTCTACGATGGAGGCTAATTATAAGATCAAGATTATTAAAATCTGAAGTAACCTCCTTGCTTGCTAAGACAGGGATGAATGCCAGGATATAATAACCAACATAGTAATGGTTCACCCATAGTAATAGTCTCCGGCTAGTTGGGTAACCCTGGTAGGTACGTACATGCATGCTGAACCTATAGATAAATAAACCTCCTTGGTTTGGAAGGATAGTTCCATGCGTAATTGTCATCAACGGGTTAAGTGGAACCTGGAGTAAGACCTAACTTACCTGCAGTTGGGGTTAAGTGAAATGAATATGTTTGGAAAGGTAGATCCAGGCGTTTGTTCCAGTACGCTAGCTCCTCAAATCGCCGAGGACTGGGCTGCGATCCGAGAGCGGCCATCTTGAGGTCACTTCTCTAGCTGGGGTCATTCCCGTCATTCCCGACATGCATCGTGCCTCCACTAGCCCGCCACCATACGGGCCGCCGTTACTCCTGGCCCGGCTTTATCGACTAACGCTGTCATCTCCGGAGGAAAGGAGGACATCTCAGCCCCGTTACTACCGACTAACGGTGCACACCGTTATCCCATAGTTACTGTAAACGCTGTCTGTATGGGGTGCCCTATCCTAGCTCTAGGTTCGCTCCTCTGGTCGCATCTAAGCAGAATATGGCTTTCCCGATATGGATTTGTCACAAATGTCACACGACTAACTCCCAACCCTGGTATGGAGAAGGTCGGGAGGCCATGGTTGGCTATGTGTGACCCAAGTGTCCACTGGTAAATAGAGTTGCCCATTGGCGGTGCCTTCATCATGTTGTATCTGTGCTTAACTATGCTTACACAGACGTCGACACATACCCTCACGATCAATGTGGTTCCTCAAAGACCAAGAGTCATTTTGGAAAAATAGTTACCTTGGCACTTGCCTACTGTCAGTGTGTATTCAATGAAACTGAATGAAAATGGCAATTAACTATTCCAGTCTTCTAGCTGAGAAAAACAGCCATTTCATGGTTTTCCCTCAGTGTGTACCGGTACCATTGCAGGTCAACAAAGAACAGTGGTAACAGGTCTCCCTTATCTTTAGAAACCTTTAAATCAATACAATGACATTGCACTGCGAAATGAACGGCTTAAAGCTTATTGTCATGATTCGGAAGAGAGTTATGCCTGGCTCGGTAACTATAACCACAACCCAAAGCAGTAAATACTAAAATGGAAACAGACATGACAATTGTTAAGTGTTCATTGTACAAACGGATATGTGTCTAAAATGACAGGTAAAATAACAATACAAATCACTAATAACAATTTACTTAGTTAGCTAAAGTAACAAATGAAAAATGTTAAGAAATACGAAACCAGCTGACTTGATGGATTGGTCTATGATATAAGAACAGATGATAGCAGCTGTCTTGTCTGTTTTGGGGCCACATTAGAGTTGGCTTTACAAGTGAAAAGAACTTAGCCTGAGTGTCATCCTGTTTCAGTTCCAGGCTCTACCTTGGTATTGCATTTTTAATGCGGCTTTCTGATTCGTATGATATTCCGAATGATGACTATGTCACGATAAGGACAATTATCCACCGGTAGAATCTGGCAGGAGTGAGAAAGCACAGTGTTCCGGTCTGTGTAAAAGGCGCAGTACCGAAACATCACCTACAGTGCATAGATGGATGCAACAACTTTCGTTAGAAATAAAAATTAAAATAAAAAGATAAACACAGGAGCTCACCTCTGTCGTTAACGTAGCCGTAACGGACATACCCATCTGTAGACGCTACCATGGTGACGTAACCGACCGGGGTCAGCTGGTTGGAAGAAATGAAGTTCGCCACTTCAAAAAGACACCTAGTCCAAGAAAGAAAAACAAAACCAGGTAAAAGACATGCACGTCCATGGAACTAGATGGGAACATCACGTTTTAATATTGTAATTTTACGCTTAGTGGAGGACCCCCCCCCCCTCGAGTGCCAAAGCGAATGAATCATTCATAAAGGTTGAAACGTATGTTTGAAAACAAAATCAATTTGCGATATACCTCAATATACTATTTTAGATGAAGGAAGCTAATCGTTACATCAATGTCGGTCTAGGTCTGGTTCCTAAAAAAAGTTTGTAGATTTGAAATCGTCTGTAATTTTGTACAATATGCTACGAATTGAAGCCGTGAGTGACGTTAGAAGTGGTCCAAAGATGACCGGAAGTCAGATATCTTTGACTCGGTCTGACGTCACAAATCAAAAAAGAGGGAAAAACAGAATATTCAAAACAACACACTTGATTATCCACGACTATAGAAACATATCAGAGCATAATATTTCACTCTTATCATTTTAAGCCTAGCAGTGGACGTGGGCACGCCCCTCCTTGCAAGTGCCACATCAAAATTAACCATTCACAAACGTTAAAACTTATGATTTGAAAACAAAAAATCAAAATGCGATATATCAGATACCAGGCGGATTGATATATCTCAATGCATTATTTTAAACATTGGCACGTATTCGAAAAATCCATGTCGGTCTCGGTCTGGTACTTAAAACAGGTTTGTAGATTTGCTTTCGTCTGTAAATTTGTATATTATTCTACGAATTGACGCCGAGTGACGTTAGAAGCGGTCCAAGGGTGACCGGAACGCAGCCTTCTTTGACTTGGTCTGACGTCGCCAATCCCGAAGATCAGTGCGTGTCAGCAAATGGGCCAACTATCTTAAAGAAGGCTGATGATACAGCTAAAAATTATATAAGCTGAATGTTCGTGTTGGGTAAAAGCGATCATTTAGAGAAAAAAAAAACTATTCATTTGACTTTGCATACAAAACTCTCTGTGTCTTCAAGTACATGTGGCCGAACAAGCATTGGAAAGGAAACAAAGGCTTTTAATTTGATTTGATTTTGATTGGACATAAGAATTCTCCAAGGTTTTTTGTTTTTTCAAGGTAGACTTATTTGTATCACCAGCGGGGCTGGAATCCAAGAAAAACTGCTCACTTTGTCTCTGATTTCTTTGTTTGAAATCCTTTCAAAAACACAGGAAATGCCATATCAGAAGGTTCAATTTTTTAAAATTTTCCAGCCCCCCCCCCCGGACCCCCCCCCCCTAGGAAGCTCGCGCCTGCGGTGCTCACTGGTCCCTCAAACGTTAAAAAGGACCCCCCCCCCCCATGAAATTCCTGGCTACGGGCATGCACTAGCTAATGACCTACCGGCCGATGAGGCCAGGGTTGGTACAGTCCGGGGTAAATCCTGGGAGGTCATCCACGGTCAGAGACAGGGCAGCGGCCTGCTTCAGGAGGAGGTAGTGGTAGGTGTGGTCACCCGAGCAGGGTGGGGGCATCGGGCCCCCGTACGCATTAAGCACCGCCCCTGTACTCGGGTCGGCATTCTGAGCATGAAAAGAAAACATAACTCTGTATATGTTCCGAAAATAATTTCATCTGGTTGGTAAAAAATAGGATATGGGAGATTCTTTATACACAACCAGGTATTGATCTCACCTGCTAACGTTTCGATGTCTGTCAGACACCTTCTTCAGAGCTTCTGACTGGAGTACTGTTTCTCACCGCTAAAAGTAGCCGATGTAGGTGGCGCTTTTGCGGCCACTTATAGCGGTGAGAAGCAGTACTCCAGTCAGAAGCTCTGAGGAAGGTGTCTGATAGACATCGAAACGTCAGCAGGTGAGATCAATACATGGTTGTGTATAAAGAATCTCCCATATCATAACTCAGTATAGACAAAATGACGGCCGCTGACACACCTTGTTCAAATATGTTGCCGACAAACTATAGCTATCAGTGTTGTTGCTAATAAGTACCCTATTGGTCACAGACTTTTGCATGAAAACTCTGCTCCCAATTCAATTGTAGTCAGCCTTATCAATGAATATTATATATCAGGAGTCTTTGGTCACATTCGTTGCATTTTGGAAATCAGCTAAAGCCTCGTTTTCGTGCTTCTCACGAGAGTTTAACAGCGCGAGATAAAATGGGAGTTGGTAACCTAGAAACAGAACACAGACACTTGGCGGTATGTTTACATATCATGTAATTGTATAATTGACATATATACGATTCCCTATTGTATCTCCTGTTGATATTATCTTCCTATGACAATATTATATAGATAGTGCCTTCGTGTAGTTTGAAATGGAGCATTGTACAGCATAGAACTTAACCATTGTATAGCCTAGAACCTCCCTGTAGCTTTTAGTAGTTTGATATCAGCAGCCAGTAGTATTTTACTGTTTGCCTTACATTGTACCCGTTACAATCATTGTGCAATTAACTTTGACTTGACTTGACTTGTTTACCGTTATGTTGGTGATGAGCATGTGGAGCAGCGGTTTTTCCGTCGTGCCGACTTCAGCAGAGGGAGTGTCCGGGTCTACCATCAAAATGGTGAACATATCACCTGGAGGAGTCAAAATGGCTAGAATTAGATAAATAGCAGCCATGGCCAGTTACATCTGTATAGTATTACGTAGCTCCGCCGAAGAAGATACTGTGTCAACACACAGAAAAGAAAGGGGAAACAGAGAAAAAAGAGGGAGAGGAGAGAGAGAGAGATAGAGAGAGAGATAGAGAGAGAGAGAGAGAGAGAGAGGGGAGAGAGAGAGGGGGGAGAGAGGGAGAGAGAAGAGAGAGAAAGAGAGAGAGAGAGAGAGAGAAGGGAGAGAGAGAGAGAGAGAGAGAAGAGAGAGAGGGAGAGAGAAGAGAGAGACAGGGAGAGAGAGAGACAGGGAGAGAGACAGGGAGAGAGAGAGAGCGATTTTTAAAAAAATGCCTTATGGGGTGTCTGGCAGTTATAATGACCGTCGACAAAAAATGCCGGACAAGAACAAGGAGACTTAAAGACATCGCAAGGTTGGTTTAGAGTGCACGTTCAGTGTTTATTTGAAAGGGTTACATCATCTTCAAATGTCCGAAAAAAATTGACAACAAAAAATAGGGACACCAACATGGCGGCGGACATAGTGATATGACGTCATGTGTGTCACGTCAGACTGGCACTTTATAGCGTTTTTACATGACGTCGCCAGTAATAATCCTGTGAGCCATACAGCTGGGGATTCTAATTGATGTTGTACCCTCCGTGATTAAAACATTGAACTTACCTGACGATGCACCTGTAATAGTCATGGCTGTTGGATCGTTCGCAGTTTCACCTGGAGTCACCGCGACATTCGTGGTTGCGACAGAAATAGTCCTGGCACTAGTGACGATGAAAGAAAAGCACTTTAAGATACCGTATGCGCTCGGAATAAAGTCGAACTTCGATTTTAACCTTACGTATACAAATATTCATAACATAATGTAACTGTAATTGTAAAAAGTAACATTTGAATAGGGTATCACGTAAATAGTTAATGGGCAAATCATCAGGGTGTGTACTCGACTATTAGATTATACTAAGATACGCCCTACCTTTGGGTAAAATTACGATTACACACGTCGTACACCATTTCCGGGGCTGAGAACGTGAGGCTGAAGTCCACGGGAAGATCGCCAGAGGGCACCCATGACTGAGCTAACAGAACACATGACAATCAAACCGCTTCAATGGACGTTACATGCACATGGCTGATTATTGATTTGTTAGGATTTTGTAAGGAAGAAATTGACAACTGTCACGTTATATATGAACTAATTATCCCTCATCAATGTTTTATTGGATTGTGTGCACACTTGATATCCGTCAATAGAAATGTCGTTAATGGTCTTAAAGAATATAGAGACGTAGCCTATACCATGCTCCAGAAGCGACTGGAAAAAGTAGAAATTGGCCAAATAGACACACAAAAACATGGACGGGGAGTTAGTCTGCTATAGGGGTACAGTTTGCCGCTCCGTGGATGGCATATTGGGCCCACTCTCCGTAGCCGACCCCCTTAGCATGTAATCCATTCTATTTGGCTAAATCTTACTATTTTTCTAGCCATTCGCTGGTAGAGGCTAATATACACTGTCATTCTATCCATGATTATATTACTTACCGTTTGACAGTGCAAGCAGTGTTGTGATGGTGATCAAAGTGGACAACATCTTTGTTTAGAGGCTGAAACTGTAAAAATAGGAGAGCTGACGTTACAACCAATAAGCTAGTTCGGAGTTGCTACCACGCATGTGCAGTGTCAAAGGTGAAGGCCCCCGTCTCGTATACAGTGCTCGCCTGGACATTGTCTAGATTTGCATATTGTCTAGATTTGCATAACAACGCCCAGACAGGTCTTGTTTCCATCGCGGGGGCCTTCACCTTTGACACTGCACATGCGTAGTTGCAACTCCGAACTAGCTTATTGGATGTGTGGATACACGGGGTACAACTTACGTCATTAGAATTGCGGTAGCCGAGCAGCAAGTGGCCGTCCATGATTTCCCCCTGTACCGTACCCCAGGGAGATCGGCGTGTACTATAGCCAAGGCTATACGGTGGCAAAAAATCTAATCCACTCATGGTCGCGTGAAGCCAAAAAGGATCGCATCGTCTTCAAATTAAGTCTAAATATGTATTTAAAAAAGACGAAAGATGGGAGAGATGGTGACATCGCACATCAGAGTTATGACGATAGAATATCACCAAACGTCGCTTTGACGACATTTGATAAATTTGATGTGATATTGGTAACATGCTGAGATACATTGCCCCCGAGAATCACTAACATCTGTAACCCGACAGGAAATTCTACATCTTATCAATATCCATATTTTATATGCGATATTGCAGGAAGTAACAATAGCGATTATCAAGTGTACTCGAAGAAAGCATTCTCATGCTGTAGCATTGTTGGCGTATTCACGTTTCATTATGTATCTTGGAACAAAAGGGTGCCATAAAATTGCATTCAAGTGTCTGACTGTTTACATTTGACTCGGTTGCACTTTAAGATTTGTGACTGAGGATTATATAAACGTAAGGATACGCGAAGTAAGTCGTTTAAGATTATGGGCACATATAGTTCACGTCTAAAGAAAACAGTCTATATTACAGCAACAGCACCTTCCACGATTTCCAGGCTGGTAGTTAAAGTAGAATGTATACCCTCCACGTTTAGAATGATATATTTAGTTTGAACTGTTTTAACCATGTTTGTTCGCTTTTGATTTGCATGATTTTTATACCATGTAATGTAACGATTGCAATTTTACGTAACTATCAACATATTTCATGTAAACATAAGGATGTAACATGCAAGGTTGATTGTAATAAATCTGAATCTGAATATTACTTGTATACACAATAACAACCGGTTGTATTGCTCTCGTTTGAGACGCCAGGGTTCATTGTGATCTATGCTTACTCTATATGTACTGAGCGTTACTACAATAGGTCTACCGATTGGCTAGCTTAAGTAAAGCAGGTATGCGTTAAAAAAAATGCAAAGCGTAACAACTACCCTGGAATCCAGAGCATATGTACCGGCCCGCGCCCGGACCTTCCTCGGGGCCTATCCTTCCGCTCCCCCGAAGATCTACCCCGCCCCACTTCCCGCTAACCAAACAAGATCCGCAGCCGGTAATATATACCAGAGCGGATCTTGTGTTGGCTAGCGGGAAGTGGGGCGGGGTACGTTGTCGGGCCAGGGGGAGGGTAGGTCCCGAGGAAGCTCCGGGCGCGGGCCGTTGAAGGTCGCTCGGTATTAATGCTCTGGATTCCAGGGAACGTAACAACTAACAGATTGTGGCTGTGCCCTAGAGAGAGAACTAGTTCTAAAACGACAGGTCTGCTACTCACCTCTGTTGTGGGCAGATACGGTCCTAAACTAGGCGTGCTGTGGCTTATTATACTACTGTATATGAAAGTACGAGACAGGATGCTGCTTTTACCAGCCTATTCGCATTAGGTTATGTATGGAATTCCTATCTCCACAGTACAGTATGGTACAGTACAGTGCAGTACAGTGCAGTAGTACTCAGACCCTTGCACCACCGCGGAATGGTACCACTCAACCCCTGGCACCGCCTGGCACCCAATCAAACTGCAAAGGACGTTAACCTTTGCACCTATTGAACTTTGAACCCTTCAGAGTCTTTGGAGCAAGAAGCGCGTGGGTGCAGGTCGCAAAGAAATCGCCAGGTGGCACTCATGACTGAGCGACGTAAAACCAAGTAAACTTTTACGACGCTCCACCACGGTGTACACTATTGATAGACCGTCATAATCCACATATTCCGCGTGTAATACCTAACACGGCCGCATGATGGCTCTACTACCGCTTGGGTTCGTCACACAGTCGGTTCTGGTAAAGGCTCGGACTGGAGTTTTTTTAAGATTTCGTATGTAGGCCGACCCCCTAAGGTCGACGGGCTACAATTCCGCCAAAAAAAGCAGGACGGAAAATGGTTTCACATGGGCAAAAAGCGGTTTTCTGCTGGTTTTCGATGCATTTATCGGTATCGTCCGTTGTCCCTTTAATTGGGGTAGAAACCATAGTAAAATGTAAATTTGGACCCGAAGATTATAATTTTTTTTACACTTTTTGATCGAACCTGCTCGGAAAAGACGATTTTTTTCTGGGGTCACGGTATATATGCTGAGAAAGCTTAGTAAATGGTGTCTCTAATTATTAAAATTAAAAGTTATATACACTATTAAGGTTGTGTTTTTTTCCAATTATATACCAAGTCTGGAATGTCTCCCGGATGTGGGTCGAGTACGCTATGTGTACGCTATCCGTTCGCTATCTGTGTGTTTGCCATTCGTTACTAATACGTACAATGCGACGCTCGATCGTAGGACGTACGGCACTAATTCGTGTCATATGTTCTGCATCGCTATACGTCCGTCCATCGTGCGTGGTATCTCCGCTGCGAGTATGCTGACGGCCCGGGATTGTCCAGTATTCTTTTGTGATTTGAGCGGGAAAGTTGAATAACAAGTAAATGTATATGTACTTATTATAATAAGATCTTAATTCCTCTCCATTGTCCGGATTGGAAAAATGAAGGCACTATACCAGGCGAAACGGGTTGCGAACCTATTACACAATTTCAAGACAAACTCAGGCTTAGAAAAATACTAAGACATACTTTAAAATGGAAGAACAAAGATAGTTAAAGCCGATGCTCTTTCAAGATTTTTGACATGGGTAAGAAAGAAAAGCCCATATCGTCGACCTCGATCAAACACGATGACAAACGTACCTATTAGGGTCTCATCACTTTATTTAGGTGCAACGACTCACATATCAACAAAAACAAAAACATTGGATAAAGTCCGCCAAAAATAATTACTCAAGCAACTGGATAAGATTTTGAAACAGTCAGACGTTTCAGACAGTATCCACTGTCTTTCGTCAGTGACTAACGATAGGACTGAGAACACCAGCTTTATACCAAAACTCTGAATAGATATGTTAATGAGGTAAAGACAATTTAGGATGTCTTGAAGTAGTCTTCAAAAAGAAGATTAACTCAAGACAAAGTTATGCCAATAGTTCAATTAGCTACTGTTGTTCTAGTACAGTAACTAAATGTTGTTTGTCCGGGGGTGGGGGGTGGTGGGCAGTGCATTATCCCAGGTGCCTGAAAGTTGAACGCGTAGACCGCCTTTCCTGTTGAGGGCGGGGTTGTACATCCTCTCATATATTGCTTCTCTAATTCCCCGTTCGAACCAGTTGTGCTATGGGGTCACTGGTATCGCCCATTGCTGTGAACCTGTATATGGAGAAGTTTGAGAACAAAGCCCTCAGTACTTTCAATGGCCCTCCCCCAGCAAACTGGTTTCGCTATGCAGACGACACTTGGTGTAGGCTAAAGAAGAGAGTAGCTGATGACTTCTTTGACCATATTAACCAGGTAGATGACAACATCAAGTTCACACAGGAGTCGTGTCAAAACAACATGCTCCCCTTCTTAGACACCAAAACCATCATAGAGAAGGATGGCAACCTTCAGTTCGAAGTGTACAGGAAACCGACCCACACTGATCAATATCTGGCCTTTGATTCCCATCACCCTTTGGAACACAAACTAGCAGTGATTAAAACTCTCTTCCATCGAGCAGACAATGTCATTACCTCAGACGAAGCAAAAACAGAAGAACACAGACATCTCCGTGTGGCTCTAGCCAAGTGTGGCTACCAAAATTGGACCTTCAACAAGGCCCTCAAACCTTCTGACCAGTCTAAGAAAACACTCAAGTGCAGACCATTGACCAACAGAAACAAGGTCAACATTACCATTCCCTACGTCCAAGGAGTATCGGAAAAACTCAGACGTATCTTCCAAAACTTCAACATTGCCACTAACTTCAAACCTCACTCAACTCTCAGGCAGAAACTAGTCCATCCAAAAGACAGGCCTGAAAAAGGCATCAAAGCCAATGTCATCTACAAACTGAGCTGCAATAACATGTACATTGGGGAGACAAGTCGACCACTAAAAGAAAGGTACAAGGAACATTGCAGAAAGAGCGCTAACCGCTACTCCTCTGCCATTTACCACCATCTAAAACACAACCAGGGACACCCATTCAATTTCGAATCCACGGACATCCTAGATCGTGAAGAACGCTGGTTCGAACGGGGAATTAGAGAAGCAATATATGAGAGGATGTACAACCCCGCCCTCAACAGGAAAGGCGGTCTACGCGTTCAACTTTCAGGCACCTGGGATAATGCACTGCCCACCACCCCCCACCCCCGGACAAACAACATTTAGTTACTGTACTAGAACAACAGTAGCTAATTGAACTATTGGCATAACTTTGTCTTGAGTTAATCTTCTTTTTGAAGACTACTTCAAGACATCCTAAATTGTCTTTACCTCATTAACATATCTATTCAGAGTTTTGGTATAAAGCTGGTGTTCTCAGTCCTATCGTTAGTCACTGACGAAAGACAGTGGATACTGTCTGAAACGTCTGACTGTTTCAAAATCTTATCCAGTTGCTTGAGTAATTATTTTTGGCGTATCTTATTACCTGGATGTCTAACCTTCATCAACGTATTGGATAAAGTCGTCTATTTGCATCCGTGCACCTCATGAGACAGACACATTGTGTAGCATCATCACTAGCAAATCTATGATGATTAGAGGCGCTGAACATGACCCTGGATTCGATAACTATCTGAAATACATTCATCAAGCCAGAGAAATGTATTTTAGAATTAGAGCTAATATGCTGCTCTACATACTTTAAGGCATAAAAGGCAGCAAGTACGTAAGTTAGGTCTTGACAAACTAAATATATTGTTAGCTTTCGGGTCCCTTGACGGCTTCCTCGGTTGTTGTTTTTCTTATTCGGCCAGCAGCATTAAACACTTGTCGGTCTGTCCAGATTATAAGATAGAATCAATGGCTTATATTGTGGTGTATCACATGCTCTGCAGCATTAGCCAGATATAGTTGAATTAAGTTTGCAGAATACATGTATGTTATTATCAATGGTGCAACAGACGCAAAGGACCTTCCTGTCAATACAACGCAAAGGCTCTCCCCTGCTATGAGCAAAATGGAAAACATCTTCAGACCAGCTATATTCATCTATCCCATACAGCGAGAGATCCTGTTCGCCTTTCACCACATCGGTGTATGGCGCAACGGGGGAACGTTATCCAACCCTCCCCGCCTTACTTGAACATCCTGAGGCTGTGTCATCATACGAGTTAAGGTACAGCTAGAAACAAGTGGAAATGTTAACGATGAAGCCATCCACACTCACATGGTGAAGACATGTGAGGCACCCTGGTAGGTGCAATGCGTAAATCCGCCACGTTTGACGCCGATTGCTGTCATTCATGCACAAGGTTACCTTTTCCATAACCGTATTTGGCCCTTCATAGCATGCAAAGGCTGATCAGACGACACGGCTTAACAATATACATCCTGCCGACAGGCGCTAGGACTGGCCTTGTCGCACGTCAGGGGAGTAACAAACATACCGCCAACTGTGCGGGTACCCACACAATTTTAATTTGAAAATGCAGGCGCAACATTCGATAACTTCTTGATCCTGAAGACTTTTGATGAAAGGCTGAAACTGGTAATAATATCGTTGAGTCTCGGTCTTCATCTTTCTGACTTTAACTGCATTTCCTTAAAATTGGAAGATGCCGCCTATGTACGAATGATGACATGTTCTGCTTGTCCTACATGTATTTACATGCGGCACATATAGTAGAGTGGGTTGATAATATGTCCCTCATAATCAGTATTCATTTTTAACTTCGCCAAGAAGGGTATTTTTTCGGGTACGCGTGTCTGTGTGTCTGTAAATAGACTTTTGATTAGAATTAACTATGCAATGTACTTGTGCACTAATTACAGCGGCTTACATACTTGCAGGGCTTTTCAAAATTGCTGATAAAATTCTGACAACTCGCAAATTGCAGGGTACAGAGTTTTGTGCATGTTTTTGAGTATTTCTGGTTCAATGTCTTGCAAAACGTAACCTAAGAATTGCAAGCTACAGAAAAATGGATTCCGAGACTTAAGCAGGTTTTGGAATATTTCTTCGTTTATTGTCAGCTTAACCCTATCTAGACTGGGGGGGGGGACTCAACTCTAAACACTTATATTTTGGTATTTTTGCATGGTTACAGTTGTAAGCTATAGCACTTCGTACCATACCTTTTTTTACATTTCATGTACGGAAATAATGTTCAGCGATAGACAATGTGACACATACAAAACTACATTTATTGTCATCAGACAATACATGGTAGTAGTATCGTTATCGTGTTTGGCTGGCCATAGTCTGTACATGTATAGGTTCAACATAGGTTTTGGTTGGACACTACTGCGCTGTAGACAGGCAAGCCGTATGAATTCAGGCCGAAGGTGGAGTCTACTGTCCAGACGTTGTTCGGCATGTAGCGTTCTGCCGTGTGTCGCTGTCATTCTGTCAGGAGAACCAGCCGGATAAATGGTCTCTTATCGTGGTCTTAATTTTCAGGGCCGTATTCTTGGCAGAAGATACATACGCCCTGAAACACGTGGTGAGGGTCTGCATGCATGCTCTTTTCAGTAAGGTGTTGGCAGGCCCTTTTGATTCCGCGTTATTCGTTGGGAAGTTATTTTCTTTTACGTAGTTCCTAGGGAGGAGTCGAAAATTCCCCGTAAGTCATAGCCAGTGCATTTCAAAAATGCCATGTAGTGAAAAAATGTTACCTTTGCCCTTTTGAAATATAAATTTTAATGTTACGGACCGAAAGTGGAGCCAACATGTAAATGCAACAAAATTCAGGCTTGGTAAAGCCTGCAGGTTGTGTGAATAAAGATCAATTCAATTCAATCCATCAATTCAATTTCGCGTAAAGCGACAGACACATCGAAATCAAGTTGGGTTACCCATCCTTTTTTTTAGTGGCAGTGGCAGTTATTTTTAAGCTGTTGACATGGCAACAACAGAAGTAGCCGTGTTTAAGTCGCCGAAAGCTGATGCCATATTGATTTTCACACTCAAGAGAAACGCGCTGTAGAGTGATGAGTGCGTCAAACTTAGCCTTGGTTGTCCATTAGACCTTTACTTCTACGCTTTTTACAAACTTGTGGAGAGAGCATATTCATGGCTTAATGGGCATAATGACTGGCCTGTACTTCATCAAATTGCATTCTACTTTGGTTGTTAATGGAAAAACTGCCCAAATTATCAATGCCTAAGTGGTGGAAAACTATGAAATTGTCCTTGGTGAATGGTGATGCTGTGGAGGTTTTCTTTTATGCACTGTTACTCTGCTAAACTGAAGACAACAAAGATGTGATCCTTTGTCTATGTGTTGGTGAGACCTTTCATGTCTACAAGCGTGTACTGTACCTACTTCATTTTTGTTTTACTTTTGTAATGTAAGAATATCTACAGTTTGATAATTGTACATGTATCTGCAGCTTTTCTTGTGCGTAGATAGCAGTGTTTATTTCTTTGTTCTGTCCGAGTAGAGTTAGAGTCGATAGCTCAAATAATTTAGTGCATGGCACTTCATTTATCCAGTCGGTACTAAAGAACAACAATCTACGTTGGGAAATCGTATGCGCAACAATGCTACATTAAATGTTGATTGTGCTGCACATGTATAGATCTTGAATAATGGCTAAATATGACCGTGTTTGTATTGTTTGTGTCATTGCGTTTTATTTACTGTCTACCCCCCCCCCCCCGTTGTTTCAGTCGGGCCAGTTTGAGTTAACATCTCATAATCGGCAAAGCCGGGTAATCTGAAAAATTGAGCTGACAAATAGGCTTTACAAAAAAGCGGTTTCTACTGTATTGCAATTTTCACAAATTTGGGGAAAATCAATAAACGAGGTAGGCGCTTTTAATCAACAGCACGGAAGTGCTCCCAACCGAGACCTTCCTGTAGTTGCAGTTTGTGAATTAATACCCATAAATACCTATAACTTCATACATAGAAACCAACGTTAGCCTAGGGCCGTCTATGGCCTTTTAACAATGACAGGAGCAGGTTAGCATAATACCGGTCAAAGGTTTTCAAATCAACATTGTGAAACATAGAGAAAATGACAAGATTATACCAAAGCCATATTATCAAAACAATAATATCTGCAACTCTCATGTGTTGTAAAACTGCATTGACAGCCACTCGAGAGAGCATGGCAAGTCTACATGGTTTCATCAGTTCAGTTGTAGCCGAGCTTTCCTGGCCCTCCTATTGGCCTCAGCAGCAGTTGTTCTTTCAGCATCGATAGAGAAAAAAACAACAACTATCATAGCGTTCAAATTAATCATTTCAAAGTTGGCATTGTATCTACATTTTGCAACTTGCAATTGAAAGGTAACATAATCTGGCTTCTTGTTCTGTAAACTTTATAGTTGATACTCATGTCTACTACTGGATGGATAACGAATATTTCTTCCGGACGTTTCGAGTGACACCTATCACTCCTCTTCATTGGAACTAGAATGAAGTAGCAAAACTAACAACAGTTAGTTAGTATATCGTTGTCTTTCTTTTGGTTATGGATCCAACATTGTCGCGACATATTCCAAGTCTTACTAATGACGCACATGCAAATAGCCTTACCGTAGCATGCACACAAACTAAGTTTAATCACTTCCAAAGTCATCTATATCTTCGATTTCCATCATGGTGTGGAAATGTCATTTTCTGGCTTTCAAGTGGGGAAAGAAGTATAATGGACGCCCTCAATCAACAATCAATATTGGTTGTTGCAGCGAAAACATAACCCACGACATCGCGTAGAAGTGGTTAAAAGGAAGCAAATTCACTAAGCACTGTTCTTACCCTTTTTACAGGTTGAAGTTTTGAAAAATCGATAAAAGGACTGATTATTTGCAATGTGATAAAAGCGATGGGCATTTAAGAGAGAAAGGCTACTACGAAAGCGTGAAATTCCATCCTAAAAAAATTTGTTTCTCACAAAAGTAAGAGCGGATGGCTCCATTTCACTTTTATCACTGCCTTCATCATCATCATCATTCTTCCGGATTTACTCCGGTGAGATACAAATAACAAATAAATAAAGTTTATTGCAAGTTCATGTCCGTGGGTAACAATCAATAAAGTTTATTATTTGTTCATAAACACAGGTCTTTGTTACCGATTATGATCATTATAGGTGGAGTTTAGAAGAAAGAAAAGAACTATAAGTGGATATTTGTTTTCCAGTATGCTTTAGCCTAGAACAAAAATTGGTGTGGCCATATGCAAGGGTCTATTTCTAGTGAGATTGTCCGGGAAATTCTGAATTTTCCAAATCCCCCCATCAGGCACCGTAACAGAAGGAAACGGCCCTTAGTTCTGGTTGTCACATGGTGTTTTTCTTTGCTAAATAACACTCTGTATTCGCTGTCACCGTGATAAAACACTGCAAAGAGGCCTTTCGAAGTGGCAGAAAAAATGCCATGTCGTCTTGTCGCCTTATTAGTGATGCATGCTAATGCACTGTGGCAAGTTGGCCTTGCGGTTAGGGTTCTTGACTAAAGGTTTTGACTTCGATTAGCTGACAGGTCCCAGTAATGTGCCCTAATGGAAATAGCACTTTACACCTATTCTCTCACACGCAGGTAAAAATGAGTACCTTAAAAGGAGCGACATCCTCTCAGATGAGATTCAAAAATGGAGGTACCATGTTTTAAGAGAAATGTACCTCGATTCCTGTTCTAGTATTTCGTCATTACTATTACAAATGATATCCGAATTAACTTGATTTATGTCCGACATTATTCGCTATTAGTTAACCTACATGTGAGCTCTTGAACAATTTTCTCATTTATTAGGCAAATTAAGTCTTGATTGAAATGAATGTAATATCATTCAAAACTATTGAAGCCTCAACTGTACTTACTAGTCATGCGAAAAGGGACTACTTTGCATGATTTACATGCCATTATGATCACCAAGGTTACCTATACAGGGCAAAAATCATTAACGCGTGTTCATCACTTGTTAATTCATTCCGTTTCAAATACGGCATCTGAAACACTTATGTTATTCCGAAGACAGATGCTAACGGACCCAAACTTGTTACTCACAGCTTGTTTTGGACTCGACATAGACAAAAAACGTAAACAAAGGAAAGTCGTCGAAGGGACCACAATCTAATAATATGTTTCACCGGTCAATATCTAACTTAGTGCCTTTATGCCTCCTGGCATGTAGGGCATCATATTAGCACTAGTTTGAACACCTAGAGTCTCCAACAACATCTCTAAGTTGGTGGGGTCTTCCAGATAGTTTTCGAATATGCTGATCTCTATAGATTCGCTAAAAGACATAATGTGTCCGTCTTCTGGGATTCAAGAAGCCCTCGCTAAGAGTTTATCCAACGTCCGTTGACATGTGAGTAGCAACTGCTGACATGTAAGAACCACATGTACAAGCGATCAAACCATGCCACATGTCAGGTCAACTGGCCGAAAAGTGTGGAAAAAAGAAGAAGAAGAATGAAAAGAAAACATGACATGATCAAATTAAAGATTTCTCTCCTGTGGCTAAGTAGTAAGATTATCATGGGGAGGGGGTAAATTTGGGGGGGGGGGGGGGCGATAAGGTCTCCGGAGGGGGGGGGGCGAAATCGCTAGCGATCATGGATCTCAAAGCTTAGCCGATAACAGGTTTTGTAAAAAGATGTTAAGTGAGTCGAACCTCCTTTTCATAATTGGAGTCTTCCCAATTTTGGGCAAAAGTTTGGGCAAAAACATAGTAACTCTATTCTTGCTCTTATTATGCCCCCTCATAATCTTCTTTTTTTTCAAGACGTGATGAAGGCATGGAATTCATTTCAGTTGAACCCCCCCCCCTTTCTCACATACTGTAAATGCAGAAATGCAAAATTCGAGGTGGTTTTATGTTCGCGGTGTCCGCGGTGAACTTTCAGCGCGAACTTAAAACCACAGTGACTGCGAAAACGTTTGCCCACCTATGACTGTAGCGCTGCTATTGTTTCAAACGCGATCTTAAAACCCTCGCGATCACTCCATTTTCTCCCACCAGCGAAATGAAAAATAACACGCTAACTCAGATGTATTTACAGTAATACGAAGTCCATTCACTGTAACAGGTATGATTATAGCGTTGGTTGGCACGTGACACGGGCGCGTCCTGACGTCAGCCTAGCCACGCTGCACTGTGATATAGTTCCGCCTCGTCTGCAGTGCGCCGCCAGATATTGACAGAGCATCATCCCGTCTTCAGTCCTGGCTTAGATTAGCGTCGTCGCTAGCCGTGACGACTTCTGTTCAGGTATCTGCGTTTTCTTGTGTTTTAGATGTTAAGTTCCGTTTGTTAAAGTAAACCTCACTGATCCATTGTATATCATTGCCAATAGTATCTTGAAAGAAGATCATATCAAACTGCAAACCGAACCAAGTCTTTGCACTATTTGGTGAGAGCGCACTATAGAAGCGCCGTATCGACGTAAGTAAAATAACAAGCAGCCCAAAGCCTACTAGTTATATGGTATCGACACTGAACCCGGGCAATGAGAGCACCAAATACTAACCACTAGACATTCACAAAAATCTACTACAAATCAAACATATTGATGGATGCTAAACTTGTATTGTGGGGATTAGCTGTCTCGCAAGGTATATGATATGTATCAATTACTTGCATTTGATAGATAATGATGGAAAATTCCTAACATTTAAAGCACTCTATGATTAATGGTAAAGTGATAAACATTAGAATACAACCAAATACGAGCTGCCGTGTCGGCACCGTCGGCTGCCTGAAGAAAATTTATCTTCAATAAACGTCCAACCATTGGACTTATTTTACCGTATATTAAGCCCAAACAAGTAACAAAACATTTGTATGGCCTTTCTACGAATGGATAGCATAGGTGACACATTTCTTAATATTCAGAATTACTGGAAAGAAGAGTTTGACTACCCCATCCCCTGGAAGTCGGGGTCGTGTAAAACATTAGGAAATGGCCGGCAAACGCAACCACGCGCGCGGGGCGATGGCGGGCCTTATCCCGAGGCCGTGGCGGGCTTTCTGCCGTTGCCTTGTGAATCGTCGTGTCGGTTTTCGTGTAAAACATCAGGAAATGGCCGGCAAACGCAACCACGTGCGCGGGGCCGCAGTGGGCCCTACCCCGAGGTCGTGGCGGGCTTTTTGCCGTTGCCGTGTGAATCGTCGTACACGACATCAGGAAATCGCCGGCAAACGCATCCACGCGCGCGGAGCCGCAGTGGGCCCTACCCCGAGGTCGTGGCGGGCTATTTGCCGTTGCCGTTTCGGGGTCGTCTAAAACATTACTGTACCATAACTTGGGTGTCAGAGACGATACTCCGGCGACTGGGTTCTTTGTTAACGTGTTTTGTGAGAAATGAATACTTGGTGAACCTGCTCTTTAAAAAAAGGGTGAATCTGAAAGAACTTATATTTCCTTCGGAACAGAAGACGTCAAGACTGCCATCTCCTTTTCTTAGTAATAATTACTGACGTTAATCCCTCAGGTACGTATTCTCTGTAACTTGAACCTTGAACGAGGACAACAAGGTATTCTCTGTGAAAAACATATTTGGGTTCTGAAATAAAAAACGCATATCCGTGACATTCGACAATTGTTTAGCAGAAAGCCGGGCGCACTTGAGCTTACAGCGCAAGCAACAAAACACTTTACTGAACTGCGGCGTCGGTTAAGGGGACCTGATTCCTTCGACTGATAATTGGTACGATGATTGGCCAGTCAAGATCCCCTTAGGTACCTATTCTGTGTAAAATATACATCTGTCCTTTAAAGCGCGCAGAGTCGTTCAAGCATCACAACCTTCACTGATATTCCAAAAGACACAGCTCAGATCTCTGTCTTCATATGCGGTAGCATTTTACCGGACTTACGTTCCATCGATTGAAACTGTTTTTGTCGGTCTTTATCATAGGTTTGACAATTCGTTATGAAGTGTAATTCGTTCTCAATATCATCATGACATGTTGGGCTTAGTCTCTCATTGACTGGTGTGTTGTGTGTGGCGGTGTCGGCTCTTTTTGATTTGTAAAAAGTGCGCACTAATCCTTAGTTTCGTTATAAATTTCTGTCCTTGCCGTTTAGCGTGTATGAGTCGTAAGACAAAGTTAAGGAGTGCCAAGTCCTGACAATACTAAAATGATAAAAATAAACGACGTGATAGTCTCTGTCAGGCTCCGCGATATCGCTAGGAAAATAGTAGAAACTGGCCAAATATAGTAAATAGTATGCTAAGAGAGCTACGGATAGAACATATAGAGATTGGATTGTATTCCGTAGAAGTTCTTCTTAGAGAAGGCCCTTGTTCCTTTGATGATTGTAATACTATATAGTACTATATGTAGTTTATTGAGATACTCTTTAGCCCTCGAGCGGGCAAATCTTTAAGGGTTTGTCGGGGACCCTACCCTACCCGACCGCAACTTAAACAGTGTTGTTGTTTCTTCCTCAAGAATGTCTTGGGCACCTTAATATCAGATATGTTCATACATCGGGGGATTGCGGATGCTGCATTAGTAGAACTTTTCCCTTTCAAATTTGCTTATTTTTACTTCTCGGTCTTAAGGGACTGGGCAGAATGTTGAGAGTGGTCATTCAATATACCCTTATGAAATAGACTTGATAGAATTTATCTCGAAAGCAAGGCCTTTTCTATATTTTTAACACGATATGCGTATAGGTAATTTAAGCTGGTACAAACGTGTAAATCACGATAACACAAACATATGAAAAACTGTTCAATTTGATCAGTTTGGAATAAGCCATAGCTGTACACTATGTCCAAGAGCTTCTCTGCCTACCCTGCAAACAAATCCATGAAGGGGTAGTAATTGGCTTCTCTGTGATGGCATTTTTCACAATTTGTTCAATAGTGGTAAATGATGGGAATTTCATTTCTACAGCATTTGGAAGGTATGTGTATGTGGATATTATCAGACATAAATCATGCAAATGAGGGCCTCGTTTGCATGAATTATGAGAAAATGCTCCAAAACTAAGATGCTTCTTTACTAAGATAAGACTTTGAACAACTTGTGTTATTTGGGCAGAAAAAATGACCAACTGATATAATAATTTATGCCTCAGTCTCGCATTGTACATGAACATGCATGTGGATTACTGTCGATGGGTGCGTTATATAAAGTAGCTTAATGGGTTTAAACCTTGAAGAATGTCGGCCACAGATGTACAAGACATCTACCCTGGCCGGACTCCATTAGACAGTGTATTTTGCTAATTGATGTCGTGTTTTGGTGTGTCGAAAACTTTGTTCTTATCTTTTTAACAATTAGATGTACCCAACCGAAGAAACTTTCGGTTTGTACGACCTATGTACCATTTTGCATGGACGTAATTAAGCCACCTAGGCACACAAGCTTCACAAAACGAAACTTGTAAAAATAAAAAAAGCCAACGAAAACACATAAAAATAAGTCAACAACAAGCCTGGGCTTTTACAGTAGGCACACACATACTAGTAGCTTGGGAATTTCTATCACAAAGATATTTTCTGTTAACTCTTTTCTTGATTGCCATTTATTCATTCATTCATTCATTCACTCATTCATTTATTGTTATATTCAACCATAAGGGATATTTTGACTAACATGTTTCATGTTTTAGTGTAAACAGCCAGTGCTGATTATCCTAATTTTCACAGAAAAAATTTCATTTTATTCTAGTTTATTTTGATTTATCACAATATCAAATGGGGCCACGTGTATAACTTCTACATCAATGGGCCAACACAGATGACAATTGTAGAAGTTGTAAGACATGTGCTAACATGCAAATTCATTCAAGTTCGCGCCCGGCGACACTTCTGAACGAGAGGCAACCGAGTCATACCGTTATAAAAATGGTACATACTAGACTAGCCCCCTGCTGTAGTGATTGCACCTCAGTTTGAAGGGGTAGTAATTGGCTTCTCTGTGATGGCATTTTTCACAATTTGTTCAATAGCGGTAAATGATGGGAATTTCATTTCTACAGCATTTGGAAGGTATGTGTATGTGGATATTATCAGAGATAAATCATGCAAATGAGGGCCTCGTTTGCATGAATTATGAGAAAATGTTCCAAAACTAAGATGCTTCTTTACTAAGATAAGACTTTGAACAACTTGTGTTATTTAGGCAGAGAAAATGATCAACTGATATAATAATTTATGCCTCAGTCTCGCATTGTACATGAACATGCATGTGGATTACTGTCGATGGGTGCGTTATATAAAGTGGCTTAATGGGTTTAAACCTTGAAGAATGTCGGCCACAGATGTACAAGACATCTACCCTGGCCGGACTCCATTAGACAGTGTATTTTGCTAATTGATATCGTGTTTTGGTGTGTCGACTGTTGATGGGTGCGTTATATAAAGTAGCTTAATGGGTTTAAACCTTGAAGAATGTCGGCCACAGATGTACAAGACATCTACCCTGGCTGGACTCCATTAGACAGTGTATTTTGCTAATTGATGTCGTGTTTTGGTGTGTCGAAAACTTTGTTCTTATCATTCTAACAATTAGATGTACCCAACCGAAGAAACTTTCGGTTTGTACGACCTATGTACCATTTTGCATGGACGTAATTTAGCCACGTAGGCACACAAGCTTCACAAAACGAAACTTGCAAAAATAAAAAAGCCAACGAAAACACATAAAAATAAGTCAACAACAAGCCTGGGCTTTTACAGTAGGCACACACATACTAGTAGCTTGGGAATTTCTATCACAAAGATATTTTCTGTTAACTCTTTTCTTGATTGCCATTTATTCATTCATTCATTCATTCATTTATTGTTATATTTAGCCATAAGGGATATTTTGACTAACATGTTTCATGTTTTAGTGTAAACAGCCAGTGCTGATTATCCTAATTTTCACAGAAAAAATTTCATTTTATTCTAGTTTATTTTGATTTATCACAATATGAAATGGGGCCACGTGTATAACTTCTACATCAATGGGCCAACACAGATGACAATTGTAGAAGTTGTAAGACATGTGCTAACATGCAAGTTCATTCAAGTTCGCGCCCGGCGACACTTCTGAACGAGAGGCAACCGAGTCATACCGTTATAAAAATGGTACATACTAGACTAGCCCCCTGCTGTAGTGATTGCACCTCAGTTTGAAGGGGTAGTAATTGGCTTCTCTGTGATGGCATTTTTCACAATTTGTTCAATAGTGGTAAATGATGGGAATTTCATTTCTACAGCATTTGGAAGGCATGTGTATGTGGACATTATCAGACATAAATCATGCAAATGAGGGCCTCGTTTGCATGAATTATGAGAAAATGTTCCAAAACTAAGATGCTTCTTTACTAAGATAAAACTTTGAACAACTTGTGTTATTTAGGCAGAGAAAATGATCAACTGATATAATAATATATGCCTCCGTCTCGCATTGTACATGAACATGCATTTGGATTACTGTTGATGGGTGCGTTATATAAAGTGGCTTAATGGGTTAAAACCTCGAAGAATGTCGGCCACAGATGTACAAGACATCTACCCTGGCCGGACTCCATTAGACAGTGTTTTTTGCTAATTGATATCGTGTTTTGGTGTGTCGACTGTTGATGGGTGCTTTATATAAAGTAGCTTAATGGGTTTAAACCTTGAAGAATGTCGGCCACAGATGTACAAGACATCTACCCTGGCCGGACTCCATTAGACAGTGTATTTTGCTAATTGATGTCGTGTTTTGGTGTGTCGAAAACTTTGTTCTTATCTTTATCTCGGAGATGGGCTCCACCCTATACATCTAATGGTGTGGGAGGATGTCTTAGTGTAAACATTCAGTGCTGATTATCCTAAACTATGCAAAATTTTCATTTCATTCAATTTATCTTGATTTATCACAATATGAAATGGGGCCACGTATATAAAACTTCTACATATATCTACGGCCCAACACAGATGGAAACTAGAAAGGCAGCATTTGAACGAGCAAATACAACATGTATCGTCCATTTCCCTCCACATGCAAAAAGCGACTGTTCTAATGCAACAATGGAGCATTCCAAAATAACGTTTAACTATCATAAAGTAAGACCTTGTAATGACCATTGTAAATATCAACGCCATCCAGGCTAACGTTTGTTGTATGTCTTCAATGTTGGTATTTGAATGAAGAACTGAATTCAAGACCATTGAGAAATGAATCTCTCCCAATTTGAAAACCTGGATGGGCTCTTCAGTGCACCCATATATTCATACTGGATCATGCAAAAAACACCTGAGTTCCAGAGCAAAAATATACCCCCACTGCTGAAGTGCGCAGAAAAACTTGAAAGAAAGGGTACTCGTTTGATATTGCTCAATTTTAGTTACCACGCTGTACAACAACCGCGCGGGTGCAACTAGCGCATTGTAGAAATATTCCCAACCCAGCAATTGTCTGGGCTAGCATACAGAACAATAATGTGCAACCCGGCAATTGCCGGGCGTAGCAGGACTAGGGTTAATGATTAACCAAGCTCAAAATTGAATTTCTAAAAATGTCCCCCTCATACAAGAATGGACTCTTCCATCGGTGTATGGACCAACACGTATTATGCAAATTTCAGAATGTAAACAACAACAGTAGAACCGACTTAATTGCACCTCGGATTAACGCACATTCCATTTAACTGCACCGAATCCTAAAATCCCAAACCGGTTCTCATTCTGACATTCACTGCATTGTTAGTGACTCCGCGTATCTGCACGGCGCATTGTCACCAATGCCGGATAACTGCACCGAAATTAGAAAAAAAAAGTCCTTGACAAGTTAACTAAAAAGGTGCGCTAAAAATCGGCAAACGCGGTACAAATGAGCCGATAAGTGCCTATCACTCACTCACTCTCTCCCATAGCTTAGTTGTATGCAGAAGCACAATACCGCCAATATGTCTAAAATTGTTTTGACTACCAAAAGAAGGTGGTCTCCATTGACAATCACGTTGATAGCGATCGTATGGGAGGTCCTGGGTGGGTCACGGGGCGGCGTGTCGTCAGCATAAAGAGACGCACGCCTGCCAGGGGCGGCATTGCACTTTGGCAGACAGCTTGCTGTTCTCAACAAAAAATGGTCTCTACCTGTACACTGTCTTATTACTGTGAATGTGAAGTTCGCGGGGATTTGATTTCGCGATAAGGATGATATGGGGTGTTGTCGGCGGTTTAAGGTTCGCGGCAGCGCTATATTCACATATTGCTGCAATAATAAACGACCGGCGTCTTTACGTACATCTAGTCGCAGATCTAGTCAAAAACCGCACAGTGACTCGGCAAGGGCTACAGACGCGTGGACGGACATAGCAGTAGCTTTTGATGGTGCGTTGCTGACGTAATCATCTGTCACATTCTTTTATGGCAGAACTGAATCCACGTCCAAGAAACGTCCTACATTCACCCGAAGGATGTATACGCGGGTTCGGCTCTGCTATTAGGAGAATGGTCTGTCACTGATCTAAGTCATCTAACCATATCTGCCAACTGGATACGTAGTACAGTCCATTGTACAGTAATTCACTACCATGATGTACACAGTCTAATCTGTCCAAACATTACAAGGTCCTCTCTGGCGCTTACTGATTTCACTCACTGTATGCTGAGATGTCTTTCCTGAGAATTTGAAATTTACTGTTTTAATATATAAACGTGGCCCTAACAAGAGGTGGAATCTACGGTGTTACCACACTGTACCTATATAACTAAAGCTTTTTAACATCTAAATGCATGCTAACAAGTTCATACAGTACACCGAGGTTTATAAACTATTCACCTCCTGTATGATACAGTGTACTACCGGTCCAGCTGGGCCATTTCGCATTATTGCACCAGCCGGATAATTGCGCCAAATACGTTGATAAATGGGATGTGCAGTTAAGCGGATTCTACCGAATCTTGCTGAAGATCTAGATTTCTCCTGCGGAAGAATTTCCACAATCTGAGAGTCCATACAAATTTGCATTACGCAGCGACGAGTTCTTCGGAAACAACTCAGGTTTACAAATTTCTGCTAAACGTACCGCAAATTTCTGATGCGTATTTTGTGACCTGTATTGTCGAAAAACACCACCAGATAAGTTTTGTTAATGAAGGCGTAGATTTTCAACCTTCTCAATTGCACATAACTTCAGTGGGACACAACATTAACAACACAAGGACAGGGGGCAGTGAAGTTGTGCCTGTCTGCACCTGGCAGATTAGTGCTCGTAAATGAATTTACTACAGTCAAACCTGGCGCAAGGGACCTAATGCATTGTTTTATATTGTTTCATGCCATGTATTGCCTTATTGTCTTATTGTTGTATTCTTCGTAATTGTAATGTTGGGTTGTCCGCACCAAAAAACTTGTCTGCCAGGCGTTCCACTGTTTATTGTATTGTTGCAATTTTTAATGAAGTAAAGTAAAGTAAAGTAAAGTAAAGTAAAGTAAAGTAAAGTAAAGTAAAGTAAAGTGAAGGTAGTGAGTAAAAGTGGTTGCTGAGGACAGGTGGTTTGTCCCGACACCTTGCCTGGTTGACAAAAAAACCCTTACATTTGTTCGAAATGCACTCAAGTTCCCAGGAAACACCCCGTAGCTTTGTAGTCTTGTTTATAATCCCCATGCTGCTATGTAAACAAATTTTAATAAATCATTGTTTGACCATCAGAATTCGGTTCATCTAGCAATCAAATATGTTTTTTTGGTAGTTGTCTGTTCCTACTTCCTAGTACCGCCAAAACAAGTGCATTCAGTTTCTTATTGTCAGAATTGCCACTAGTTCAATTTGTACTTTGCGCAGGTATTTATGTGCTTCACTGATCTTAAATGATGACACAAAAAGGTACAGTAACAGATTTTACCTGATATTCAACTGCATAGATCTTTACAATGTCTTTTTGGTATTGTTGTGAAATACAGTGTGTATCAGAATTATTTCTGATGCTGGTGTTAACATGAAATCAATGGCTACAGCTTGCAGAAATCCTCATGTTAAAGAGGCCGCTGCTTGTTAGGATGCCACTGCCCAAACAAAAGAGGCATAGGGTAACTGTACCTGCAGAAACCCTCATTTAGAATAGCTGCTAGCTGTTGTCAATCTATTTTGGTTGTTGAGGGGATGGTGAATGGCCCTTTGGGACTACAAAAAAAGTGGTTGCTGGTTGAGGAAGACTGGCAGTTGGTTGCATGGGAGAGGGTCTTAACTATGTAAAAATGGACAGGACAGTTTCAATGTGTCCTCTGACGGCAGGTGGTTGCTCGGCCAGGTTTGACTGCATTTCAACCAAACCTTGCCCAAGTGTTGTGAGTCCGAGCTTTACTGCAGGGCGTGGGAGTAAAGCCCCGCTCACATTGAACGCACGATGCACCTTCGATAGCATTTCCCGTACATCGCACGATGATCGCAAGTAAATCGCAGGTAAATCGTTGGTAAAATCAGCTCTTGCAGACCGTCGGGCGATGTTCAAATTTTTAACAGCGTCGTACGATTTTTCACATGTGCCTTTTCTTGATGAGACGGCTTGCCGCTTTTGTGCTTCTTTAACCGACCAGATGCGGATCTAGTTGTTACTAGGTCTGGGGTCATTCACTGTAAGAAAATATAACATAACATCATGACGCTTACTAAGGTATGAATCAAGGAGAGGTACACACGAGTTTCCGGTTTCAAAGGTCATAGATCACGGTGAGCACTTAAGGCCGGCCTCATTCTAATAAACAGTCTAAATATGCAGTATGAATATACTGTAATAATCAAGGCTATTGGTGAAAAAATACAAATAAGCACATGAATATATGTATAAACTTTGCATGCAATAGAAGTAATATTTCCAATGTGAATTTTATTTACATGATTATCAGACCCTTTGCCAGACTCTGCAAGTTTTCGTTTTTTGGCGTATAATGTGCTTTCCTCCAGAAGGATAATACAGCTGATCTGCCATTTTCATTCGCGGGACCATCCGCAAACTATTCTCTCGGCAAACTGAAGATAAAGACAGGATAGGACTGAGGTCTGATCTAATCATAAACCCACGTGTATACAGCCATCAAATATTTGTATGTATCACCTGCGAGTGGTACTGGATCTGACACGTGGAAAATCTAATCTTGGAAGTAGGCTCTTCTACGGGTGCTCTGTCTTCTCGATGCTGTTTTGTTCTGATGGTTAAACTTGGCATCAACATCGGCAATATCAGGGAAAATTGAAACCATAAGAACACGGTCGAAATCTATAAATTTGTCACCTCATCAGTAGAAAAAAAGGCCATGGTAAAGCCGGAATTGGGGGCCAAAAAATCGTACGACGATATCTGAAAATTTGAACACATTCAAAACCCTTTTAGCTGTAATTTTCATCGTATGACGCAATTTGCTTGCGATGGACCTACGTACACTGAAAAAAACCACCGCACGCTGTACCTACGACATATGTTACAACGACTTTGTATGTCTTAACTACATGAAGTGCACCCGGCTTTCCCCAAACGTACGACGTACGACGCTGTCATGACGGAAAAAAAACATCGCAGTTACGAAGTGAGTTTAATGTGACCGTATCTTAACAACCGTAGCCAAAGCCGGGTATGATCCGACAAGGCCAGGGGTCTAGTATATGCCAGGATTGGTCTGATATAGCATGTGCAGATTGTGACCAGGTCATAACGCATTGGCTTGGTTTTCCATCGTAGTTGATGAAAATGGATCTCTTAATTAAGCCTTGTAAGAGGAGGTTGAGTTTCTTTACGGCATTTCCTAGCATCTGTTTGACTTGGACGTCAAAGGGAATGTTGAGTCCAACGATCTTAAGACTGGGAGCGACAGCTAGCGGTGTGTTGTTGATTCGCAGTGGTGGCAGAGGGGGAGGTTTCCAACAGAATATAATGTGCATAGCAAGGCGTCATTTAGTAACATATAGTTTTTTTTCGACCATTGGCATAACTGATCCAGATCATACTGTAGGGTTCAAGCTTGCTGAAGTCGTCTTGATTGAAGCATGTTCATATCATAAACGTATTTCCACACCGGACGAGTGGCATCAGAAGCAGTGTCGTCAGTAATATGGGGCCTAGTATATGAAACTGGCCACCCACAGTTCGAGTTCTCCTCGGAGTGCCATGGTCAACAGTTTTATACTGGCGGTGTAATGGTGGACTCTGTCGTATGACTTGGAAAAGTCCGACACTGGGACTGTGTTGAATTGTGTCTGAGTTAACTTGAAATAAACCCTTGTATTTCCGACTAGTAAATAGGAACTTTTGTGGATCACTTTATGAACTGAAACGGCTATCTTTTTTTTTTTACACTTTCTTTATCTTTTTCTCTACCAGTTATGGTGCACTACCAATTAATGTCCATCTATGGCCAGGTCCAGATGTCGAAGTGTATTATGCTAAAGCCTGTTCTTATTAGCAATGAATAACGTCAGGAGTATGATCCTTTGTCATGACTCTCCTTTATACAAAGCACTGAATTATGTTTACTTCCAGTGACATTACAGGATAAAATCCCGAACCAGTAATATCAATTCACCAAGAAACGTCATGCGTGGCGTATTTTTGTATGTAATTCGGCACCGCGCACTTCATGTTTTTCTAACTCACACGATAGCTAGTATCTTTGAAAAGTAGCTGACGTTAAACCTTTCTTTGGATTCTCAAACTATCTGCGGTGATTCGAGGTTTGAAAGGTTTGTATTGTTGCAATTTTGAATAAAGAAACTCTTACTAGTTTCAGGACGGTTTGATGCAACCCAGCGACCTCCCTCAACTACGCTCAATTTCGCGCGTCAAAAAAACATTATTGACACGCATTTATAACGTGAACTCCACGTGCCGCGCAGTGTGGTTGAAGTTCACGGTATGTCATGAGTTTCTTCAATCGCGTCAAGCAAACGATGGTGCAAGCATAGTGGTTTTACTATCATTTGTCTGTAGACTACTTTGGACGATCTATGTGCATTTTGTCTCAGCTATGTTCTTCAAGTGGAGCACTAGAAGGAAAAGACTGATAATAGGTAACCCAAGCACACTTCTTCAAATTATAGATATCAGGGTGAATACATGCTCAAACGGCGAGAAAAAGGTGGAAAAAAGCTTACAGACCATGTATTTTTCCTTTCAGAACTGATATTTCTTCTCAAGATTCAAACATTTGAATCGGTCCACGCGGATTTAACCCTCATCCGACCGATACATTTTTGCGACGAATCTGGCCGTATTGGGTCCAAACGGACCCCATTTTGTTTGCTTATTAATACAGTAGAATCCGCATATTTGCATAACTGATTTGTCAGTGTATTTTATGCAATAATAAGGAGTAGTCCATTAACCCTAGGGGACAAAATGAGCAGCACTGAGGGGGGAGGGGGTTGTAGTGGTTACCAGGATGGCACTTGAAGGAAACACACACACTTTGTGTCAAATTTACTCACTCCCAGGTTATACAAAATGTAACATATTGAATTCATAAGCATATCATCAGTTTATTTACACATGTTGAATGCAAAGGATGGCAAACTTAGCAAAAAATTGGCAATTCTATTCTTCTGTATCCTATCACAGCAAATGACAATGGAGACTGGCAACAGCTTTTCCAAAAACAAAGGACAATAAGAGTACCTATGGTGTTGTCTTACCATAGAAACTTCCCATACTGGATTTACATTTGAATGACATTTGCATTTGCAAATGTCATTCAAATGTCATTTTCAGTTCAGACATTTGCATACAATCCATAAGAGTTAGTGACTTTGACATGTTCAACCGGTTTTTCCTGTTGCCATTGGCATTATTTTATGCAAATAGCAGGAGTATGCGAAAATGCCTAATGCAATTATGCCATCTTATTTATAATGGAGTGAATGGGAAATGGTTTGGGTTTTCAGAATTATATGCATATCCCCGAAGTATGCTATTAACAGTAATGCAAATAGCTGGATTCTACTGTATATTTCCGTTGGTCCTTTTTGTTATTAGTGTACATATACTGTAACAATAATCTATGGAGAGTATTTTGACAAGTTCTGGTGTCAATGTTAAATGCTCATTATAATAATCTATGCAAAAAATGAGTAGAACCCTCATTTTGCTCTAAAAATCTACAATAATCCCCTTATTCCCTCAGTTTCAATGCCCTATTATTTCAATTAACCATAATATCGTTCCAAAAGCATACTGATAGGATAATAATGTTGTTAGATTAGGAATGTATAAATTATTGCAAATTAAACACTGCTGTGGTTTTTCATTTCCAACTTACCCGGTACAGTACAGTCTGCCCTCAATATTTCAGTTAATGATTTGTTAGATGAAACAAACCTACATCCTTTCTGATTTTCATGGCTTTGTTCCAGTTAGTAAAACGATGTACTCTCGATAACCTGCAAAGAATTCAGAGCGACTTGATCATGGACTACTGTGAACACCCAATGTCCGATAAATCAATCCCGCGTTACTGCTTGTCGATAAATGCCGCTATAAAACTCAGTTTGTCTACAAGGGTAGGAACAGTCTGCTCGGGTAAAGTTCAGATTCTGCCTTTTCCTCTTCTTATCGGATATTTTCCCCTATAGTCTGCAACCGCTTCAACTCCTGTCTGGATTCCCATACCTAACTTATCATTCTAAACAAGTGATCTGTCGACCTTGTCAAAGATAGCTTGAAATTCACCTATGCCTGAAGACGACATTCTGCACTTAGCTACTTACTTAGAAACTCTATTTACCTGGACCGGGGAGAAGACATTCTGTACACCCAGTGAAAATCTGGAGCCGCCCCAAGATTGACACAAGGGTTTGTCGTTGATAATGCATGTAGATGAACAGGGGAAAATGTTTGAAGTTTGTATCTTAACAACGCCTTTTCTTCTGACATTACAGATTTAGATCTTGACCGTCTACAATAAACCAACATGAAGAACGTTAGCGTCCCGACCTCCGTCATGGGCGCCATTGCCAAGATCACAATGTCAGTGGCGACCATACTCCAGAACGCATCAGATCTTGCAGTACCCGTCTGTGATTTCATCACGACAAACTTCACGTTAGGAAACGTGACATCCTCCGTGACCAGCTACAACCCGGCACACTGCGGGGTGTACGGCTACTACCCACCTCTGCAACCGCTGCTGAGCTTCATCCTCATCTTAATGATGGTTTGGTCCTTGTTCGGCAACGGCTGCCTACTGTACCTCATCTGTACTGACAAAAAGATGCGGGTAAGATTCAAACGTTGCAATTTCAATATACCTCAACGTATTCTCGACGGTGTTGTACAATTTCACTATTGTTGTTGTTGATATGTGAAAACAGAGATATTGTGTATAGTCTATGTGTTTGTTCGTTAGTTAGTTTGTTTGCTCCTGTGTCCTGATGTGTGTCCACAGGTGGGCAGTCAGCCATAGTGTCAGACGAAAATGATGTAATAGGATATTTGGAGAATTTAATATTTGGTTTGAATCTGCTCAAATGATACAGACACAGAAAGTGATGACCCCCACGTGTGTTGGCGTAAGGGATACTCATTTAGAACCTGAACATATGGCGTTATTGTGTACCTGGTGTGTTCAGAATTGAGACAAATGTAAATGTTCCTTTTTTTCATTCCGAGACATTACTCCAATTAACCCTCAAACCACCGTAGCTTTTTTACGACTAATCTTACCGTATGGGGTCAAAACTGACCCCACAATGTTTTCTACAAATACAGCTTTATTGGTGACAATTTTTGTGGTTTGTATATATGAATAGTTTAAGCAAGCTGAAAGGGACAGTTTGACATGATTAGGTGTGAATAATTTCTGCTCATTATCATAATTTATGCAAAAATAGGGAACATCGTCTTTTGCAACTTACGCTATTCAGACAATCGGGCTCTTTTGAGGCCTGCGCCAACACTTGATGTCATATAGCATATGAATGTCTTACACTAGAACAACCAAACTTGGTCACCTTTGCTAGAATTTCGTTGGCAACTATTTGAACTGAATGAAATAACTAAACAATGTTTTCATGTTGCTATGGCAACCGGTTTCTGAGAGCCATATTTGGAAAAAGTCGCTAATTTTGGATTTTACAATGTAATTCTAGAGCTGTCTTTTTAAACTGCAGTTATTTTCTTATATCAATACCAACCAATATAATTCACTATCACTTTTATGATTTAATATTCATAATTTATGCATATGTGATTACGTCATCGGTCAAAATCTAAGATTGCGGATGATATAATTAGACTAGCTATAACCGGCTATTTCAACCTCAAATGTCATCATGTTTATTCAAACAGTAACAATCTTAATATAACGTTTTGGTCCATTTTTTTATTGTGTTAGTAGGTTATATGATGAAAAAATGCATTTAAAATAATTCAAGATGGCGGAATTCGCTAGTGTAACCTAATATGAATATAATATCATTTTGACGTCGTTCCTGTTGCCATCTACAAATAACGTCTTTGGATATATTCTGATTTATCATACATGATTACTATTTAAGTTTTATCGTGTACCTTTGAGTTATATGAAAATACCCAATTTGTTGGTTTTCGTCAATAAAAACACATAAATGAAGTCATAATACGTCGCAACGTCATTAATCTTTACGTTCATTAAAAAAAATTGTTTTTTTCACGTTTCTAAAAAACTATATTTTGTTACTATGATCATAATAACTCTTATCATACATGTTACTAGATGACAAGTATCAAAAAATAGGGAATATGAGTGCAGATTTTAATTTGCTGGGGTCAGTTTTGACCCCACCGGACAATGAGCCAATCTCGGTAAAAACTTGTGAGAAGTTATAAAACATATATACAAACAAACTCATAGAAGGAATTTTGTTTTCGACTCGAAATGTCAAAATGGCACATGTTAATATACGCCTGGGGTCAGTTTTGACCCCATACGGTGGTTTGAGGGTTAATACATGTTTTCTTTGTGTCTATAAATGTTAACGTCTGTCCGTAGTTATCTAAAATATACCCTGTCAGTAGATTAACATGAAGTGAGTGGGGAGATAACACAAAAGGTCCCATTCCCCACAGTTGCAGGAAATGCAGTTTAAAAGTTGGTAAAACTAGTCATTTATCATTTGTGACAGGCTATCAATATGCTAGTTCCATGTAGCGTTGTAGGGAAAAGGTTGCGTGTAGGCCTGATGAAGATTCGTTGTTGCATCCTATTTACCTTCCCGTATCCTGTTTACTTTATCTAGTGAATGACTCTAGATCCTGTGATCAAAACAGTTGTTATAAATGTGTACAGGTGGCTGACGAGTACTTTATCCTTATCCAGGAACCAGGAAATATCTTCCTGTGTGCCCTGGCGCTCACAGACATCACCCAGATACTGGTCTACGTCCCCACAACAGTGTACAGCCTGGTGCACGGAGAAATCCCAGGTGAGGGTTGGTGTAGGTTCCAAGCCTTCTTTGTCCCGTTCCTGACCACGCTCTCGGTCTACCTGCAGGCAAGTCTGTGGATCTGCAGATACATACACATCGCCTTTCCACTCGATTATGCTTCAATGATGTCCAAGCGCCGCCTCGCCGTCACCATGGCCATGTGTGTGCTGATCGCATTGGCAGCACCGCTGGTTGGCCTCGCTCGTGTTGGAACGGTACAGACATGGACAGTGGACGAGGTCTCTGTCGACATCGCACAGCCTGTGAGCCTGATGGTGCCCTGTGTCTCTGGTGGCCAAGAAACCTCCGTTATCATTGCGGTGTGCTCAGTCGGCCTGGTCATCAGCTGCGTCGCTGCCGGTCTCATCTACAAGGAGGCCTACGATAACGAGACGAGACACCAGGAACTGACCGGAATCGCCAAGGATCAGCTGAACCTCAAAATGCAAGCGGCCAAGACGCTGGGGATTGTGACAGCAGTACAAGTGATTACATGGTTTCCGGTGACGATCAATGGCGTCCTGTGGAAGGCTGGAGTCATCACACCTGACAGCGGACTCTTCCTTGTGGACATCTTCTACGTCGTCATGATGACGAGCACCTTCACCGACTCCTTGGTGTACGCCAAGCGCAAAAACATCTACCGCCGAGCCGTGAAAAGTGGATACGGGAAGATCAGGAAGCGCTACCAGCGACATAAGGAGCTTCAGGATATCCCAATGAGTACGTTCCGTAGAAGGAACAACACTTAAAAGATCACCGGGTGTTTGCAACATTTTGTAAGTAACAAATAAACAAAACAACATATCTAAACAATTCCCTCCCCCATGCTAAAAATGGACTGTTCCAAAATCAACCCGGTTCAAAAATAAACTTCGGCCTAAAGGTGAACTATTGCATTCCAGTCCGAAATGGAGCTCGTGTCACCGAAGAAGAATAGACTCTTCTGCGGGCACTGCCACGTATGGAGGACCATTTAAGAAACATCTCTACTCCCAAAACGAATTTTTGTGTCAGCACACAAGTTCAAGCGTGATTTTTTTTAAAGTAGATTGTTCCAGCGGCATCCCACATTAAATGTAGATGGGACAGACCAAATTAATACGGCCCGAACATGAACTAATCTAAAATCACCCTAGTCTGGAGGCCATCCAGTCTTGCTCTAGTTTGTCCGTCTATAGTAACCACAAGTCTGATGAGAACGTTTTCCTCAACTCACAATAGAGGTCACTGTACACAGGTTCCACTGCATGAGAGCTGTTTTCATGAAGAATTCTAATGAATCTGTGGATGGCGTCGTGTTCGCGTAACTGTTAGGGTGTCTGGTCCCGAACCCAGTTCCTTGGTTCGAATTCTTTATTATGTCAACGATATGTTGTGCCGTTGGGAAAGGCTTTCTTCACTCCACTCAGTTGTAAAATGGGTACATGACTTCGGTTGAGGAGATAATAGGCAGTGGAAGGGCCGGCGCCGCCTTCCAATACCTTGCCCTAGACATAGTGGATAACTGCCAACTGCTCCTACGGCCTCAAAAAGGCTATGGGACTACGTTTACCTTTTACCTACATGTTGGATGGTTTGCTGTCTGCCATTGTTTTCTTTTTAGATTTTTGTGTTAATAATATGTCAGAAGCGTCATGTGGCGCAAGTGTAGAGCGCGCGGCTGTCAAACAATGGGACCCGGGGTCTAATCCCAGGTTGTGCCCAGAGACATGTCCGAATTTGCGCCCCGCCGTTGTGCCCTTGGGAAAGGCACTTAACACGGCTTTCCTCACTTCACTCAGGTGTAAATGAGGACCTAGCTCTTCTAGGGTTAGGGACGTCCCTCGGATAGGACGTTAAATGGAGGCCCCGTGTTTGAGGAGAGTCACACCTTGAGCACGTAAAAGAACCCACCACATCTTTCGAAAAAGAGCAGGAGCGGTGTGAGTGGATCAAAAACATTCCGGCCTAATGGGGTAGGGAATTTCCCGAGCAGCCTTCGTAACCCCTGCTTCTCCTAATGGGTCAGTGAAGTCAATACTTATCTCGAGCATTGATATTTCTGACCTAGGGTGAAGAGATGCTGCTACTGTAACAATTGAGCCGCCTTTCTTTGTAAATGGATGGCAACATCAGGCTCTTACGAATTGATTAAAAAAAGAGAATACAGCAGTTTGGGTTGAATAAGCTTGTAGTGACATTTCGTCTTACAAATGACTGCTTAGACTAGGGCTGTCTTTAGGACCTGTCCCTTTGCCCTGAGGCAGAAATTTGCTTATTGGGCTTGGCCGCATGGGATGGACCGAAAGGTTTCACCCCATTCGTCCAAAACCAAAAATCGGAACTTTGGTAAAAGTGATAAAAATGTACCTTTGCACATGTAAGAGAAAGTTTTTGGTAGCATAACATGTAATGCATACACTTAACAATACACTTATGATATATGTTATGTATAAAAGTAACACTAGCATATTTATAGAATGTTGAAATGGATGGACTATTTTTGAAAGAGATGGATTGAGTATACACAGAAATATATGTAAATTTGGTGTTAATTGAAATGAAAGATACTTTATTTGTCTGACAATTTAGATGTTGATGTATCCTGATTGTTTGAGGGAAATGATAGTTTTTAAAGCAGTTGGTCATTTGCTTTAAATATGTATTGAAAAAGTAAGAGGAATTGGTAATGCAACATGTTCAGTTGGTACTAGGATGTAAGAGAAAGTTGTTGTTAAGGCTGCACCAAGTAATTTTTATGGATGACGTTCGTGCGCGCATTGATTTTGGTCTGTGCCCAGAAAAAAAAAAAAATTTCCGCCTCCTGTAACTATGACCAAAGAGTTACGACAGTGCCGCAAATCATAAGATTAATGTAAAACTTGTCACGCGAAATGCATAAATAAGGAAGTGGCTACTGACAGGCTCATCCTGTCAGCAGTGCAGATTTTTCAACCGCTGACAGGATTTTTCTTGTCAGCGGCGAAGATTTGTCTAAATATGTGAGCATAAAAGTGAAAAAGGGCGGCAACGTTGTTGTTGTTTGGTACGCTTTCGATCTCGGTCAGGGAGAGCTGACGTTCGCGCAACTGTACGAGAGAATTGTAGCGGCGAGCCAGTGAGTTTCGGCCGTACAATTTTAAGGAAGTCTTGTCAAGATCAGCTACAGTGCATTTCTTCTGCAATGACGAGAAGATCGGGAGAGGCATTGAAGTTTACTTTGGCCTGCAGGTGGGGCAGGCAACCAAGTAGTTCAGGTGTTTCATCCGCATGGAGGTCGACAAGACAGCTGCCACAACTGAAGCTCCTAGGCCCAAGCCTGTTTTTGAGGTATGAAAAGTGCCGTTCTATAGTCTGTTTTGGATCAAGTACCATGTACGAAAAAATTATAATCTGGGATGGGGGAGTGTAAGATGAATGCATTCATGTATTCTGCATGGATAATGATCATTCATTCGTTTCTGGTTATTTATACTTGTTGGGGAAATATGTGCTTTTCATTTCTATCATTTTTGGTCCATATTTGGCTCTTGAATAATTGCTATTATTCATTAGGATTTCTAAAGCAGTAGGTAGAAATGTTGTAATGCATGCGAAGAGTTAATCAGCAACTAATTTTGCCTTTTTAATATACAGACGAAGCCACTTAATTGCACCTCGGATAAACGCACACTCCATTTAATTGCACCGAATCCCAAAATCCCAAACCGGTTCCCATTCACTGCATTGTTAGTGACTCCGCATATCTGCACCGCACATTGCCACCAATGCCGGATAACTGCACCAAAATTTTTAAAAAATCCTCGACAAGTTAACTTAAAAGGTGCTCTAAAAATCTGCAAACGTCGTACAAATGAGCCGATACCTGCCGGTGTAAAGGCGCAATACCGCCAACATGTTTAAAACTGTTTTAGTAACAAAAGAAGGCGGTCTCCATTGACAGTTATGTTGATATAGGAATCATATGGGAGGTCCCGGGCGGGTCACGGGGTGGGTCGGCATTAAGACAAGCACGCCTACCAAAGGCGGCATTACGCTTTGGCAGACAGCATGCTGTACTCAATAAAAATTGGTCTCTACCTGTACACTGTCTAATTACTGTGAATGCATTCAAGTTCGCGGGGATTTGATTTCGCGTCGCGGCATCGCTATTGTCACATACTGCTGCAATAATAAAAGACCGGCGTCTTAACGTCACATTCAGTCGGAAACCAAAAAACGACTCGGCAATGGCTATAGACGCGTAGGTAGACATAGCAGTCGCTTTTGGTGGTGCGGTCATGACGTGATGGCAGAGCTGAATCCGCGTCGTAGAAACTTCCTGCATTCACCGGAACGAGGTGTACGCGGGTTCGGCTCTGCTGTAAGGAGAATGATCTGTCACTGATCAAACTGGAACTGTGAACTCAATATTTTGCTGGTTCTATGAGGTATGGTAGCGCAAGAACTGTTTCGTACCGGTCCAGCTGGGAATTTCGCATAATTGCACCAGCCGGATTATTGCACCGAAACCACTGACAAATGGGTGGTGCAGTTAAGCGGATTCTATTGTACTATGTTTCTGCAGGCCTGCAAAATCAATGGGATATGGACAGAAACAGGACAGGACAACAGCTGCTGTTCAACTTCAACTGATTTATTCAAATTATTGCTGTTTTCATGATGAATAAAGGAATTGTTAGTTGTTACACTGTGTTCTCTCATTCAATTTGTGTCCTAACATGTGTCATCGACTATTATATTTCAAATCTAGGCATCTTGTTTTTTTCGACCCTTCTTGTTTTTTTTTCGCGCTCTCGCATTGGATTTAGGGTCTCCAAAGGACGTCATCCATAAAAATTACTTGGTGCAGCCAGATTTACATAAAGGTGTTGAGACCGATGACGGCAGATGGACACTTTCTTCAACAAGGCTGATTGAATATACATACTTAGAAATCTATGTTCCTAGGTGTTGATTGTGATAAAATATATTCTTGTCTGACCCAAAAATGTACAACATATGCTTGAAATACAGCATGCGTTAAGACGTTAGTCTCTACAAAGAACGATGTAAGTTATGTGACACCTTATACGATTTGGTCATTTGTGTAGTTATGTGCTCGTATATATATGTAGCTGCATATCTATATCTATGGTATATTTATCTTACTTGTATATCTATGTTATTTGTATACATATGTCACTTGCATATGTCTTGTATATGATGATGATGATGATGTCTTGTATATTTATCGTAGTTGAATATCTATGTTTACTTATTACCTGTATATTTAACTTACTTGCATCGTTACGTAGCCTGTATATCCATGTAACTGATATATTGATGTTCCTTATACTATTTGCATGCTATCTATCTATTCTACTAGTATCTGTGTATTAATTGTATACTCATGCTACTTGCATATTTACCTCACTTGTATATTCATGTAATACTTACCAGGATATTTATCTTACTTATACATCTACATTTGCCCAGCTTCTCCACAATTACTGCTCTCCCTGCATCTTGGTACTCCATTTAAGTCTTGGCCTTCTTCAGACAAAGCCATGTGTCTTTTTCCTTAAATTCCTTATTGATCCTCCCACCTTTTAGATTGTTCTCTGCGAGGTCTGAGTTCACAATCCATCGGTAGTGTGTATGCCTTGTATGCATAACTTCAACATGTGGCCGAAACATCTTAGTATTCGTGTGCCGGAATCTATATGTAAGTTCTATTCTCCTGAAATCGTTGGATTACATGTACGAATAGAATATACATTTCTTGCATTGATGTCATATAGTTTGCTTGCGCCCTGACGTAATGTTGATAAGAAGAAGATTGTGGCTGGAAACTGGCTAGATTAACGAAAAAGGGCACGAACGTAGACTCAATTTGATGAACGATTAACATCTATTGTTTTTTTAGTAGTAATGTTTTGAAGTAAAACTGGTAGTATTGTCAAGATTTGTTTGCCGTAATAAATGTGACGTGTCAAAACCTCAGTTGTGTCCAGTGAAGTGATTTACCATTACTTTAGGTAGCCTCTGAACCTGTGTTTCCATACACCTGAAACTACAAGGGAAAATAAGTAACACTAGAAAGGCAACATTTTAGAGAAACGATACTTCCCTCCAAGCAATAAAGGAAGTATGGAACGGCGATGTTGTTTAGTCAAGCTATCTATATGCTCAATATGAAGTCTCGAGCATTTAACATTTAAGTTTCTGCATTCATTGTGCGGATTAGGTCATCTTTAGTTCCGTTGTATTCACCATTTCTAAATGTATCTAAAACTAAAAATATCCCTACAATTAGCATAACGCACATTCTGTTGTATTCCCCTTCCTAAAGCTGCCTACACCCCCAGTATGGCATCCGCAGGAATTGTCGAAAGGAAAAATATAAGCTTCTGCATAAATTATGCAGGCGAATTCCTCATTAGCATAACGCACTTTCCATGGCGTTCACATTTTACTGAAGGTACCTACACCTCCAATATGGCATCCGTAGCATTTACCATATAGGAAATGTAAGTTTCTGCATCAATTATGCAAATGACGCCCTCATTAGAATAAAGAACTTTCCGTTGTATTCTCCTTTCCTTAATGTACCTACACCTCCAATGTGACATCTGTAGCAATAACAAATGGGAAATGTACGTTTCTGCATAAATTATTCAAATGAGGTCCTCATTAGTATAACACTTATTCCGTTGCATTCACCTTTACTGAAGGTGTCTACACCTCCAATATACCATTTACCGTATGGGTAGTGTAAGTTTCTGCATAAATTATGCAAATGAAGTCATTAGCATAACGTACATTTCGTTATTCACCTTTCCCTAAGATACCTACACCACCAATATGATATGCGTAGCATTATACTGGGTTTAAGGAGAGAAATATAATGACAGTTACTTTATTTTCATATATCTAGGTAGGAATGTTAAACATTTAAGGCACATTCATATGTTGGTATTTAAGGTGAACTATGCTGTGCTGCGATGGAAACCGCAATTTTCAAATCATTCAATGTGTATAGACAAACGTCAATCACTAATGTACATAGACAAACGTCAATCACCTAATGTATATTGGCAAACATCAATCACGTAATTCATATCGATAAACGTGAATTAATGTGTATAGACAAATGTCAATCACTTAATGGATATAGGCAAACGTCAATCTCAAAATTCATATCGTCAAACGTCAATCACTAAATGTCAATCTCTTAATGTATGCATCCTCGTTCACCAGGACCCTTCCGCTCCACGTTACATCGCTCGCGGAAAAGGCCCTGGTAACACGGGATGTCATCCATGGTTATTGCAGGTCGACGAGACTTGCTGATGAATAATTAATGAGCTTACCCTTATTTGGGACAAACGGCAGTTGTAGCTCATGAATAGTTAATGAGCTAACCCTTAGTTGGGACAAACGGCAGTTGTAGCTCATGAATAATTAATGAGCTAGCCGTAACACGTAACCTGATTGGTTGATAGCTTCCCAGCGTTCTTTGCGCGCTGGCTTCCGATGAGAGGAAGCAAACGGGTTTTAACCCCTCTGATTGGCTGAAGCTGTTTTGGTGGCGATATCGTAATAACCATGGATGACATCCCGTGTTACCAGGGCCTTTTCCGCGAGCGATGTAACGTGGAGCGGAAGGGTCCTGGTGAACGAGGATGAATGTATGTAGACAAATGTGAATCACTTAATGTGTATAAACAAAGTTAACGTTAATCAAGTAATGTATAAAGGTAAACGTCAATTACTTAATGTATGTAGACAGATTCCAATCAATCAATATATGTAGACAAACGTCAGTCACTTAAAGCTAATAGACATCGCATTCCCTTCATCTCCATAGTCGGCTCAGACTTACGGATCTGCTTAACGACAAGATCGTCCATGGATCTGGTACGATAGCTGTCGCCCGACAGTCGAACAGACTTCGCTCGGGTCCTATAAGCAGATATATTGAATATGTAAATAAACACCATACAATAACCTTTTAAACCTAAATAGGGGGTCTAAAAATGCCCGTGCCAACTTTGACATTATATAACTGCCAAACGACGTATTCTAGGACTAGCAAACTTCGCAACAATTTCATGATAATAGTATGAAGTTTATCATTTTTCGTGTTGGCATGGCAACGGGTTTCTGACAGGCATTTCATACAATATTCACTTATTTCGGTTTAAACAATCATGGTTCTAAGGTTTCTTTGTCCAACCACACTCGTTTTCCTACATGTACAAGTAATCTAATGTAACTTCCATGATTTGATATTCATAAATTATGCTCATTGCTGACGTCATCGGTCAAATCAAAGATGGCGGACCATATTATTTTATCAGGTTTTAAAAGGGTCTTTCACCTTCAGATTCTTCAATACATAATACTTTCTTAACAAGAATCATTCAGATTAATGTTTCTAGTCTATTGTCATTGTGGTTTGGGGTCATAAGTGGAAAAAATTAATTTTACTTACCAAAATTATGGAAATTATCAAAATCTGCGTGTACATCACTCTTTGCAAATTTGGTGATGATTCACTATACCGTTTGGAAGTTATGAGGGAGAGGCCGAATGAGCCCACAAAAGGCCCACCTCCCAGTCCCAGATATCCCAAAAAAAGCCCAGTCTAGATACGCTTAAAGCTGAGAAGCCTGGAATCACTTGCAAGCAAAGGTAGAATGTTTCTCCCGTATTCTCTTTCCGCAATCAACCTTATGCTTTAAATTGGATACAAATTATCCATAACAGGATTTCAAGTTAGAAAATTAGGGGATTACGTAAATGCATCAGGTATCAAATGAATTAACCAGTTACGATCATGATTTTATCTGTACCTCATGTGCCAATAGATCAAAGACAGTAGAACCAGTGCAGCTGTAGTCGAGAGGACGCTGATGAAGATGGTTGTTGTGTTCCCTGTCACCTGTTGTTCTGAGACTGGGATCGCCATGCCCGACGTTGTTGATGACATCACCACTGTGGCAATGTCAGTGTTGGTTCCTACAGTTTGGGTGTGCTTGGTCGTCGTAGAGGAAGGCTCGGTGGACATGGCAGGAAACGTCATCTCAGGTATGTCTGCGAAAGAATTTTTTTAATCTTTTTCATATACGTGAAGAATTATGCATTGATACACACGGCGACGTCACTTTTTACATATCAGTGGCATCGGCCTCTTGCCCTTTAACAAACGTGCCCATTAAGCCCTCTTTTAGACTTTATAATTAAGTTCCAAAAAGTGGTAGACTCGGTAGCTGCGAGTAATTGATCGACCCGTTTTGTTTACTATATATAACGTGGTCAAGTCATTTAATCGTGCCTAGCGCCTAGCATTCAATGACTTCTGTTCAAAGCTTCTTAATAAAAATGCAATATCAACCAACGTAATACTTAAAAGGAATGCATTTAAATGTCTTTAAAGCGTTGTCCAAAATACTGACAATACATTCCTTGCAGAACCAACAAAAGACGTTACAAGTCAGCAAACTCATTATGTACCTGGAACGCCGTTCGAAACGGACGTTCCTTGTGCGCAGACGCAGAAGTACGTTCCATGGACGTTGACGCAGATCTCGTTCACCGTGCAGTTGTTCGTACCTTCATAGCATTCGTCAATATCTGACAGAAATGCAAAGCAAATGTAGTGATACAGATCCAAACGGGATTCATAGAAGTGAAACAACGAATTGTAGGTAGGAGCATAAATGGTCAAGTCAAGAGAAACAGCTTTGAGACCGGACTCGGAATAAAGGTGCATATCTCAAACTTAAGTCAATAACTATAAGACACAAAACAGTCTATCAATGTTCACCAAATCTAAAATAACTATTCCTTTTATCACTTTTTTTATCTGCCATCGTAGTTAGGACTGTAGAGTCTAATTTTATGTAAATCAGCAGTCCCATGTATACATGTACCTCTGCACGGGTTTACAGAATCATCTACCAGCTCATTCCCTTCCTCACAGTAACAGTTGTATCCTCCAACCGTGTTGTTGCAGAGTTGATCACAGTGGCTCTCTCCTAATTCACATTCATCCTTATCTGGAAGTAAACGAGCCAAACAACTGAATAAAATCTTACAGGAGTTGACACTCCATGGACACTCCAGTGTCGGGCGACCCCGACAGACCTACATTGACCAGCTTGCTGGGGACGTAGGGGTGAGGGCCGAAGATCTAGAGCACTTAATGGCGGACCGTAGCGTCTGGAGGAAGAGGGTTGACTTAGTCCGGGCAACCCGCCCGACATGATGATGGAGTTGAAGTAATTGGATAATTTCGAAACACTATTATAAAATGGCCATGCTTTGACAGACAGGAGAATCAAGGGACGTATTTGCTACAAAAACTATACATGTGTATCAAACTTGTATTAAAGGTCCTGTGGCAATGCCTATGCAAAGAAATAGGAAATAACTTATAAGATAATAAATCTAATTGATATCAAAAACTGAAGAGACCTTCCTAAGGATCCATTGATATAAAGATTAAGACATTTTGAAGCGTCAACAACACTGGGCGTTGAATCTTACCCTGGCATGTTACTCCATCGTCTGCTAGCTCGAACCCGACCCCACACACACAGAGCGCCGCACCGGTCCCATTGACTGTACACCAGCCTGAATCAGCGTCACAGCCAGGATCGGTCCCTCCCTCACATGGATTCTCCGCTATTTAAGAAAGGCAGGAAGCATGAAACTGACATCATTTGCTAGATACAGGTTTTAGGTACAGGAGTGGCACATCGTTTGCTACAGTGTCACTGGATATCTATGCTTATACGCATTATTTGCATGAATATTAAGGGCTAGTACTAGTGTCCCGTCCCGCTCACTTGCTGGCATAGTCTTGTTGTATAGAAATGGGGTATTTTCCATGTGTCATGGTCATCAATTCAATATCAATATCATGGCATGTCAGCATACTATTTAAAGCTAACTGACAGATATTAATGGTACTTCCCTGTCATTTCCCCGACTCAGTCTAGTATATATCATTATGTCAACAAATTGAATTTCATGAAGTAAAGCAGAATGGATACGTAGTACCACTCACTACACGAGAGGGGCTGAAATTCGAGTTGCAAATAAGTTGCAATTTAAGAAAAGAGACCTTCTCCATTTCATCATCCAATAAACTATTATAATAATCATTGACTAACAACAGTGGTATATAACGATCACACTGTAGATGATGATATGATCGCGTGATGCACAGCAGTCTTTGGCTGGCCAAGGATATGACGGACTCATAATCAATATCAAAGGGGGTTCCTAATTGTTCAACCTCTTGTGGCTGAAAAGTAATATATGGTTAATGACTCGCGGTGACTTGTGTACGGTGTTACAAGACAAGGTCGGTAACTATAACCACCGAATAAACCATTAAATGAGTGGTTATTACGATACAAGAATGTTATCCAATGGAAATCTTTAAAAAGTGGTCAATATGTCGCAATAATGACCGGTGGTTATGGCAAAATTGAGCCTTTTCATTAGTCAACGTCATATTGCTACAAGATAATAATTGTTGATGAAGTGCGTAAATAGAAACGTACGCTGACATGATTGGCCGTCTGACTCTAGGCTGAACCCGTCCGAACAGGAACAGTTGTAGGACCCGTCTGTGTTGTCACACCGCTGACTGCAGTTGTTCGGGAGGGAACATTCATCGATATCTGAAGAAAATACATAACAAGAAATGATAATGATAATATACTGTTGTAGATAGACAACTTCGTGCATACGAAAGATCAGATAATGCCCCAAAGGGAAAAAGGTATACATATACATGTCAGGAATTATCGCAGTATATTAATGCCTTTTCGTTGTATTTTGTCTCAAACGTACTACGTACATTTTAAGGTAAAGAACATTGCAACCTTTCCAGTTTTTGTTCTTTTTTTTCAAAACTATTGTCACACCTGATTATACATGAGTGTACTTAATTCAGTCGATTTTACGATACACACTTTGCCATAGTTAATCATCACTGAATTTATGTTGAATTTGTTCATCATTTTTGACGAGGTGCACACCGTACCATGACACTTTAAGCTATTGTCCGAGAGACGGTAGCTGGGGTGACAGTTACAGCTGAAGTTCCCAATGTTGTTAGAGCAGATATGTTGACATTGACGGCCGTCATGTGTCTCACATTCATTCACATCTAGATAGTGTAATGTGAGAAAGCGGAAACATGAAAAGACAGTGCTAAGCTTATGATTCTTTTAATGAAAGTTTCCAATAACAAGAAATAACAAAAACCTACTGTAAAGATTTCTTACAACAGATCTTTTGTGAAAAATAGATCAGACATTCCAATGGCATTGTTACAAGCACAATTTAAATTATACTGCCATTCATGGACATCATACAAAGAGCCAGCTGCAGGTCACCGCTGGTCACAAAGTACATCAAAATCAGTGTCTTTATCGAGGGAAAATGCCCGACTCAAAAGATCCCTATTATTATTACAAAATTCACCAAAAAGAATACAATAACAGGACGCAAGTACAATTTCATGAATCTATGATTATATACAAGATGACGGTTGATAATGCTTTGTGTATGATATAGCTACGTACGCCAAGGAGGTCACAAGGAAAATGTCTTTCAAGAAAGTTCAGTTTAACAATGGTGAAAGTTGTTTTTAAAAAAAAAAAAAAAAAAAAAACAAGCAGCTTACTGTGTACACACCATTCCATTTCAGAAGTATGGAATGGTCGATGTAGCTTTGTTGCATTTTCTTTTTATACTATGGAGTTTCTTGTACAATAAAAATGTTCCGTGTGTAACATGCCGAATCATCACGTATACATCATTTCCCTGAAAGTCGGGGCCAGGTTTTTTTTTTTCTTACATTGGATCCCAAAATTATTGCAAAGTGTTATATAACCTGCATAAAATGATTACAATGTATGGTACTGATGTTACTTACTTCATCTTTAAGTGATACAAAGCATGAATGTCTGTGTTGATGCTACAAAACTTAATCACAACTTAATATATAACTTTATTACCATTTTAGTACGTCTTGTCTATATTCACCTTGTTGTTATATTTGTCCTGTTTTGTCTATATCACCATATTTGCTGTTATCCAGCTCTGTTATCCTTTATCCGGCGGCTGGACAGGGGCTGGAGCAGGCGGGTCTGGCGGATGAGCGGGCCGTGTGGCGGAAAAGGTGGGCGGCCTGGTGGTGCCGCAGGAAGCCGGCGATGCCAAGGTGACGCGCGTCAGTAGGCGTCGCCTGTTGCCAGGCACGTCGGCGGATGGTGTTGGCAGATGTCGAGATGTAAATGTAATGTACGGCTTCAGTCTGTTGTGGTGCACCTTTAGGACTCAATTATTGGAAAGGATTGCGATTTTTAATTGATAAAATATCATTCAGCTCTCGCTTTATGTTCCTAATGTTGCAATTAAAAATGGCCCAAACGAATGGACACGAACCATGTACCAGCTCTCATTCGTGTGTATGTTGCACCATGTATGTGTATAGATTTATTTGGACTCAAAATCATTTATTTTTGTTATATATTTTGTCGGACCTTTACCTCTTCCCTCGTGACCTCAATGAAAACGACTTGCAGGCCAATTTGGGTTTCTCATGTTGCATTCCTGAATAAACAAACGTTCGCATTTTTAGGAACTTTTTGTTGTTTGATATTTGAAAGACAATTTCTCAACAAGTGACCTTCCATCATATCAATACTAATCCGAATCATGGCCATCTGTTATTCTAATGTGCCTCTCGATACTAGCGCTTGTGCGTTCTTGGCATTTCAAAATAGCGTAACCTTGGACAAATTCATGTTACTGTTGACAAAAATATCTATCAAGATGCTACAAATTGGTGCTGTCATCGTTTTCTATTATGATGATAACAGTCAAATTGTTGATGCAAGGAAAATCAAACCTCATTGGTTGATACTTCGCAGTATATGCCTGCCTTGTTCCCTCAACAGGTGCTCTCATATCTGTAAAGAGATACGATACTGGCAACCTTCTAGTGTCCGTCTAGGGGCGGTTTGGGAGGGCCTATGTGACAGCCAGCCTTTCTTTGACAGCGATTCACACGGAAATCTAGTAAAAGGCATTCATCAGGAACCCCTCCCAGACCCTTCTCAAAACCAGTGCTGTCGGTCAAAGGGTGTGATGCCATTAATCAGACGCTGAAAAGGCCGTACGCTTCAAGGAGAAAACGGCGCTCTTCTCTTTATAGTCGAGTATCACTGAAGAAGTCATGGCATTCGTTCTTGCAGAATTAAGTTACATTTTACTGCAGAAAATGTTACACGTCCTTTCCACTAGAGGCTGCAACCACCGAGCGACCTAAGATTTGACACATCGCTCAAGAAATTTCATAGACAACGATTATTTTTGTATAATTTGTGTGTTTTGTTGTCTTTCAAATCACGTTCACCTCAAACATGTCTACATGTATTATAGTAACCCACCGCTAGGTGTCTCTCATGTCACGTAGATACACCTATATGAAACGGTTGAGTCTGCTGTTGTTATATGTTCACTGAAATAGAAATAATTTCTATCATAGGCCGTACCTGTTCCTTCTCAGCCCAAAAGATCCAGATTGGGCCAAAATTCCAGAGCGGCCTGGTAGAGGCTATCTTTGAGGGTCATACAGCATGACAAGGAACTCATTATTGCTCCAAAAAGCTTTTTGGTGTATCAAAACTACATCTTTAATAAGTAAATAAAATTAAAAAAAGTCATGCATGACTGAAATATATGTGAGACAAATATTGGCAATTTGATAACCTAAAGATCACAGGGTCACCCTCGAAAGATGGAATGGAAACTAAAGTTATTATGAAAGCTCATCTGTGTTGGTAGTAAAAATAATAAAATGCTAAACTTTCTTCCAACACTAAGGTATTCACGTTTCGAATTTTCGACGACCACTGTCGCCCTCTTCACTGGCACGCAGAACGTTTGACCAATTGCTGACGTCACGTATCCGTAATGACACGTGTCAATAAAGTCACGCGCCTGTAACTCTCGTGAGTTTGCGTTCGGCAGTGATTGGTCATTATTGATCCTGAAGAAGGCGACAGTGGTTTTCGAAAATTCGATCTTAGTGTTGGAAGAAAGTTTCGCATTTTATTAGGAAACTTTTAAGTTATGTACGTATATTTTCTAAGATTATACTTATACCTTGACACATTGTTTTGTAGCCTGTATTTACACAAGCTCTCGGCCGGAGGTTACTGACACCCAACCGGTTACAGGACCGGCTGGCAACTAGGAGCGCGATTCGTCAGGCTAATTGTTCCGTTGCCTTGATATCCTGCTGGGCACACTCCACACTCGTACCCGTCTACATCTGCTGGTGGCGGGAGATCCGTGCAGTTCACGCCAGGGAAGCAAGGGTCAAAGTTCGCTGCGCATGCGTCAATGTCGGTTTCACACTGTTGACCAGTATAGCCATCCTGGCATACACAGTCTAAAATGACAAACCTACAGGGAAGGAAAACCATGGAGCGAGATAGATTTAAATATTGATTGTTTCCCACTAAGAGAGAAGATGGTTTAAACGTAAGAATTTTTTGAATGAATTGTAGCTGCTTATCATCTTTATTTTGTTCCATCAACAATATGTCAAGAGCCGAGCGCTTGAGCAGACAAGAGTCTTGATGACTATCGTTGCTAAAGGCCCCAAGCAGCATGTTACGATAAGTCCTCTGTATTAGGCAAAGTCTGTCATAAACTCTAAGAGAATCTTAATGCTCAATTGAGCCTAGGACTCAGAGTTTTTGTTAAAGAGACTAATTTAGATATCAATGTTTACCTTTCGTCATCACTGACAAGTGAGGGATCCATGCTGCTGCTGTTGCAGGATGCATTGTTTCTACAGGAGCACATGTAGACAATAGGCCAGTACTAAGCAAAGCTCATTCAATAACATGCTACTTTTACTAATCATCGCGTAAGACAATCTCACCACGTGTACAGGAAAGTTTTTGAGGAATGTATACATCATTGCAGTTAATTATCTAAATAAAGAAGATACATAGAGTATAACGGAAACAAACACAAGACACTGCAGAGTGTTTTGAATGCTAAGTTACACAGCCAAACGTTATCTACTAAGAAACTGTTCCGGCAAATTGCCAGTTACTTTTATCAGGGTGTGATACACCGGATTCCGCACGATGGCGTTGCAGCATGCCGGAACTAAGAGACTGCAGTAATCCTTCCTAGATCCTGCATTGCGCCATCAGACTGTACAACAACTTACCTTCCGGGTACTAAACATTCAGTTTCCAGAGGGAATGCAGTGATGATCTCTCTGCCTATGTACATTTGATGAAGAAATGTGTAATAAATAAATAAATGGATCTCTATATTACCTAGGCCCCCATTCTACTAGACGGCGATCGCGCTGCGCTCTCCCTGTGACCTAAATTAGATTTGTGTAACACTTGACTTCATAATCGGAATATCATGCAAAATGTAAAAATATGATTAAAAAGGCAACAGAACACGAATCCTGAAAGGATTCGTGTTCGACGTTTGGAATTCGTTGAGCGCTCTGAAAAATTTCAGGTCGCAGAGAGAGAGAGAGAGAGCGGCGAGAGCGCGTCCTAGTAGAATGGGGTGTTAAGAAATAACACCATAACCTGATGTACCTATTCATGGAATCCAAAAAAATCCTAGAGCCCACCTGTCACTGGACCCGCGGCATGCTGGCAGAGTCGCTGCGTCCTAAACTGGATTTGTGTTACCCTTGACTTTATAATGGGAATATCCTTCAAAACGTACGAGTATGACCAAAAAGACAGAAAAGCACACAAAACGTTAAAAGATTCGTATTTTGTCGATGAATTTCGTTAAGTGCCTTGTCAATGCGATCGGCCGCAGCGACGCCGCCAGCGTGCCGCGGATCCAGTGAGAGGGGGACTTAAGTTTCATGGCTGGGGATTGCAATAGTAAGGCAAAGTATTCAGTTAATGCTTAGCAGTCACACCTACCTGTTTATGTTGCCAACAACAGACCCAAAGAAGCACGCCACCGCAACAGGTTCAGGCAGACATAGTGTACAGCCTGTCCAACGTCCCTCCTACGTATTACAGCTGTTTATATGTGTTAATGTAAAAACACCGCCTTCCGTTTACAAGTTTATCATTCCCCTGGCTATCATGTCCTGTTGCGCCGACTCGCCCTTAGTATTTAGCGATCTTATCTTTGAGGTCCCCATATATATTAGTGATTAGTCTAGTGGTCCTTGAACTTTTAACCATACCGGCTGTCAACCAGTTGCCTCTGTGGTAACATGCAACTGAGGTTCAGTTTTAATCACAAGTAGGTTTAACAAATACAATTGACAAAATAATTCAAATATTAAACAACACAGCAGAGTGAAATTACAATAGCGTTGATTATGTTATGTATCAACAAAGATGCTGACAGATACAGCTGATTGTGTCAAACAGGCGATGCATGCTGTGTTATGTTGTGTGTGTCTACTGTATCAAGACTTCAAAAGACTGTTATAAATCAGTGGCGAAAACGGGACGCAACACTTTTGCCATATTATAATACATGACTTGCAATTACAGTATCTACTACAGTGACCATAGGAATGGGGAAGGAAGCACTCAAGGTAACCGACGTCGTTCGCACCGCAATCGTTCTTCAGTAACACAGCTGGATCCGCATGAATCACCTTTAGAACGTTTTATTCAGCCTTTTACACAAACCGGTTCCGCCGATGTGGCTTCTCCAGTGGCTAAGGCTTAGATAACACAAGTTCATGGAGTTCTCACTTATATAGTTTACCTTCTAGTGCATAGTGCCCTTGAAAAGAGATGTCATACAAGTCGTTGTGCTCTGACCTCAGATGACCTACTACAGTGACCATATATATGGTCCCCTATTGTCCTGAGCACTGCAGTAATTGATTATTAAGGCATTATCTCGTACCCCAAATGACTATATACATTGGCAAACCAAACAACCAGGCCTGATCTCTTTTGAAAAGCATCTGAATTTAGAAATATATCGGTTGCCCTAAAGAGTAACCCTCTCTCCGAGTTTCCCACCGTTGGGCCAACGTGATATCCTTGCGCTCTTGTTTATGTCACACTTTGATGGAGCCAAGAATGCAAACTATGAAGTTGCTCTGAGATAAAGATAGTCTCACCTTCATGGGAACTTATTCCCCAGGATAAGGAAGAGATTCTAAACACGCACGTGTAGCTCGGATCAGTACCACTGACGGTGATGTGAGTCACATGAGAATTATTGACCAATGGCAGACTAAGTCTCTGACTTGCGTCACATTGTTTCACCTGCTATTTCCTTAAGTTTTGCACTCTTGCTCTGTTCTCTCCGGACGTCTGTGAGGAAACATGGAGAAACTTTACGTCAAGTTCTTCTCTCTGGTATTTTTGAGTCTCTGCTTTTCAGGAGTGACTGGTAAGAATTGTTTCCTTAATATATTCCTCGGCCTTAATGAATTATTAACTCTGCCTTATGGATGTATTGACAGGCTTGTGTTTGTTTTATGGTACATGAGAAAAGGGCGCGGTAAGAAGTTTTCGATGGGGGGAGTATAGAGAGGTGAAGACATTCGTTTGAATTTGGTGTGAACAGGGGTATCCTCTTCTTGAAAATTTATAATTGAATCCTACTTCCAAAACACTATTTCTCGCACTTTGAGAGAAAGTAGTAGGAAAGAGCCTGACCTGCGTCACATTTTCCCACCTGTTATTTCCTTGAGTTTTGCCGACTTGGCCTGTTCTCGTTCTCCGTACTTCTGTGAACAAATGTTATGTTATGTTGCTTAACTTTTGCCAAATTGTTAGCTCTGCCATATGGACAGTCCGAAACGAACGGCAACAGGGAGGTAAAAAAAATTGAACAGATAGTCCTGTGGGCAAATAAGTAAGTATTAGGAAGATCTGGAAATGCCAATTAGACTGTTGTTGTCTATTTTGAATTGTACACCGGAAGAAAAACAGTTGGCAGCAACGTTAATCTTCGATAGGGGGCGAACTATTAAGCGGTGAAGACATAGGGCTGAATTTAGGGGGAACAGGGGGCATTGTCTTCGTTGAAGTTTTTAAATTGTAACGTTCTAAAGACTATTTTCTTCACTTTGAGAGTCATTCGTGGTGGAAAGTGGGAAGAGAGCGCCGTCTTCCCTCGATTTATTTAGGCGAAGGCAGGGGGGACGAAATCTGGTTTGCAACCCCAGTTTGACTTTGGATTTATTGAAAATATCTAGGCTATATATTCCAAGTTGTGGCCCTTTTTATTATGATTTTACACAAAATGTTTAATTGTGAAATTAAAGTTGATTTGATATACAAGGCTGTAAGTCCGAAAGCATTCAAAGGGGGCCTAGTTCTCATGTCGGAAAAGTTTTACCTCCCCCTGTCTCTGTAAGTTTGTACAAACTTAAGGTTCTTCTCGTGGTATGACTTAAACTATTTGAAAGGAATTTACTTCTGTCATGGTGTCTTGATTGTTAACGGGCACGTCAACGTATCAATTCAACCATACACGGCTGTCATTATAAAGGCATTTAAACCAGGGTCTCTTCATCTTAAAGGTCTCGTTTGCTATATCGGAATTTTTTACATCCCCTGCCCCGGTAAGTACGTGCAAAAGTGGCAAACTATTTGAAAGGAATTTACTTCCGTCATGGCGCTTTTCTTGTCAACAGTCACATTGACATGTTAATTCAACCAAGGACAGCTGCCGCACGCTTCATGCATGCCATCCACAGAGGAGATCGGTATTAAACTTCAAGAGCCATTTGCTTTGCCATTTCTCGAGTAAGTGCATCAAGCAGAAGTTGTGAATCAGTCTGTGTGGAAAGTTCTATAATATAACAGACAGTCATGGACAAATTGCGTCACATTTGAAACGCCTGTGCCACGCCAAAGGGCAGTTATACTGACTATATAGATACAGATAAAACCAGGGTTTGTATATCTTCATTTTCATGGTGTTAAGCTTGTTTGATACATTAAATGATTTACATGCCATGTCCCAGTTGATTTGTACAAAACTAGTTGAAAAGAATTTACGTCCGTCAAGGTGTCTTGATTGCTAACGGGCACATCAACCATACCGTAACACTGCAACAAGAACACCCGACACAGGCTTCATGCATGACATTCACAGTCAGAGGTGGTATTGACAGGCGGTTTGAATATGCAAACTCATGTGGTAGTCTACATCTACATCTATACAGTACTCGGCAAGGCCCCGCGAGGGACATACCGCCGAGGGAATGTCAGGGTCATGCCCAGCTATTCTGTTCTTTGTTAATTGGATACTTTGATACCTTATTACGTCCATTGGCCAACATACATTCTCTGTACCACTGCAAGTAAACATGGAGAAACTTTGCGTGAAGTTCTTTTCTCTGGTATTTTTGTGTCTCTACGTTTCTAGGGTCACAGGTAAGAATTGTTTCCTTATGTTTCTTTGCCTCTGCCGTATGGACTTATTTATACATCTGAAAGTTTATTCTATGCGTTGGGTTCAATCCAAAACGAACCGTAACAAAAAGGTTAACACTTTTTCCCTGTTTGTCCTATGGACAACTTGCAAGGGGTAGGAAGATGGGGGAATTCAGACTCGACTTATGAATTTTTGATGGTACATGGGAAAAGAGGCAGCAGCAAGTTTTCGAGGGGGGATCAAGTGAAGACATGTGGTTTAGTGTGAACAGATGGCATGTGCCTTACCAATTTTTTAAAAATGTCTAAGCATGTTAACTAGATGCATGACATTATTTCTATTATTCTGTAGAACGTTTAAACAAAGGCTGGCAACAGTTTGTTTATTACTTTAAGAAAGGCCTTGGCTTACCATGTCACTTGGTACTGTCATAATCACAAGTACACAAAGGCAAGGTTAATCTAATAAATAATGAAATAAAAATTGCGACCACCTTCAGACAAGTACCTGTAACTGCATAGCCGGTATAACCCCACTTCAACGTAACACACCAGTTCCGCAGGCACGCGGCGCGGAAGATGCTGCTTATCTTACACCTAACGACCTGTCACATCTAACCTTCGCATATCTATAACTGCATGCATCGTATGAAGATATCTAATGAGGATGACTCTACAGTACTTGACGATACACTCTACGATAGTTCTAGGAAAATGCGAATTTGTGAACACATTCCTTGTTGATAAGTCTTGAACATAAAGGTATTAAAGGACTATTTCTTGTTCTTTTCTGAGCTGGTATTAAGTACTTACCAGTCAGCATGTCTACCAGTTTATTAGTCATTTTGTACATCAGACATAGTATTGACCTCTTTTCTGACTTCGGGTGACATCCACTGCAGATCTGTTTTCATTTTGGTGACACTAGCACCCCTGTCGTAGTTGTTCGTGCAGAATCTGACAGCTTGGTTCTGTACCCTTTTCAATGTTATCTTTATTCTTCTTAGTATATGGACCTCATACTGTTGCGGCATATTCTAGGTTTGGCCTTACTAGTGAGGTGTACGCAAATGATTTTACCTTTGTTTGTCATGCCAAAAAAAAACGTTTTATCATTTCCAATGTCTGTTTAGCCTTGGTTGTTATTTTGTTAACATGGGCATGCCACTTTAGGTCAGTTGTTAATGTAGCACCTATATATAGGTATTTTTTCTTCTGCTTGTTATGTGCATGATGTAACTTTTTTTCGGTATTAAACTGCATGAGTCATTTCCTTTCCTATTCTTCGAGTGAGTTCATCAAGCAGATGTCGTCCATCATTATGTGTGGACAGTTCTATTATATAACAGACAAGTTACCTCACATTTGAAACGCGTGTTACGCGGAAGGTCATTTATACTGACTATATTGATACAGATTAATAGCAGGGTTTGGATATCTTCATTTTCAGGGTCCTGTTTAATATACTAAAATGATTTTACATTTCCTGTCCCAGTGGATTCGCACAAAATGTTGGTTCTTTTAATGGTTTTAAACTAGTTGAAATGAATTTACTTCCGTGTAGGTGTCTTGATTGTCAACGGCCACATCAACATGTCCATTTAACCAAACTGTAACAGCAACAAGAACACAAAACACATATGCATAACATTCCCAGTCACTACTAGGTGCATTAATGTGAAAATTATGTGAATTTGCTGCAAAATTCCAAGAAAATGTGACATAATGTGAATCCGACCATAAATATGTGAAACCCAAAATGTGATTTTTTTTCAAAATGTGAATCGCGAAATGTTATCTTATGTGAAAAAATGTGACCCTTTAAGAAATGTGAATCCATTATGTGAAATCGCACAACCCTAAAACGTGACCCAAAAAAATGTGAATCTGAAATGTGAAAAAATGTGAAGAAATGTGAAAAGGTTTTCTTCCGCAAACGGCAAAGAGTCAAATGTGAAATTATGTGAAATTCAAATCACATTTTTTCACAGAATCCTGGGAATGTAATTTTATGTGATAATGTTTCACATAATTTCACATTTGCCGGTGTCCTAGCTGATTATGTGATTTTATGTGAAAAAATGCCCAACAGGCAACAGCTTTTATTTTCCAGGAGTTCTCCAAGGTTAACAGTAAATACTGTGTTGATGTAGTAGTCATCTATATATTTATCAATAAGAAATAGATATTAATGCAATTAATCAATCAATCAATCATTCGCGAGCATCAGGAACTAATGCAGCACCTCTTTCGTCACAAGCATCTACCGACGTTCGATCTTTTAAATGCTATCAGAAGTAATCTCTGGAAATATTTACATTATAATATCATTATCAAGTATGTGTTAAGTGAGCTCACGGGTGGATGCTGTAAACATTTCCGCTGCTGTATGACTTCGAACACCTACCACCTAAAATTACTATCGGGTGCCATGATATTACCCCGGGGGCGGTAAACCCTTCTGTCCCGAAGAGATCCCGGCCAATACACGGTAGACCGGATTCCGGATTAATGGTCCCTTGACTTGAGATCTAAAATGCAACGAGCCCAAGGAATCATACGAGAATCTCACATATGCTCTGATGTTAAACACCTCTATCCAACTTCTTACAGTGTCCTTAACTTAAGAAAAAAAAACACCAACTTTTCAATACGAGACGATTCAGAAAGGTCTATCAGGGCGTGTATTTGTACTTTCTATTTTGAAGTATTTTTCAAACCCTCCACAAAACACCCATTACTCAAAATGTATTACTAGGATGCTGTATATATTGTCATATTATAACATACATTTTCAGGGGGGCGAAGATTCCCAGGTTTAGAAAACAACACGGAACTAGTAATTTTCTCATCCAAGACTGCCAAACAGATGTTTTTACATGACGTGTGCGAAATCCGCGCTGTGTATATATCTTCCCGAATGAAAATGGTCTAACGCTCTACAAGTCAACAGCAGCCTATGACCTCATACTAAAATCCCAGACATCTTGTGACTTCACAACATATCTTTCTACAGTGTTCCTGACACCCAAAAACAAAACGAAACCATCAACTTATAAATACGAGACGATTTACAATGGTGTGTCCGTGAGCGCATTCAAACGCTTTAAACCGCGCGCGCTGTGTAACTTTCTATTTAGCAGTTTTTCTCTCGAATCCACCACAAAACATCCGTTACTCAAATTGAATTACTAGGATGCTGTATATGTTGTCGTATAACAACATGCATTTCAGGGGTGTCAAAGGTTTTACGGTCTAGAAAACAACTCGAAACTACTTATTTTCTAATACAAGACTACCCAACACACGTTTTATTTGACGTGTACAAAATCCTCGCTGTGTATATTTCTGCCCGGATCCAATTTTCCAAATGCTGTACAAGTGGCCCGTAGCCTTTGATCTTAAACTAGAATTCTAGGTATCTTGTGACGTTACAACAAGTCTTTTTAACTTCTTACAGTGTTCTTGACACCAGAAAACAACACGGAACCATCAACTTTTCGATAGGAGGCGATTTACAATAGCGTACGTGTCCGTGAGCGCATTCAAACGCTTTAAACCGCGCGCGCTGTGTAACTTTCTATTTAGAAGTTTTTCTCTCGAATCCACCACAAAACATCCGTTACTCAAATTGAATTACTAGGATGCTGTATATGTTGTCGTATAACAACATGCATTTCAGGGGTGTCAAAGGTTTGACGGTCTATAAAACAACACGAAACTACTAATTTTCTAATCCAAGACTACCCAACACACGTTTTATTTGACTTGTACGAAATCCTCGCTGTGTATATTTCTGCCCGGATCCAATTCTCCAAATGCTGTACAAATGGCCCGTAGCCTTTGATCTTATACTAGAATTCTAGGTATCTTGTGACGTTACAACGAGTCTTTTTAACTTCCTACAGTTTTCTTAACACCAGAAAACAACACGGAACCATCAACTTTTCGATACGAGGCGATTTACAATAGCGTACGTGTCCGTGAGCGCATTCAAACTCTTTAAACCGCGCGCGCTGTGTAACTTTCTATTTAGAAGTTTTTCTCTTGAATCCACCACAAAACATCCGTTACTCAAATTGAATTACTAGGATGCTGTATATGTTGTCGTATAACAACATGCATTTTAGGGGTGTCAAAGGTTCGACGGTCTTGAAAACAAGACGAAACTACTAATTTTCTCAACCAAGACTACCCAACACACGTTTTATTTGACGTGTACGAAATCCTCGCTGTGTATATTTCTGCCCGGATCCAATTTTCCAAATGCTGTACAAGTGGCCCGTAGCCTTTGATCTTAAACTAGAATTCTAGGTATCTTGTGACGTTACAACGAGTCTTTTTAACTTCCTACAGTGTTCTTGACACCAGAAAACAACACGGAACCATCAACTTTTCAATACGAGGCGATTTACAATAGCGTGAGCGCATTCAAAAGCTTTAAACCGCGCGCGCTGTGTAACTTTCTATTTAGAAGTTTTTTCTCTCGAATCCACCACAAAACATCCGTTACTCAAATTGAATTACTAGGATGCTGTATATGTTGTCGTATAACAACATGCATTTCAGGGGTGTCAAAGGTTTTACGGTCTAGAAAACAACTCGAAACTACTAATTTTCTCAACCAAGACTACCCAACACACGTTTTATTTGACGTGTACAAAATCCTCGCTGTGTATATTTCTGCCCGGATCCAATTTTCCAAATGCTGTACAAGTGGCCCGTAGCCTTTGATCTTATACTAGAATTCTAGGTATCTTGTGACGTTACAACGAGTCTTTTTAACTTCCTACAGTTTTCTTAACACCAGAAAACAACACGGAACCATCAACTTTTCGATACGAGGCGATTTACAATAGCGTACGTGTCCGTGAGCGCATTCAAACTCTTTAAACCGCGCGCGCTGTGTAACTTTCTATTTAGAAGTTTTTCTCTTGAATCCACCACAAAACATCCGTTACTCAAATTAAATTACTAGGATGCTGTATTATGTTGTCGTATAACAACATGCATTTTAGGGGTGTCAAAGGTTCGACGGTCTTGAAAACAACACGAAACTACTAATTTTCTAAACCAAGACTACCCAACACACGTTTTATTTGACGTGTACGAAATCCTCGCTGTGTATATTTCTGCCCGGATCCAATTTTCCAAATGCTGTACAAGTGGCCCGTAGCCTTTGATCTTAAACTAGAATGCTAGGTATCTTGTGACGTTACAACGAGTCTTTTTAACTTCTTACAGTGTTCCTGACACCAGAAAACATTACGGAACCATCAACTTTTCAATACAAGGCGATTTACAATAGCGTGAGCGCATTCAAACGCTTTAAACCGCGCGCGCTGTGTAACTTTTTATTTAGAAGTTTTTCTCTCGAATCCACCACAAAACATCCGTTACTCAAATTGAATTACTAGGATGCTGTATATGTTGTCGTATAACAACATGCATTTTAGGGGTGTCAAAGGTTCGACGGTCTTGAAAACAAGACGAAACTACTAATTTTCTCAACCAAGACTACCCAACACACGTTTTATTTGACGTGTACGAAATCCTCGCTGTGTATATTTCTGCCCGGATCCAATTTTCCAAATGCTGTACAAGTGGCCCGTAGCCTTTGATCTTAAACTAGAATGCTAGGTATCTTGTGACGTTACAACGAGTCTTTTTAACTTCTTACAGTGTTCCTGACACCAGAAAACATTACGGAACCATCAACTTTTCAATACAAGGCGATTTACAATAGCGTGAGCGCATTCAAACGCTTTAAACCGCGCGCGCTGTGTAACTTTCTATTTAGAAGTTTTTCTCTCGAATCCACCACAAAACATCCGTTACTCAAATTGAATTACTAGGATGCTGTATATGTTGTCGTATAACTACATGCATTTCAGGGGTGTCAAAGGTTTTACGGTCTAGAAAACAACTCGAAACTACTAATTTTCTAATACAAGACTACCCAACACACGTTTTATTTGACGTGTACAAAATCCTCGCTGTGTATATTTCTGCCCGGATCCAATTTTCCAAATGCTGTACAAGTGGCCCGTAGCCTTTGATCTTAAACTAGAAATCTAGGTATCTTGTGACGTTACAACAAGTCTTTTTAACTTCTTACAGTGTTCTTGACACCAGAAAACAACACGGAACCATCAACTTTTCGATAGGAGGCGATTTACAATAGCGTACGTGTCCGTGAGCGCATTCAAACGCTTTAAACCGCGCGCGCTGTGTAACTTTCTATTTAGAAGTTTTTCTCTCGAATCCACCACAAAACATCCGTTACTCAAATTGAATTACTAGGATGCTGTATATGTTGTCGTATAACAACATGCATTTCAGGGGTGTCAAAGGTTTGACGGTCTATAAAACAACACGAAACTACTAATTTTCTAATCCAAGACTACCCAACACACGTTTTATTTGACTTGTACGAAATCCTCGCTGTGTATATTTCTGCCCGGATCCAATTCTCCAAATGCTGTACAAATGGCCCGTAGCCTTTGATCTTATACTAGAATTCTAGGTATCTTGTGACGTTACAACGAGTCTTTTTAACTTCCTACAGTTTTCTTAACACCAGAAAACAACACGGAACCATCAACTTTTCGATACGAGGCGATTTACAATAGCGTACGTGTCCGTGAGCGCATTCAAACTCTTTAAACCGCGCGCGCTGTGTAACTTTCTATTTAGAAGTTTTTCTCTTGAATCCACCACAAAACATCCGTTACTCAAATTGAATTACTAGGATGCTGTATATGTTGTCGTATAACAACATGCATTTTAGGGGTGTCAAAGGTTCGACGGTCTTGAAAACAAGACGAAACTACTAATTTTCTCAACCAAGACTACCCAACACACGTTTTATTTGACGTGTACGAAATCCTCGCTGTGTATATTTCTGCCCGGATCCAATTTTCCAAATGCTGTACAAGTGGCCCGTAGCCTTTGATCTTATACTAGAATTCTAGGTATCTTGTGACGTTACAACGAGTCTTTTTAACTTCCTACAGTGTTCTTGACACCAGAAAACAACACGGAACCATCAACTTATCGATACGAGGTGATTTACAATAGTGTGTCCGTGAGCGCATTCAATCTCTTTAAACCGCGCGCGCTGTGTAACTTTCTGTTTAGAAGTTTTTCTCTCGAATCCACCACAAAACACCCGTTACTCAAATTGAATTACAAGGATGCTGTATATCTTGACGTATTACTACATGCATTTCAGGGGTGTCAAAGGTTTTACGGTCTAGAAAACAACTCGAAACTACTAATTTTCTCAACCAAGACTACCTAACACACGTTTTATTTGACGTGTACGAAATCCTCGCTGTGTATATTTCTGCCCGGATCCAATTTTCCAAATGCTGTACAAGTGGCCCGTAGCCTATGATCTTATACTAGAATGCTATGCATCTTGTGACGTTACAACAAGTCTTTTTTGACTTCCTACAGTGCTACTTACACCAGAAAATAACACGGAACCATCAACTTTTCAATACGAGACGATTTACAATAGTGTGTCCGTGAGCGCATTCAAACTCTTTAAACCGCACTGTGTAACTTTTTATTTAGAAATCTTTTTTTTCAAATCTTCCGCAAAACGCCCGTTACTCATAATAAATTTCTAGGATGCTGTATATCTTGTCGTATAACAACATGCATTTTTGAGGCAGTCGAAGGTTCGTAGATCTAGAAAACAACACGGAACTATTAATTTTCTAATCCAAGACTGCCCAACACACGTTTTATTTGACGTGCACGAAAGCCGCGCTGTATATATGTCTGTCCGGATGCCATTTTCCAAACGCTGTACAAGTGGCCCGTAGTCTATGATCTTATACTAGAGCTCTATGTATCTTGTGACGTTACAACAAGTCTTTTTAACTGACCACGGTGTTTTCTAAACACCCGAAAACAACACGGATCCATCAACTTTTCAATACGAGACGATTTACAATAGTGTGTCCGTGATTGCATTCAAATTCTTTAAACCGCGGGCGCTGTGTAACTTTCTATCTAGAAGTTTTCTTCTCGAATGCTCCACAAAACGCCCGTTACTCAAAATGAATCACTAGGATGCTATATATCTTGTCATATTACAACATGCATTTAAGGGGTACCGTAGGTTCTCTGGTGAAGAAAACAACACGGAACCAATGGTTTTTCATTAAAAGACTACGTAATAGTTTTTCATGACGTGTGTGAAACTTATAGCTTTTCTTTTTGTAGTTTTTTGATCAAGGTTTTAGTAGTATTAAAAGTGGCGGTGACTAATTTGTAGCTAATTCAGGGAAAATCGGTAGTTATGAAGACAGTTCAAATACCAGGGAAGGGTGGTATGGGGATTTTAAGCAAATATATAGATACGTGCATAGACCATATTGAAACAAAAAAGCAACGTAAATTCTGTACGTGTCTTTATTGAGACAGTCTCACTTTATCCCTGCTTTGGCACATGGGAGTTTTATCTGTGTAAGGTCCAACATGTGTGAAATTCCACCATTTCACACCTTCGCAAAAAAGGAGTTTTATATGAATATCAAAGAGTCGGCTTTGAATGAGCGCGTTACAATAGAGCTGCATATGTACAAGGAGCGCGGCAAGGATTTGCAAAACAGGCGTTAGCCTTTCAAAGAAATAAACGATTTCTCTATTTTGATGGCAGGAGCTTTGAATGTCAGTGTCTAATAAACAGTATCTATTGTGAACTCGCAAAATGGGAACATACGCTAGAGCGTTTCTTGCATTTGTAGATCGTAATCATGTTTGCTTCAGAAACCGAACGTATTTTAATAAGATATAAGATGCAAAGATTGACTTGGTTACTCATTAATTAGGTTCTCAAAAAAACTGTGAGAGTTTGAAACATCTTAGTCATCTACTTGATGTCGGCCATAATGCTTACATTGAATCTTTTACACAGACTGTCTTTTCAAATTTGGCCGAGGAGTTTAAAAAAGATCAGGCCCTTCTTGACTCTCTTAAAATCTATGGTGGGACATGAAGGCGAGGGGCTGGGCGTTGCTGTCAAAGTGTGAATGGGGCGTGACATTAGGTGCTTTCACTTGTAAAGTAGTTAATCAACAACTGAACAGTGGCACACCTTTTGTCAATTGTTGTCTGAATGCTAAATTTTAGTCAAGTCACAGCGCAAAGTGTTATATCGTTTGCAACGCATCTTTTGCGAGCATATCTCTTAAATGTTTAGCTTGATAGACGAAGAAAAGTGAGGTGGAGAAAACAAGCTACCTTATAGCTCGCTTACGAATGTCATCGTTTAATGATGGTTAATTACCATACTTTGAAAGAAAGGCTACATGTGTAAACACCCCGGGGGGGGGGGGGGGGGGTTGTGGTATCGGAATGTGTAGTTAAATACAGTATAGACGTCATATATAAACGTTGGGAAAAAAATAACTACACTTACCTTTTACATATTCTGTCAATTCAAATGTCTTCAAATCTTGTGTAAGGCAATTCACATTAATTTCACATTTAAAAAATGTGAAATTAATGTGATTCGCATATCACATTTTTTCACATTTCGCTTTTTTTGAACATCACATAAATTTCACATTTCTCGGCTTGCTAGCTGTTTTCACATCTTTTAACATTTTGCAGCAGACCGCATTTCACATAACTTCCACATGAAGTCACATTTTATAAAATGTGATTTGATATAACATTATTTCACATTTTCACCGAGAGCACGTTTCACATAAAATCACATAAACATAGGCGGCGGAAAAATGCACTGGTAGTCACATAACTTCACATAATGGGTGAACAGCCAACTTCACATTTATATAACAGATTTTCACATTTGAAAATGTGATTTTTCTAGATCTTTTAGGGTGAATGTGAAATAATGTGACGCAAAATAATAACATTTTTTCACATTTCAGTGTCGCTCTTCAGAAATGTGACCTAAATGTTATTTTATGTAATCATCTGTCAATTTATGTCAAAAAATGTAATGCTGTTGGACCTCAAAATTTTTAACATTATATCACATTTTATCACATTTTCTTCAAATTTTGCCAAAAATTCACATAATTTTCACATTTATGCACCTAGTAGTGAGTGGAGGTGTCGGCACAGGTCGTGACAGGTGCATTTGCAAGCTCCGGTTAACAACGAATGCTTTAATGTTGCGGAGAAGTTTGTTCCTGACTAGATTTGTGCGGAGTGTATTTTGTAAATGCGATGAAAGGGTACTGTGCGTTTTCGGGTAATTCTTGTATGTGATGAGGTTGGGTTAATGTGCTCGACATACAGTGTTTTTGCAATTCCTGTAGGATTATTTGGTACGTGCCCATACCACGCATGCATCGATTCATTTAAGGATGTAGTACGAATAATCTCCTGAATGAGGTCAGAGCTTAGCCCAGTAACGATTCTGCAAACTTTTGATACACTTCAGCAGTTGGGAACGATGACGACATTGAAGCCAATCTGACTGAAGCAACGGTGGGCGATATCTATGAAGAAGACAATCTGGAATCTCCAGCAATCGTGAGTAACTCAAACCATGCTCTATACCATTCAGACATAAAATTATAAGATTTCGCTTCGACATTTATATTCTGAAGTTCATTTTGTGTGAATAAAAGAACGTTATCATTTCAGTGCAATTGTAATGTAAATGTTCACCATTTCATCTCAGTTTGAACAAGAGTCCGAAGACCCAAAATCTCCATGTAATATGTTTTTATATGAGATGTGTTTATTTTCCCTAGTTATTTGTTGTTGCCGCTGGTTGTTTTGTTTTGTGTGCCAGAGGGTATCCACGTAATAGAACCTAGAAAGGCAACATTTTCGGGAAAATGCAGGATATTCCCCTCCCGTTACCTACACCTCAAATATGACGCCCTTAGCATTTACTGTAGTGTAAGGGAATCCTGAAGTTTCTGCATAAATTATGCAAACAAGGTCTGTATTAGCATGGTCAGGTGTGTTCAGCTTTCCTAAAGGTACCTACATCTGAAATATATCATCAGTAGCTTTTAAAGTAAGGGTTATGCATATATTATGCAAAAACTCCTCATTAGCATAATTTATGGCCAGGTTTTCTGACCTTTCATAAAGGTACCTACATGTCAAATATGAAATCCGTAGCCTTTACAGTAAGGGAAATACAAGGTCATACCTAAATTATACAAATGAGGTCCGCATCAGCATATTTATGGACAGGTGTATTCACCTTCCCTAAAAGTACCTACATCTAAAATATGACATCCGTAGCTTTAACGGTAAGGAAAATACACATTTATGAATAAATTATGCAAATGATATTCATTAGCATAATTTATGGCCATGTGTGTTCACCTTTCCTAAAATTACCTACATCTGAAATATGACATCCGTAGCCTTTACGGCAAGGGATATGCCTAAATTATGCAAATGATGCCCTAATTAGCATAATTTATGGCCAGGCTTTTTTACCTTTCCTAATGGTACCAACATCTCAAATATGACATCCATAGCCTTTACGGTAGGAGATATACACATTTACGCATAAAATATGCAAATGAGGTCCTCATTAGCATAATTCATGGACAAGTGTGTTAACCTTTCCTGAAGAAACCTACATCTCAAATATGATATCTGCAGCTATTATGGTAAGGGAAATACAAGTTTCTGTATACATTATGCAAATGAGGTCCTCATTAGCATAATTTATTTCCAGGTGTATTCACCTTTCCTAGTGATACCTACATCTCACATTTGACAGCCACAGCTTTTACGGTTAGGGAAATACATGATTATGCATAAATTATGTGAAGTAGGTCCTCATTAGCATAAATTATTGTCAGGTGTATTGACCTGTTCTAAAGGTAGTGAAACAAAAGGTACATATAACTTTCTGCAACACCATTAGTAGAGTTACCACCCTTACATCTACTTGGTTTTGGGCAGCGGAACCACCAGCTGTTGGGAATTAGGGAATACTCGCCCTAAATAAGAGACCAATGGATTCAACAGATGTGACCTCAAAGCCCATACCCACAATGGAAAAGTAGATATTCCTCATTACTTATGCAAATTCAGTCCAAATTTGCATAATTACCACTTCAGTTTGTACATCTCTGCCCAACCCACTTGCGTATCAAATAACATGAAAATCTGTCGCTCCTTTCTTCAGTTATTCTCCTTCGAAAATATTTACAAACACGCCATTGCAGTTCCAGTGACACATACCAGGGGGCCCAAAATCGACCTTGACCTTTCTCCTCCCAGCACCTACCCACATACCAAGTATCATTTCAATCCATCCACACGTTCTTCAGTTATGCTGATTTTAAGCGTCCGGTGACACATACATACAAACACGGTGACACAAACATACACACACGCGCACACACACACAAACACAATAACTTCGCATGATTTGCACTTCAGTGTGTACATCTCAGTCCAACCTACCAGCGTACCAAATAACATGAAAGTCTGTTGTTCCTCTCTTCAGTTAAACCCCTTTAGAACGTTTTTACAAATAGGCCATTGCAGTTCCAGGGACACAAACCAGGGGGCCCAAAATCAACCTTGACCATTCTCCTCCCAGCGCATACCCACATACCAAATATCATTACAATCCATCTACACGTTCTACAGTTATGCTGACTTTAAGCATCCGACGACACACATGCAAACGATTTACCTCCTAACTTATGCAAATTCGGTCTCATTTGCATAGTTTGCACTTAAGTGTGTACCACTTGGTCTAACCTACCTGTGTACCAAAGAACATGACGATCTGTCCATCCACTCTTCAGTTCTTCTACATTTAAGATTTTAACAAATACGCCATTGCAGTTCCAGTCACACATGCCAGGAAGCCCAAAATCGACCTTGACCTTCCTCCACCTGACACCCACCCACATACCAAAAATCATTTCAATCCATGTACAGGTTCTACAGTTATGGCGACTTTAAGCGTCCGGTGACACATACATACACACAGACACCAAACGCAAGCAAAACAGTATCTCATGAAAAAGCCTTTTTTCATGGAGATAAATAGGACAGAAATAACACATAACGTTATACCATCCCTCTAGGACTCGGATGAAGATATTGTTGGGGAAGACTGGCTTTCTTCTCAGAGTCGCCATCAAACTTCAACCGGTAATTTATTTGTCAGCAAATATTTCAGTTATTGAAATCATGAATTAAAATGCTAATATCAATATTTTGGTCCCTACGTGTTTTAATGGCATAGCCTATCTGGATTCAAGCATTTAAATTGGATATTGTAGATCATTATATAAAAATGATTATAAGAACTACAACAGCGTTAGAACTGTCGGTGAATTTCATAAAAAGCTAAATTATTTGCTCTTGGCGTAAATTCCATTATTCCTCATATACAGGCAGTTCAACTGACTTTGCTGATTCCAAAGAGCAAGAAGCCCTTCGTGTCCTGGAAGCCCCGACTACAAGTTATGACGAACATCTTGGTGTTGATGCAGCAGACTTCTCTGAAACATCAGTAGAACAGGTTTGTTACGTTTAGAGGTACTAAAAAAAACATGTGGTTTATTCTATTTCTGAATCAATACTGCTCACACATTTATTGTTTAGGAATGCTTGAAGCCAAAACAAGAGCCCTGGGAGGGGGTGTCTCTGCAAATGGGATCGATTTCGACATAACACACATTTGTTCATTCGTAGTCGATTATCTACTTATATTCAGAATCAATATCACATTTTCAGGATTCATCTGGTGCGCATGGGCCGGTCTCTCATAGTCTCCGTCAAAACGCCAATGGTACGTTCTTATCAAAAGCTAAAAGTTGACACAACACGTCTTTACATACATTCATTACATTAGTGCCTTCATATTTACGATTGGTGAAATTTTCTTGCATGCAGTGGCGTCGGTGTGGCGTAATGGTGAGAGCATAGGGCTGCCAAACAACGTGGCCCGAGTTCGATTCCGGCTCTCCCCCAGACATGTCTGGACATGCACCCGACGTTGTGCCCTTGGGAAAGGCACTTAACACAAAATCCCCCACTTCACTCAGGTGTAAATGAGTACCTAGCTTTGTCTAGGGACGTCCCTCGGATAGGACGTTAAATGGAGGTCCCGTGTTTGGGGAGAGCCACACCCCGCGCACGTAAAAGAACCCACCACACCTTTCGAAAAAGAGTAGGGGCATGCCCCGGTGTGCGATGGTCCAAAAAACCTACAGTCGGCCGCACATGGGTTCGCCCTTAGTAATAGCCTCTGGCTAGTTGGGTAACCCTGGCAACATGCCGAACCAATAAATAAATTTATTGCATGCGCATAGCATCATGACTTATCTACATATAGCTATTACTGTGGTAAAGTAAAAGGTGAAATCAGCGGAGCAATGCCCGAAATGTTTGATTAAAACTAGAAAATAACAATGGTGAATGTTAAAACTTGCTATTGGTTCATTTGAACCAGATGCCCTACTTCAGGGCCTGATGATACACAACCCATAAAGCTGTTATGAAATTAAAAGAACAGAACAAATCATAGGATCGTTATAAGTCAGATGTACTTATCCATTACTTTTGACAGTGTACTGTATTCCTGTTTGTAGAAGCATTTGCATTTTTCAACTATTGCTTGATAAAATTTGCAAACAGCTGGCTGGTCCCATTTCAAATTGTAGATATGATGAATTGGCTTAAACACGGCTTTACTTTAAATAAATCGTAAATTATATTTGTCTTTAATTGGCAGGGACATAAGATTTACGTTTGCTATCCGTTGTGAGATTGAACAAACAATCAATAATATATTTCTAGTACGTTTAAAAGTGATAATCGTTAATCTGTGTTGAATTCTCCATTAAAGTGTTTAATTTATATGTACGAATCATGCAGAAATTATTGTTGACACGTCATTAAAGCCATTTTGCAACTGAAGCTATATCCAATTTTTTTAGCACGAGAGGTGTCATATTTGGTTTCTTACAAGGGATGGCACTACTACAAAGTACCTGTCACCGGAGCGATGACATCGACAAACGTGAAGGCTGCGTGTGAGGCAGCCGGGTACATCACGCCATGTAACGGAAACAGCGGGTGTCGTTACGCCTCGTCCTCGTGCGTCAACACTGGATCGACGCAATGTGGCAACCCGATGAACGAAGTATCCCGGGAGCTGTGTGGTGCTAGTCCAATCAGTTGTGCCCAGTTTCACGGTGTGTACCAGTTCATGAACGCCTATATCAATGGTGCCGCCTGTGGCGCTGAGTCGAGAAGTTGGTGCGTCAATGGCAATGGACAGCGGGACCGATACGCCTTCTGTGCAACAGGTATTTTGCATTGCGACTTATGGTAATTGCTCAATAGTTCTGTCCACAATGGTTTTATGGGTAAATACGTCGCCTCATCGCATGTGGTTGCATGTGCATTTGCATTATAGAGAATGAAGTAATTCAGTACATTGGGTCATCCAAGGCAGCTTTCGCTGGTAACGGCTGACCCAAAAAACAGACCAAAATGACCAACACAAAATTTAATAGAGATTCAGTTCAATATACATTGGAATACAATACATACTAATACAATATAAAATGATCAAAGACAGTTGTTATTTGGTTGGGGAAGATTATTAACGGAAGTGACAAGCAAATTAGGACCTTATCTAACTGATATAGTATCCAACAAGAAACATGTTTAGCGCCTTCCAAAAAAATGACTTGATTTTCACATGTTGGCATATGTCACTTATATTGATTATCATTAACGAGGTGTTCTTTTTAAAAAGTTTCTTGTTAGAATAATTCATTTGGACATACTCGACTTAGTGTCGGTTGTTCTCTAAAGCCTCAACCACCAGCACCAATAACGATATGGGCCTATCGATTCCTTTTCCCCATAATGCGCAGATTTTAATGGAACAACTAGCAGATGGGCAACGGCACAACAAACAACTGAACCGACCACCACACCAAGAGCATTACAAGGTTAATATCTTTTCTTTAACAAGCATACCTGATTGTTCATGCCAATTGTCTAAAGTAAATCATAATTGTAAGAAAAAGAATGTAGGTTTCTGCTGGGACATCCCAACCAATCCACCTCTTTGAACCTCAGATTCAAATCAGCCCTGACCCGACAGATGGCTTCCTAGTTTGATTTAATGGCTAAATCTGGCAAAACAAACTCCCCAGTGGGACGTGGGAAGGTGTCAGCTTTTAAAGGATGTTTTCAAATTGACGATGTGTAAAGATAGGTACCTGACTTAGGTTGGGGAGGTAAGGGTTGTGAAGGGAGAGAGATGGGCCCGCCTTCCCATACCGTGCCAATTGCAAATACGGCCTCAAAGGCTATGGGATTTGACCTTTATCACTAAATCTCTTCTACAGACACCTGTCCTTCCAACTACGAGCGTGTCGATGCGGACGGGGCCTCAAAGTGCTTGCGGTTCTCTGCAGTAGGGGACCGTAGAAACTACCAGGCGGCCAGCCAGACCTGCATGGCTGAAGGTGCCCGTTTGGTGGTTATCAAGTCCACCGCACTCAACTCATTCATCGACAACCGCATCCAGGCCACCTACGCTGCCGAGACCTGGATAGGACTGGATGATCTGACTGCTCCTTCTGTGAGTTTTTAATGTCTGTATGTTTATTGTCTACATACTCTGTAGACAATGGGGAGCAGAGTAACCTCCTAACTGAGTATTGTGGTTAGCGTTGTGCCTACTTTCTCAGCTAAAACTCGCGATCCCTTTGCTGCATTCGGATGTACTTTAGCATGTCGTCTGCTACCGTGCGCGATATGATGCACATTGTTTTCTTTACACCGTGGCAGTTGTTATAGGTCATGCAATATTTCAGAAACCACCATCTTCATGGAATTATGGAACAGGTCGTTAATACCGCTGGCTGCGTGGTCCTGCTTTAATTTGGTTTTCTCCAAGCAGATGTTGGGTTATGTGTCGCCCTTTGAATAGCTGCTTGAAACCACTTGCTGTCTGCAGCCTGGTTCCAATTAAGGACTCCAGGCAGATATTGGGCTGCTGCTCCTACACTGTCTCTAACTGCCTGTACCTGACATAGAGTTGAATATCTAAAGGTACCACCTATGCAAATGCAGACCTGATTTGCATAATTCATAAGAAAATACTATGATTCCGTAGTGTTGCATAATGGGAATTTCATCCTAGCGGCATTTGGAAGTCAAGTAAAGTTGAACATTATTAGATATAAATAATTCAAATCAGGGCCTCATTTACATTATTTTTAAGCAAATACTACAATAGTCTTCTTTGCTAACTTAAAGATGAGACTTTTATACAATAAACAACTTGTTCTTGTCTGGGTCTGAGTCTTCCTTTTAATGGATTTGTCTGACATTTAGCATGTCAGTAGTTAAAGAGGGCATCAAACACCTTAGCCAAACCACAAACACCATAATTAACGGAGGATTGTATCCTTCGGACTATTGTTTTGATTGGTTTAACAAATGCTTACATTATCTGGAGTGTGTGAATTGCATCGTCTTTCAGTGTGGTTCAAACGTCAACAGTTAACGTTATAGTAAATGCAATAAAGTTTTGAATGGGCAATGTGTTACAAACCAGTTGTTCTGTTATTTATTGTATTTACAGGAAATTAGCCCCCTTAATCAATTGACATATGGAACCAGCGTGCAAATAACAACCAACTGATATGGAAAGACCTCATGGTTGCAACTCAATTTTGATAACGAATATTTTAACATTTCGACAGGGAGAGTACCGTTGGAGTGACGGAAGCGTGCTCGGCGGCGGTGACTTCAATGACTGGCATCCCGGCCAACCAGACACAAATTACGGGGAAAAATGTGTCGAGATCCGCCCACAGGTCAGCTACAATTGGAACAATCACCACTGCCATTATCGCAAGAACTACATTTGCGAGAAAGGTACGTTCCTACTTCTACATCTTGCAATATGATGATACATTGTGCTGCATGTTACATACTATAAAATAGAAAAATTCTTCGGCTTTTTGTGTTGTTGTTACCTTCACCAAGAAGGTAATATGTTATCAGTCGTGCCATGGTAAAGTGGCAGTAGCTGTGCTCAAGGTGTTTATGTAGATCAACAGTATAACTTGAGAAGCAGTGAATGGATATCCATGATATTTGGGAAGTGAGAACAGGTTGCGGAAACGTAGGCCAGGTTGAAATATATTTCACCTGGTGCCTTTCTACGGTACTGTCGCGGGCTGTGTATGTGTATTTCTATGTGAACAACTTAACTCGAGAAGAGAGCTTCAAAGCTTGAGGTTAAATTTTCTGCAATAGGTACGGTCGTGTGGTAGATATCTCTTGCCACAGAGAGTGTATAAGTGTGTGTCCCCTAGCCGGTTTTCGTAACTGCAGTTTGTCTGTTTTTAGATTAGGACAATAATAACTCGAATAAGCCAGAACACACTGTACTGTGCTCATTCGAGCCTTGATCCTTGAGAAAGCCACACACAGGCGAAACATGTCGGTGTGGGCTCGAATAAAGTTCTAAACGGGAACTATACGCGGCTGCAGCCTCTTTTCTGAAGATGTGATGTGAGTGTGTACGGTTGGCTTGAGGTTGCCCACTACTACTGCCTAATAACTCGAAAAAGGTTCGATGGATCATCGTTATGTATGTACATAGTTTAGGTGATGCTTTCCACAATTAAATAATGATGATGCAAATCGGGAGATAATTTGCATAATTACCCAGGAAAGTTTATAAATCCGGTTCATTTCATTATAGGACTTTCATACATGTGACATATGTAACTTTGAAAAATGAAAATATCGACAGATATCAATTATGAAAATGGCGCCTTACTTGAAAAATTGATGAGAAAATACTATAACATCATCATCATTGGCTTGGCTTCGCTAGCGAAGATTTCACTTCTGGTATAACACAATAGTTGTAAAACACGGAAATTTCATTCTTGCAGCATTTGGAAGCTAAGTAAAGGTGAACCTCATTAGACATAAATCATGCAGATCAGGGTCTCGTTTACATAATTTATCAGGAAATACCACAATCGCCGTCTTTGCTAAGATAAGATTTTCATACCTTGAACATATTGTGTTTGGATAATGAATATGATCCACCCGTATAATTCATGCTAATGAGGATCAAATGTACATATCAATGACAAACGTTCATAATACATCGATATCACTCAAGAAGGTTAACATCAATTGGCGAATGTATGAGGTCGTGGAACTCTAGTTTGACCATTCGTCAGCCATGCTTTAAAAGGGTATCGGTATTAATTCATAGCAGTGTCATCTGACTTTTCAGTCAATTTGACTTTGTGATGATTATACGTTTTTGCATTTACTTATTGTTTTCTCTCTCACACAGCACTTGCACCTGTATCGGAATTGGCAGGTAAATCAAGTATAAATTAATGTCTCTTTAATCAAATGTAGTTAACGATTTTCGACTTACTTTTCTAAATATGCCAGCAAACAAGGCTCTACTGCAACTTTTGTAACAAGTTCTAAACAGTGCACTTATGATAAAGACGCTGAGTGTCGACACTGAGTGTCATTTTTTTCCTCTACAGCCTCTACCACCTGCACCAATGACTACATGGAGCTGTCGATTCCCGAGGATCAACTGACTGACATAAACCTGAACAACCTTCACTGGGAGCCTGACCAGAACTGTGGCGCCACAACTAACGGCACTCACTTCCTTTTCCGTACAGACCTGTACGGATGCGGCACTCAGGTATGTGTACTACGAGCATTGTGCACGGGCTTTGTTAATGACAAGGTGATGGTAGTCATGGCAATTAAAGACTATTGAATATAAATCAAAAATGCTGAGGGCAATCTAAAGTACACTCGCTACAATGCGTAACAGGTGTTTAATGGCTAGATCTGTTTAGGACATTGATATTGGTACGACTGTTTTGGTGTAAAGTGAGAAAGGCGAGGATGCGATAATGCAACATAGGAAGGCCGAAGCTATTGAATAAGAATTTATCTTGCACTATTGACAATAATAAATCTTTAAGAAACTAATCAAAACATACATTATAGCCTCTGATAATCTTGTGAATAATATCTACTATGACATATACACAGCATCCTATGGAAAACCCATGTTTTCACTTCAATGTCTTTCTCTATATCAATTAAACTTGGAGAAGCTCGTGCCTTATTCAATACAAATAATCTACATTCCTCCACTAGGTGTCTTTTGGCTCTAAGTACGTCACATTCCTGAACACCATTAACATCCTGGGAGTCCACCAGAGTGGAGGGGTCATCACCCGAGAGGGCGACATCTCGATCACCTCCAAGTAAAATATCCGTCTTATTTATTTGATGATGAAATATTCCCTGTAAGGCACTCTAGGTGTTACTTAGGTTGCTTTGTTCGTTTTGCGACCGTCACGATTGTCAATCCTAAAACCTTTAAATCCGAAACTTTCCCCTTTTCACAGAAATTAGGCAAAATCCATTTATTCTTGAGGATACATGTAGTATGATAAAAGAGTGGATTGAACTTTCTAATCTAAATATCCGTCAAAAGGTCAGTAAGTATTTAAAGTGTTGTCTTCTGATATGCACAGATGCAAGTACGAGCGCCAGGAGTGGGTGGACTCCACCTTCCTCCCGATCCCTGGCGGACTGAACTTCACGGAGGAGGGGTTCGGGCAGCTGGAGGTTCGTCTCTCCATGTTTCCCACACGGCAGTACCAGAGCCAATACCGCGCTAACCAATATCCCATCCATCTCAAGCTGAGACAGCACGTCTACATGCAGCTGGAAGTGCAGGGACACGGACAGAATCTCTCTGTCCTGGCGCTGAACTGTAAGGCAACCATGTCACCAGAACCCAACGACACCCTGCAGTATCAACTCATCAACGACGGGTAGGCAGAACTGACTGATGATGATTTTACTCTGTATACTGTAGGCACATTCAGGCACAAATCACCATACCATAAATACAACTTGGTGTTTCTGTGCCCTTATGATAAAATACACCAAACCCATGTAAACATATAGAATGTATAAACTATCCACACAAACGTTTGAAACTTTATATGTCATCAGCTGATCAATGATTGTCATTGATTCTCCCTCATAGTATTCTTACCCAATCCTGCTAAAACGTTTTCCAAGGCAATCCATTAATTTCTTTTCAAATACAGGCATCTTTAACATATACGCAATGCTTTTCATTTTATAGTTGTGCCTCTGACCCCACACTGAAAATCTACAACATCAACGACAACAGTAAGGAACGCTTTGGCCTTGAGGCGTTCCGCTTCATCCGGGAGGTGAAAACGGTGTACGTGCACTGCGAGGTGATTGTCTGCAACGCCGCTGATTCTGGCTCCCGCTGCGCTCAGGTTTGCTTCTGAATTTGGCATTATAGTATTGAACGCGGTGATGGTTAAGTACTAGTGATGTAAATTGTTCTACCCTAGGATAGCAGTTGATTAGGTGAAACACTACTTTTAAGGCTATATTTGACGCCACACATGTGTTGCTTCTCTGTAGACACGGACTCATCAGGCACAGCTTTAATTTACGTTGCTGTAGAAGGTATCAGACAACAGAATCTTAAAGAAGGTGGTTTAGCTATGATTTATGATTCAAAGTTTCGAAACACAATACATCCACTAGATATGAATAGCTTGTGTTTTTGTGAGGGTTCGGCTGTTTCTTAATCACAGTTTACATTGTTTTCCCCAGGGCTGCGTCAGTAGGGGCAAAAGAGATGCTGGAGAGAAGGTCGACATGAGGGGACGACACATGATCTACCAGGGTCCAATCGTTCTGGATGATGACAAAGAAGGTACATTGTCCACCTGAGTTGGCCGATTTGATAACTAAAGACTCTTTTTTCCAGACGACACAAATTTTCTCATATCTTTAATTCTATAGAAAAAAAAATTGCAAGGCAACGTAGTAGTTAATCTATCATTGATAATAGTAGATGCACTTCTGTGTGGCTGGCATTTTTTTACTTCTTACCTTTTTCGAAAAGTCACACTCTATCTGGAAAGCAACACTGTCCGTGTAAGAAAAATTTAAGATCTTTATAACAAATCCATGCACGTAGGCTTAATTCCAGAAAAAAAAATTACACATGGTTGATGTGCATTCAACGACAAAAAGTGGTAAAAACAATACACATTCATTGACGCCATATTTTGTATTTTCTAGCTGCCAACACTCTGCGCCTGGTGAATGACGAGGAGACCGCCACTGACCGCCGCAGTGCACCCTGGGCCGCGCTGGCTGCCGGAGGCGGTCTGGTGGCGCTCGCCCTTGCCGTGCTGGGCGCGGCCATCGTGCTGAAGCGGTCCCGCCGGGAGAAGTGGGCCTACCAGGGTCTGCCCGACATGGAAGAGGACGGAGAGTAGAGAAAGACCACAGGCTAGCAAGGCTGACGTTATGTTTAACACCCTGTAATGTCAAGATGTCGCCATATGTGTACTTAATGCCTTGCAGCCTACAATTCTGAATACAGTCGCCTGCTTTATCGTGAAAGCCTGTCGGGCAACGTCTTGGATGATTTACAGTTCATATTTTCATTTCCTTTACAAACCAAAATGTTTTGCATTTGATAGCCATTTTATATGACAGACAAACACACAGACCATAAATTGTCTCTCTTCTTCAAGGCACATGAGAAAGTGGCAGCCCGGAAATATTTTGCCAAAAAATGAACGTCAAATAACTTTTCAATATAGTGCACATCACAATTTAAAGCCTTCACTTGAAAGCCCATCTCTAAAGAAATTCAAACAAAATTGATACATCGAAAGATCATCCAAAACGTTTGTTCGTGATGCTATTTAGCTAAGAGCATTGTACCCCAGATGTTTTTTTGTGTGTGCATTGAGTTTTGTATTTGCAATGGACATATTGGGCAAGGTTTCTGGATGTCTTTTTTTGTATGGTTTGTTTACCTATAGGCAACCAATTCCTGGTAGAAATATATGTTGATGCTCAAATGACCAACACTACACTGCTAAATTGTTAGCGTTGCACGTTGCATCTATCTCAGATAAATTACTAGCCTTGGTACGATCCAGGTTGATTTTATTCTCACTTCCCCTGTGCCCAGATGGTACCCAGTCTGGATACATTCTAAAGTTTTATTGATTTTAAGGTCCTCCCAGAACTGAAAATAGATACATAATAGATAATATCCCATCCAGAAAGTTTACTCATGGTGTCTTTAAGTAGGACAAATATCTACCCAAGATGTTTTTGTTTTAGTAATACGTTGTTCTTTTTTCAACAGCATCTTGCAACAACACAGGGGCTGTACAGACAACGATAACATGAACAAATGGCAAATAGTGATTGCGTTTTAGTGTACATTTCAAACCTGACAATCAAAAGCCAACCGTCATTTATCTTTAAATAAATTGTTAAAAATCCATATGTCCGAAAATTTGCCCTTGTTGGCCTGTGATGCTATTCAGCTGAGATGCTTCTACCTTTTTTCTGTATAGACTTTTTTCTGTGTTAAATCTTTGTTTGCAAAAAGCACCCCCCCTCCCCCCATATTTTCCCTTAGATATCTTTAGTGTTAAAAAGTGGAAATAGGACAACTCCCCTTCCAAACTAATCAAACTTTGTGGAATAGAATTATTTTTTGCCAATGGAATACTGTTTTATTTGCGTGTTCAAAAGTACCCAATCATTTTCATTGCTTTGAGTCTCTACAGATGAAAGCTGAAGCTGATTTAAAAACGTCATTAAGAAATGTAACTGAATTCGTCATTGTCCACAGGACTTTGTACGCAAGATTTTATATGCTTTCGTGACAATCTGAGAAACATTTTATGAATGACATTCTTGTTAAAACATTATTTCTAAATCAACACAATTTCATATCTAAAAACAAATCAACACAACATTATATGTGCATGGTCCTTCCAAAAATGTGGTTACATTCAGAGGGAATTTGAGAGAAAAATTGCCCCCCCCCCCAATGGTATGTTAACGTTTCTTGCATTAGATACTCGATGTTACAGCAACACGGATTGGACACCATTCAGACATGGAACGTCTTTACATTTTAAACAAGAGAGTTTTTGTAACCATATATAGTGATATTATGTAATCATATGTTAGGTCAACCTTTTGCTGGGCTGTTCGTAGGATTTGTGCCTTTTTATCCATCCAAGCATTCATCCGGTATAGTTCCTAAAAGTCAGGGTTTCTTTATTGAGGAAGGTTTGTGCAAGGGCCATCTATGTGGTCGGAAAATTGTTCGTTTCACGAATAGGATACTACTGTGAAATATGCCTCTGTTGCAATGACAATGAGTGTAGTCTTAACACCACGGACTGATAAAGGATCTTTTTTTTGGTAACTGGCAAGTCTACCACACCGAGTATGAAAATGGTATAAAGACAATATCCAGCAGCTGTACCTAATCCTGTATACTACTCATGGAGAGAAAAGACGGATCCTACGAACACACTTCTTAAGTAAAGCAGAGTTATCAATTTCAAGAAGGGCGACAGAGGAGAATGTATAATGAGTTGGCAAATACATTGGACGAATGAAAAAAAAAATAACTGGTCCTCTTTACACTTTTAAATAGCTGATGTTTGTTTCAATAATGTAATAATAATCCGGAACTCTTAATAGATAAGATTAACTACTGCATACTGTATTGCACTTTACATCATGAAAATCCTACGCAAGGGAAACATATAATAACGACGACTTTATCGTTGTGATAATGATCACCAACAACGCCAAGAGGCCATGTCTTCTCTCTACGTCACAATTAACAACATTGAGGGTGTGTTCAAGCAAAGTTCCAGATGAATGCATTATGGTATGTAGATTTATTTCTTTTGTTGAATAAAAAACATCTGCATGGAAAAACGTTTTGTCAGTTTTATCACTATGAGGGAGGAATGAGTGCTTTATACCATCAATAATCTATTTATAGTGAAAATAATAGGAAATAGACAAATAAGTCAAACGAAAAATCCCTAATGTTAACTAAGATATTAATATGAGAGTGAGCTTTTCGAGTCCTTTTTTATAATTATGCAAAATTAATAAGGTTTATAAGAAGTGGTATGGATGAAATATGAGGAGTGGGTACCCAAAACACACGTACTAGACTAAGAGCTCTCTTAGGACCTTTCCCCCAACCAAATGCGAGGAGAAACATACCAAGAACATCATCATAACTATTGTTTGATAAGCAATGAATGATTTATGTGTAAAATATTCAAAGCCATAGAGACCCATACGTACAGTTCGAGACCACGTAGACCCACAACACTATACATTTTGTTTCATATATGTTTAATTACGAAACTCTGTTTCCGTGCATGTTCAGTCGGAATAATTGCCTTCGGCGTAAAACAACAGCTTCAACAGACTCATTTACATACGAATTACAATTGTCTTCAGATCCATTCCCAGTCTCTGATACCATATGAAACGTGGATCTTTAGAGAACTTAATATGCAGTTTTTTTTTCTTCTTTTGCATTACTTGCATGAACCGCTAGGAGTCGCTGTAGTGCTACAATAGGCTGTTGTGCCAACTGACCCTTTGTATCTATCGGAATTTTCTCTGACATATTCATTAGAGCGATCAGTGCGTTTCGTAAAAGCTTAAGTCAATATTCAGGCAAATTTACCCTCAATCAAGAAAGTGTCAATCACGACACTTTTGTGGCGACGATACGCTACTAAGGATTCCAAACACGAATAGTATTTTATCATTCTTATCGACGCCTGACGCCAAATACAACTGTCGTTGAAGAAGTCACCTATCAAAAAAATGTTCACAACACAACAGAATAAACTTTTCAGTGCGTTTGATGCGCTGATAATGAATGTGCAGATTTAATATGGTACTGAGTTGAGATCATCTGTTGGTTAATTGGGACAGTCTACTGTGATATATGTGGAAGTATTACATGCGGTGCAATGTTACACTTCGTAAAAATGGAGGTTGTCTGTATTTTGCCCTTGACATGCTATGGCAAGAAAGAAGTTCCATATAGATTTCGGCCTCCAGCGGTTACTTACCTTAGTAATTTCAAGAGGGATACTATATGTTTGTGCCGTATGTGCGTTTGTATATTCTCGTACCACCTGCTTGTTGCCTGTGACAATGGCGACGTCTTGCGATCAGTGTAATGTCTGCACCATTTCACAGGCTGGTGAATGTAATTCCTTACATTTTACTACATTCTCACCATCCATACAAAACAAATAGGTCAAAACCATCCGCATGACAGCAAAAACACTCACATACACAATTTATCAAAAACTACAGTGAAAAAAATCCGGCTATATTTTGAGGACACCCACCGAAGGGCGATTTCTCGTTTAATGTTGCTGAAAACTGAGCCAAGAAAACTAGCCTAATGAACGAATATATATAGTTAATTTATCACAGGCATTTCAAGTCTTAGATATCAAACACAAACAGAACAACAGCATACACCGCCTATTTGTCAAATAACTCTATCAGTCACCATATTGTACACTCTGTTGTGGTGACTGTTAGGCGTCAGGCCTTGATAAAAAATAATCACATACTACTAGTAATCGGAACTCAAAGTAGCTTGTCACCGCCCAAACATGCCTGTTTGGCAATCATCAGGGTGATTGACACTTACTTCACTGAACTGATATGAATATTGACACTAGGCTTTATAAACACAAGCTGGCTCAAGATTCAGGGGTTGCTGCATTTATCGCTCTGATAAAGATATCAGCCCGGGGAATATGTGTTGGCACAATAACCTATTGTAGTAATAGCGACTCCTAGCGGTTCATGCAAATGTAATGCAAAATAAATCAAGCAACTGCATGAATTATCTAAAGATTCAAATTGAATCAGAGACTAAGAATGAATCTGAAAACAAGTTTAACCCGTATGCAAATTAATTGAAGCTCTCTTGTTACACCGAGGGGCAATTATAACTGTCGAACGGATACAGATAAATAGTATCTGAATTGATATGAAACAAAATGTACAGTTTTGTGTGTCCTCGTGATACTAAACTGTACGTATAGAGCATACGTAAATGGCTTTGAGCATTTTACACATGAGTGACACACTGATTATCAAACAATAATTAGCATTATTTTCTTGTTATCTTTCTCCATCCAATTGGCAGGATATATCCCACTAAGGCTATTTTAGACTAGGATGTGTTCTGGGTACCTACTTCCCACACTTCATTTATACCACTTCTTCAGTTTGCAATATATCATAAGTAGATATCTCATACTATCTGGTGATGTCATTATCCTTAGGCTAGTTAACTTTAACGATTGTAGTTGTGCAAGCCTAACTTTTAAAATCGATAACTTCGATAACATCTAGACTTAGTACTAGTGAATAACACCCATTCCTCCCTCAAAGTGACAAAATTGACAACACTTTTTAACATGCAGATGTCTTTTATTCAACAAAAATCTACATACCATAAAGCAATCATGGGGAAAATTGGTCACTGCAGTTATCTGTGACGTATTGAGGAGACAGGACCTCTCGGTGTTGTTGGCGATCGTTACAACGATAAAATCGTCATTATTATCTTTCCCTTGCGTAGGGTGCACATGATGTAAAATGCAATACAGTATGTAGTAGTTGCTGTTATTCATGAAGAGTTCCGGATTAATACATTATCAAAACACAAATTAGTTGTCTACAAATGTAAAACATGGCCAGTTACACGTAGGTTGTTTTATCGCCCAAGGTATTTACCAACTCATAGATCAGATCATACATTTCCTATTGTCGCCCTTTTTTAAGCAAATCACTTGAGCTTACTTAAGAAATGTGTCCGTAGGATTTGAATATCATTTCAGTAACATAACAGGACTGTGTACAGTTGCTGTTACTTTCCGTCTGTACTCCAATTTTGATACACGGGATGGTAAACTTGCAAGTTACCACAAAAGCCTCCTTCATCAGTTGATAATGTTGCGACTGAGGCACAATTCAGTGTATATCATGTACTGTATATTGACCTTTAGGGTCTTTACTGGTGGAATGTTTGGATGGATAAAAGTCACAAATCCTACGAACATACAAACTATCAAAAAAAGACTTAAGTCATGATAACGTAACGGTATCTGGTTACAGAAAACCTCTAGAGTAAAACGTACAGAATTTCCATGAATGTATGGTGTCCAAACCGTGTTGCCTATAATTGGGCTTTTAAGTTAAGAAACGTTTACAAACCTTGGGGGAGCAGTTTTCTCTCTCTCTCTCTCTCTCTCTCTCTCTCTCTCTCTCTCTCTCTCTCTCTCTCTCTCTCTCTCTCTCTCTCTCTCTCTCTCTCTCTTTCTGATCTCTTTTAGATGTCTCAAATGGATTAGCCATAAATGGCTTGCCAATATCTGATCATCATTGGTCAGATAAGTATGTTTCGGAAGAAAATCCGGACCTATGCTAATTTTCACTTTTGATATTTTTTTAAAAGCCAGAAACACTGCAAAGGATGTCATGCAAACAAGTTTGGCAATATGAAATTGCAACTATATCGTTGCTTAAGAAAATTGAATATCTTGATAATGAGTAAAATGTTTGGAGGACAAATTGTTTGAATATGTAGTACTCTGTTACCAGTAAGAAACAGATGTATAATGTTTTTGGATACGAATTAATAACAATGTATTTTTGGTAGGACCATCCAAATGTAAAGTTTTAAAAATTCAGGTATGAAATTGCGTTGAATTTATCACAGGATGCCATTAAAAAATCTTGATCAGGTTGTCAAAATGGAATATTGAGTTACTTAGGACAATGACACCTTCAGTAGCTTTTTGGGATGACGTTTGATGGATCAGCTGTCTGAACCACTGAGACGTACAAAACATTCGTACAAAGTATTCTAGGGTACATGTGGACATGCAAGTAAGACAATGTTTCATTTGGAAAATTTTGTTCATTCCACAAACATTGATCAGTTTAGAAGGGAGTGGTGCAATAGCCCATTCTCAATACTGAAGATATCCAATAAAAATATGGGTGGGGCTTCTCGCCAACTGACGTCAAAAACTGTTAGGAAGGTCTTTGGTATTTGGATCTCTGCTAAAAAGCATCACGGGCAAAGTTTTCGGATAATCTAGAGAAGTATCAAGTTTTTTTAAAAAATCTTTAGAGGTGGATAGGTTTCGGATTTTAAGTCTCAGGTTAGAAATAATAGTGCAAATAGTTTCACAAACAATGATTGCCCTTCGTTCGTTTAGTCATTGCTCGTACAACCGTTATATCATCGAAACACGGCATCCAAAGATATTACCAAGATACAAAAAACTTATCACTAATGAACACGTCTTGGGTAGAATTTTTTTTCTTTATGAGACTATGAGTAAACTCTCCGGATTATATTTGAATTGATTTTTTTGTTCTGTAATAACTTCAAAATCATTAAACATTTTGCCTGTATCTAGCCTGGGTTTATACTGTTTATGATAATCTACAAAGTAAATGGACATGCAACCTAAATGAATGGTACCCAGACCAGTGATATATCTGGAATAATAGGAAAACTTCTCATTTAGAAGTAATGAATTTTATTTTCGAGTTTGGTTTCTTGAGCCTTAGCATCTGTTTCAACCAGGAATTTCTGGCCAAAAGTTATACAAACCATAAAAGAGACATCCAGAAACTTTACAATGATAATACGATCTACCACAAAAGGTCTGGGATACATTAGCATCACGAGCAAACATTTTGGATAATCTTTGGATGTATAAATTTTTGAATTTCTTGAGAGATAAGTGAGCCTAAAGATTTTGGCCTCAGATTGGAAATGATACTGCACACTATTTTACAAACAATTATTGTTTTTGTTAACTTATTGCTAGCACATCGATAAAGGTTAGACATCGGGGTAATAAGATACGCCAAAAACAGTCAATCTAGCAGCAGGATGGTTTTGATTTTGAACTGATTTGGTTTTAATATGATTTTGCTAGTACAAACCGTATAACATTGCAAGGCGTCATCTAAGAATATTACCCAGATGCCGTTAAAAAAGGTTTGATACAGAAAAATATTCTGGGTAGAACCTAATCAATGAGACAATTAATAAACTTTCTGGACGATATATGAATTAATGTTTTTTTCTCTGTAATGACTTCTAACTGCTGTTTGTGGCAGCGCACAAAGAGTATGAAACCAACAAGGATGGTATCCAGCCTAGCGATATATCTGAAATAATTGCAATTTTTCGCAATTAGAAGCAACGTTTTTTTTTAACATTGGTCATTTGATCATTAACTTCTGGTTCTACTGCATAATTTCTTGCAAAAAAGTTAAACAAACTATTAGAGACATCCAGAAAATTTGCTCAATGTGTTCATTGATAATAAAACTTAACAAACATAAAAACATCTTGGGTACAATACTCTTAGCTAAATATAACATCACGGGCAAACATTTTGGACAATGTTTGAATGTATACATTTTTGAACATCTTGGTAGATGATGCTGTGCTTTCCAATCTAAGGTTTCAGATAATGGTGTACAATTTTACAGATTAAACTTTAAGCAAAATATTTCAGAGATGTCACGTTTTATATGGTCCAAAATTGAGAGACAACATTCTGTTTGTGTCACTGGCTTTCATTCAAATCATCCAAGACGTTGCCCGTTAGTCGTAAAGCAGGCGATTTTATTCAGAATTGTATGCTAGGCTGTAAGGCACAAACCGCACATATGGCGACATATTGACGGTACAAGGTGTTAAGCATAACGTCAGCCTTGCTAGCCGGTGGTCTTTCTCTACTCTCCGTCCTCTTCCATGTTGGGCAGACCCTGGTAGGCCCACTTCTCCCGGCGGGACCGCTTCAGCACGATGGCCGCGCCCAGCACGGCAAGGGCAAGCGCCATCAGACCTCCTCCGGCAGCCAGCGTGGCCCAGGGTGCACTGCGGCGGCCAGGAGCGGTCTCCTCGTCATTCACCAGGCGCAGAGTGTTAGAAGCTAGAAGATATAACATCAGTGCCTTAATGTATTGAATTTATTACTCCAATTTAATTTATCGTCTTTAAATGCACATGACCCATGTGTACTATTGATTATTTTCTGGAATTTAGACTACGTGCATAAATTTTGAAAATACATGTATGTCTGAACGTTTTAATAAAAAGGATAGTGTTGCTTCAAAGAATGTCATAATGCCAATTAGCAGGTCAACAGTGCAAAATAACAGTCAAACAGAACCTTTATGATAGATACATCTATTTCTACAATGCAACATAGCCTTTTTTGCAATGTTTACAATCTGCAGTTTTTTTTCACTATCAGCCGACCGATGATGATGATGATGATGATGGCGATGAATGACGATGATGATGATGATGATGATGATGATGGCGATGAATGACGATGATGATGATGATGATGGTGATGATGATGATGATGATGATGATGATGATGATGATGATGATGATGATGATGATGATGATGATGATGATGATGATGATGATGATGATGATGAAAGAAGAACGTTAAAAAAAAGAGCCCACATTATCAGACAAGCCAACTCAGACAATTACTTACCTTCTTTGTCCTCATCCAGAATGACTGGTCCCTGGTAGATCATGTGACGTCCCCTCATGTCCACCTTCTCACCAGTAGCTCTTTTGCCCCTCGAGCTCCGGACGCAACCCTGGAGAAACAATGTTTGATGTGTTATAAATTCAGAAACATCAAGAACCTGCCGTGAAAATAATAGTGGGCGTTTTATATCTTAAAAAACTATTAATCAATATCTAAACCACTGTTTGAAAAAATCGGTTGACTAATTCCATCTACAGCACTGTAAATTGTTCGCTTGGAAGTTCGTGCTTACTCGATGTTTGAGGATAAGAAGACAAAGGCTTAGAAACAATGACATGAAAAGAGGATGATCAGCATGGATCGCAAAGAAAACAAAAACAGCCCTAGAAAAGTAGTTATACGTTATTCACTACTGTCCTAAGGTAGGAATCATCTACACCATTCATCAGCACCACTTTCAACAAACCTGCGAGCAGCGGGACCCAGAATTAGCGGCGTTGCAGACCACCACGTCACAGTGCACGTACACCGTCTTCACCTCCCTGATGAAGCGGAACGCCTCAAAACCAAAGCGTTCCTTGCTGTTGTTGTTAACATCGTAGATTTGCAGGGTGGGGTCAGAGGCACAACTGGAAAGGAAAAGGAAGAAAAAGTGAAGCAATGAAAAGGAAAGAAAATCCTGAATAATCATCTTGGGGAATGTAGTTTACGCAGCATAATGTATTGATGTATTGAAGAAGAATCAATGGGCAATTATGATGCTTGAATAGTTGGTCTATGGGTTGACGTGTACGTTCCATATTATATTACGTTTCTGTTGGTTTGATCATTGGAGCGTGAAAATAGAGAGGAAAAAATCATAATGTTACTGTTAACTCCCTGCTAAAGCCCTTATAGTTATAAATGAATCATCAGTCAGCTTTGCCTACCCGTCCTTGATGACTAGATGTTTTAACATATGGATAGTGTATACATTCCATGCGTTTACTTAGGTTTTTAAGCATTTTATCATAAGGGCAGAGAAACATTGTATTCATGGTGACAGGAGCCTATAGTATACGAAATAAAATTAGTCAGTTCTGCCTACCCGTCCTTGATGAGTTCATACTGTAGGGTGTCGTTGGGTTCAGGTGACATGGTTGCCTTGCAGTTCAGCGCCAGGACGGAGAGTCTCTGCCCGTGTCCCTGCACTTCCAGCTGCATGTAGATGTGCTGCCGCAGCCGGAGGGGGATGGGGTATTGGTTAGCGCGGTATTGACTCTGGTACTGCCGTGTGGGGAACATGGAGAGACGAACCTCCAGCTGCCCGAACCCCTCCTCCGTAAAGCTCAGTCCGCCAGGGATCGGGAGGAAGGTTGACTCCACCCATTCATGGCGCTCGTACTTGCATCTGTACGTAGAAAAAGACGTCTAAGCTTTATACCTGCCTACCTAGTCCCTTGACCTCCGCGTCGTTGGGGGGACAAGGTAGCGAAACCTAGTAAGCTAAGCTTTATATAAAATTGCAAGTGTTGCCTTTATCTCCCAAATACACTCTAAGGCAAGAGTACATACTAGTAGTTGATTTTTAAACATTTTTATGACTTGCGAGAAAAGGCAAACACTTATTTGGTAGCAATGGAAAGAGATGAGTGAATCATATAGGAAAAGATGATTCATTTACAATTAAAATCAGTGGCATGAAGAGCTACAAAATGAATCATATATTGAACTAACTTATTGATAAGTTGTAAAATTGCGCTCATAACAACCATTGAAATTTGAAATCTGCCTCAGATCATCAGATTTGAAAATGAAACTGATGCATCAATACCACGAAACGACACCCTCATCTAAATTGGCCTAACAAGATGAGTTCACATTCAGACAGAAGATCTCTAACTTACTTAGAGGTGATCCGGATGTCGCCCTCTCGGGTGATGACCCCGCCGTTCAAGTGGACACCCAGGATGTTGATTTTGTTCTTGAATATGACGAACCTCGAGCCGAAGGTAACCTAACGGAAAATCGCAGAATGTTTAGAATTTTTGTAATAGAGCATCTTACTTCGCCAAAAGTTAGTTTCTTATTTCCTTTGAGAAAAAATACATTAAAATGAAAACAATGGAGTATTCCAAATGCCAAAGGTACGATAAAACAACACTCCCGCACTTACTTCTATCAAACGGCAATTCTACTCATCTTGAAATTATCCTCTATAAACAAGTAATCACAATCTAATATTTTTCATTGCACAAGAAACTTTTTGTAGTCTTAACAATCACTTAAACAAACAAGCAAGCAGGGAGTAACAACTGGCCTTGATTCCGGGATTAGATGAAGGACAAACGTTGTAAAATATGTATAATTCTTTTCCAGAATCTCTAAACTTTATCTATTCCTCATTACATTAGAATGTATTTTCTTGATCAATTCCATTAGTTTAATTTGTGGTCAGAGTCCTTGGTTTGCAAGCCTGATCACATGCGCTCCTTATATCTTTGCTTATCCATGACTACACCCCCGACACACTTTCCTTGAAATCAAAAGAGTATATACAGTTCAGTTGGTGCACAGACCTGAGTTCCGCATCCGTACAGCCGTGTACGGAATATGTAGTGACTGCCGTTAGTTGAGGCACCACAGTTCTCGTCACGCTCCCAGTGAAGGTTGTTCAAGTTGATGTCCGTCAGTTGATCCTCGGGAATCGACAGCTCCATGTAGTCATTGGTGCAGGTGGTAGAGGCTGTAGAGGAAACAAAACCGGCACTCGAGTTTCTTGAGAAAAGCCCTAAGGCCCACCACCAGTCTTCCTGGACTTCTACCTTCTCATAACAATAGATAGACTATGTCCAAAACAATGATAGAAACATTTCAACAAGAAAGAACACATCGGCGACGTATGGCCTAAGTTGAATGATTGATGTATGATGATATGATTTTAGCATAAGTAACATATAGAAATATATCAATTTCATCGTTATATTCCGAGGCATCTAAATGTATCTTGTTAGGTCCTGATATGCACAAATAACTAACGTTAATAATCCCAATTGTCCCAAATATGACATAGAAGGCCATCACGGCGTTTCTTCATTAACCATGCAGACGACACCCCTTTTGCATCTATTTCGAGCCATCTTCATCTTTACCTAACTTCCAAATCCCCCAAGTAAGAAATTCCCATTGAGTACTACTATTGCATCATAGAATTTTTCTGTAATTTATGCAAATGAGATCTTAATCTGCACAGTTGATATATCTCGCTGCTCTTCTTTCATAAGTTACAAATGTAACATGCCTGGATGATGTCCTATCATGGGAGGTAGCGGAATTGTAAAATGTCCTCATTAATCATACAAATAAGGTCATTTAATCATGCAAATCTCCAATTTAGAAGAGAAAAAATATGTTATGTCTGCTATTTAGCCGGCGCACTTTGAAATAGTCGAAAAAGCGGTTTGCTGAATGAGGATTTAATATTGATTTGACTTACCTGACAATTCAGTTACAGGTGCAGGCACTGTGTGAGAAAGAAAACAATTTGAATTTAGTTTATAAGTAACCACAAGAAATGAGCACAATATCATGCTGACTTGAGCCATCAAATGTTGTTTGATATTGAATACAATCAGATAATAATGCACTTTTGTGTCATCGGTGTCATAAACGCTTAAATAATTGGTATCTTTAGTACGAATAACATGGGGGTAGGTCAGGACGATTACAATTTGAGCTGTAACAGTAAGCGTCAAGATCTAGCATGAGGTATCCATAGCTAGTCTTGATGTTGCTGATCAGAGGTGGTTACGAGCCATTCTGAGGGTGAGATGGCAACAGCACGTCCCCAACGAGGAGGTGCGCAGGAGAACGGGTCAACCCTGTTTGTCTACTTTGGTGCGCAGAGCACGAGTAAGGTGGCTTGGGCATGTTGCAAGAATGCCAAGGACACGCCTCCCACGGATGGCATTAAACTAGGTACCACAGGGGAAAAGAAGGAGGGGAGGTCAACAGATTACATGGGAGAAAACTGTCATGAGAGACTTGGAGGAACTGGGCTTCACTTGGGAAGGAGTGAGAAGGCAGGCACTGGACAGAAGTGCGTGGAAAGCGCAGTGGTGGCCCGCATCGTCGACAGATGAAAGCGGCGACGATGATGATGATCCATAGCTATATACGGGAGGTTGGCTTTTATGAACTGTATTCATCATCAGGGGATGTGACAAATGTGACTTCAAGGCTTCAAGCAGAAATTTACCTTCACAGCCGGATCCATCTGATTTTCCGTCGCCCACAAACCCAGGCCGACAGGTACACTTCGCTCCGGTCCCGGGAGCCGCGATGTCTTCACAGGTAGCCTCGTCATCACACGGGTTGGGAGAGCAGCCGTCGACATCTGTGGAAAAGGTTGGGATAGCACATTAAAGAAATACCCAATTCATTCCAATTTACCTCTTTCACAGTTGTCTCCTCCGTATCCTGAGTTACACTTGCAGCGAAAGATTGACGTGTGCTTTCACCACGAAGTGTGCGCTGAGAATGATTTGGATATAGGTCTGGGGGATGTGGCGGTGTTTAGACCACCAGAGGGTGTTGTTCGTTCATCGCCACAGGATATGATCCTGACACCCCCGTTTTACAACTCGTTTGTCGGCTATTTGGCACAAAGAGATTTCGGGTTTTCACGTGGGAACGGCCTGACCACCCTGCTAGCTAGTCGGTCGGAGTTCCTTTCCTTTCAAAACACGTTTATAGATATCTACATACCCAAATTTCTTTAGATGGCGATGCACCAAAGAAGTAACAGGCTGTAAAAGATTAGGTGTCATGCTGCTCTTCTAAGTATTTCTACCGTATGGCAAACTTTGGCATTGTACTGACTCTTGAACGTGTTACTTTTCCCCACAAATACAAACAAATGAAGAAAAAAACAAGCAATAACCACATGCGTGATATGCAGGTGGCATCATGAAGTAAAAAGCTAACTTCTATGCAGATTTGAGTATATTGTTAGATATTTTCAACCAGTACTTATATCCAGGCACAATTCATCATTATAGAACTCAAAAGAAGAAGTGTATGGGCAACAAAATCGCACAAGAGGGATGATAGCACATAAAAGAAATACCCAATTCATTCCAATTTACCTCTTTCACAGTTGTCTCCTCCGTATCCTGAGTTACACTTGCAGAACCTGCCGGTGTTGTTGTATCCTCCGTCCACACAGTCACCATTCACACATGGACTCCTCATTGTCCCATTCGGCAAGACGTAATTGGTACAAGCGTCTGGAGAAAACAAAATTACCAAGAGAAATGACATAACTAGACGATAGAGTTGAACGACCTGATACTTTCGCCAATTATAGTCTAATCAATGTTATGTTTATAATATAGTATATAAAAACTTATTCAGTGTATTCACACCAACCTGCTGAGCCTTTACACACGGTATACACAATCCCGCTTGTTGCTGTGTAGTACAGACCGTTTCTGCTCTGGCTTATCCTACGTTTGCAGTAGCTGGGATGACATTGGGAAAAGCCGAAACTATTGCTGGTTGTAGCCCCTGTCGAGAAAGCCCTGTTCGCCACCGCTGCTACACCTCCATTTGGGTGACAGCCGAGCGCGTTGTTGATGTAAGGGTCGGAGTTGTACTCAGTCCTGCACCTACAATAGGCAGAGAATATATTTTTTGCAAAATACGAAACACCCAAAAGCAATGAAAAAGTACTGTAACGGTAAAAACATGTTGACAAAAAAGCAGAAGTAAAACCTTTTTGCTATTGCTGAATTGTCCTCCCCATATCAGTTTTTATTCTGCATATATGTAAATACAGCTGACCTTCTTATCAAAGTCTACAGTATACGAAAATCTTACACCAACTGTGTTTCTGAAAAATCCTACTTTGCAAAATTGGCATGGTTAACGTGTGATTCCCCACAGCCGGTTGGTCTCAATCCGTACTGCGCGCAGAGACGTTGGTAATCCCTGCACCAGTTTTCCGAGACAGACAGACCGTCTGCCGGCAGCCGCGCCTTGATGACAAAGAACTCGTTCTCTCGATAATGTTGGTTTGCAGTACGTAGGACCTCAAAGGCGTGGTCTCCTGTGTAGACTATTTGAAAACGTGTCATTTATTTCTATCACAGATAGAATCACATATGAGTGTATTAACGAAAAGCTATTTTTTTCTTAAATGCGCATCAAAACAGATTAAAAACAGTGGTAACACAAGGGATACCTTAGATGCCTTTAAAAAATTTATTTGTAAGTTGTTGGCAGTGAAAACAAATCAATGTGAATGCTCTGTACATGTTATTGTCGTCCTTTTTGGTTGTAGATAGGATTGGTGTTTCGAAAAAGTCGTCTAAGCTTGGGCCTCCTAGCAGAGTCTTCTGGAACTTCAGATGTTTAAACGAGGATAGCTCAAGACGTGTTTGACGAATAGTCGTGATTTTTTGGTATGTAGGTTGCTTAAAGGATTATTGGTATAATCATTTTATTATATATATTATATCATATAAATATTTAATCTGCATAATCAACGAAGAAAGACAGCAACATCAACAGATATCATTTATGATAATGAACTCATTTGAATAATCAATGAAAAAAATAATATAATTCAATGGGCGGTAAATGACGGGAATTTCAGAACTTACAGTAAAGGTAAGTTGACTATCATTAGACATTAGAAATCAGTATCTCTTAAAACTAATTGGTAATTGGTGAGGAAATGATACAAGAGCTTTCATTGCTAGGATGATACTTCTGTTAGTTTGGTAGAGAAGATAACCAACTGATTCCATTTATGCATGAGGACCTTATTTACTTAACCGATCAAAGGCAGTTACATCATGTCATTCGAAAGAGTGAACATCATTTGACGCTGTCCTTTAATCTAATTTGTAAATGATTTTTGATAGTATCTAATATGAATTGCAAAAAGAAAACTAGTGTTCCACACCCCATACCTGTGCCAAATGATATTACTTTTAATTAGTAGCCTATAAACACTGATGCATCATCGATTTTTCAGTACAAACAGACAAACAAACGAACGAACGAACGAACGAACGAACGAACGAACGAACGAACAAACAAACAAACAAACAAACAAACAAACAAATTATTAAATCGGAACATACCGGATGACGCATAGGAACAGACATCTCGAGCAATCTTCTTAATCTTCGTTGCCAGGGCATTGAAGTTTGTCAACTCAATCACGTGTTCCTGTTTGTTGTTGGCAACCTGAAGGAGTTCCGCATGATCAGAGTTGCCCACTCCGATGGTGAAGACTTCCACCCCGTCCGCGACCAGGTTCTGAGCGGCCCCCGACACGGCATCATCCGACTTTCCGTCCGTCAACACGATCATTACCTGTGGTAGCAAGTAGATACGTGTCTTTATCGGATGTCTCCGCCGGTGTTAAAAGCACGAACGCGCACTGCTTCGAGGCAGATCGCAAATTGGGACCCGGACATGCTGCACATACCACAGGCAAATGTACTGTCATTTAAGAGCAATCTGAAGTCCTGTACTATGGAATGAACTCGCCACAGAACCAAGAAAACATACTACCGTATCGGCTTTTGGAAGTGAACTTTGTGAGCATTAGGACTGGTACAGAGTTTTAACTTGTTTAGTTTTATCCTTGTGATCCTTGTGTATTGATCGTGTATTTGTGTATCGTATTGTTCCGGGGAACCTAAAACCCCAGGTCAGACCTGAGTATATCCACTGGTAAAAAAAACTATAGTAATGAGAAAGGTAATGGCAGCACTGAATCTACACCCTATATAAACATCTCTATATTTCGGGTACCTACTTTCGGGATGTCTCCTCCCCTCCATGCTGCGTTCCCACGGACGTACCGCAGAGCAGCGCCGGTCATCGTGCCACTTCCTCTCTGGTACGAGATGCTGTTGATGGCGCTCACGGTAGACGACTTGTCCGCTTTACCTCCCAGGTTAAACACCAGGCTGAGAAATGAATGGTTTAGAAACAGTCACTGCTACCATAATACACGTCATACTCCTGTTTCCTGAGACTATCGATGTGTTTTTATATCCCTTTGTATTTTTTAGAAATAATCATAACCATTGTTTCAATCTGGGCATTCTTATACAACGCTAGTAAGTTGACCTATTTTCGTTGTGTTATTCGGTAAGGGTCAAGAGCAACCTTCCTAGCAAAAGTATAAGCCATCATTTCAGGGTCAGCAAAACAAACTTTATCAACACGTGGCATCCGTGTGGCGCAGTGGTAGATCACTCGGCTGTCAAACAATGGGTCCCCGGTTCGTATCCCGGTGTGCCCAGAGACATGTCCGGACTTGCGCACCGACGTTGTGCCCTTGGGAAAGGCACTTAACACGACTTTCCTCTCTTCACTCAGGTGTAAATGAGTACCTAGCTCATCTAGGGTTAGGAACGTCCCTCGGATAGGACGTTAAATGGAGGTCCTGTGTTTGGGGAGAGCCACACCCCGCGCACGTTAAAGACCCCACCACACCTTTCGAAAAAGAGTAGGGGCATGCCCCGGTTTGCGATGGTCCAAACCTTACAGTCCGGTCTGGGATGACATCTTGGAAAGGTGATAGTTCACCTGTTATGTCAATCCTTCCACAAATGTGGTAAATCGAAATAAATAAATAAATAAGATAAACTTGTCTTGTTAATGATTATATCAAGCTGAAGGCGGATGTAAGATTCTATTGTCGTTGCTGCTACTCCAGCTAACAACGCCGTTGTACTCCCACGATGAGGCCAGTCTGTTCCAATAGGGGGACGGGATGGTTTTGACCTCGTCGTCGTCGAATACATGGTTAAGAAAGTTTTTAGACAGCTAGTATGTCTTAAGCCTAAGTCCTCCAAGTTTGCACTTCTGGTTCTTGCTTTTAGCATATCTCCTCAATGCTCCGTTTTTTTTTAAAGCAACGGACATAGATACACATGAAACAAAGGTCATCAAACTTTATATGTTGCTCCACTGCTACTCTGTTTTTACCATAGAAACAAGAATAGACACTCACGCGTTGCTTGTAGAGTACTGTAGAACACCAACCCTAGTGGCAGCCGTGCTGACGTCGAAGCTGTTGACCACATTGACTGCAAACTGCTTCACTTTATTGAAGTTTGCAGCTTTTACGCTGCGAGATCCATCCAGAAGGAAGAACAGGTCCAATGGCACCTCACATGCTGACGAACCTAGTACAGTAGAAAAAAGAAAAGGCATGCAGAAACATACGAGGGGTGAACAATAAGTCCTCGGCCTCACCCAGAAATAAGGTACTCAACTCACATTTCGGAGATAAATTTTGTAGTATGACGTCTTTTAAAAATATCCACCAAAATTCAAACTATTGTGGTCATTTTTTTCCAGTCGACAATCATTTAAAAATCAGTAGGTAAGCGGCGAGAAAAACAAGGTTGAACTGTGATCAGAGCTGTACCATGTGTGGGTCGAGTTCCTCATGCCATGAATCGGCATAAAATCTTCGAAAACATTGTCAAAATGTTTGATGAACATTCCCTTCTTATTTCAACTATAAAAAGTGGGTATCTGACTTTCAGCCGAGCAAATTTGCCCGCATGCTTTAGGGTCGCAGCTCAATTGCCAATGTCTTTATCCTTTTACCTCACTTAACGTTACTGGGTATCGCCTGCAAAGCAATGATCACAATGATTTGAATTTTGGTAGACACTGATAAAAGCTTTTATACTTAAAATTATTTACCGATATTTGAGCTAAGTACCTTATTTCTGGGTGAGGCTGATGACGTATTTATCACCCCTCGTATGTACGTATGAGCAACATTTCTTGATCAAGAGCCACACTAGCTTGTCTCTAATGTATAAATATCACTTACAGCACATAATCTCTGCGTGTAGTTGCGTACAACAAAGATTCGAACAGAGCGTATGAAATTATTATTTTCCCTAAAATTGTATTTCATTGTAGCAGACGAGAATATACTCTTTGTCCAGGGGCGACTTACCGCTATTTTGACTGCGGCTCTGTTGAAAGGCTAGCCCATCTGTTCCGGTGCCTCGTGCTAAATTCTAGATTAGTGATACGAAAAGTAGTATATTATCAAGTGCATTGCCATTTTACGCAGACGGCATAACATTAATGTATATACAATATATAATATTTACTGAACTGCATGTGCATCAAAATGGGTAGTGGCATGACTGAAGAAAACTTAGGCCTGAATGTACAAATATTTTAGCAAATTCAAAAAAAGGAAACCTTCGTGCCATTCTAGCTAATTGTAGTTAGTTTACCGGAGCTCTTATATGCTCCGATACTCCAATCTCCAGTAATGACTAAAATGGCACCCAGACTTGATAAAATTCAGAATGCCTGTGGAAATGCAGCTTTCCTTTCGCGTCTCTAGCGGACAGACATAGAAACTCAAACTCAGAACATACCTTTTTAGCCAAGGTCCTCACGAGGCCTGCATAGTCCTCAAAAGCCTGTCGCCTCTTTTCTGCTGTTTTTTCTGAGGACCCTCCGGTGTCTCCATCAATGCCTTTTGTGTCTCCCTCTGTTTCTCCATCGGTGTCGCTTGCCTCTCCATCAGGATCTTCGGTTTCTTTATCGGTGTCGTCAGTGTATCCATCCATATCCGCGACTCCCGTCTCTCCATTGATATCTTCGGTGACTCCTTCGGTGTCTTCGGGGTCCCAGTTGGTGCCTTCAGTGTCTTCTCCGTCAATGGCTTCGGTGTCTCCAGCTGAGTTTTTGGTGTCTTCCCCGTCGGCTTCAGTGTCTCCATCATGATCAGTGTATTCAGTGTCTCCATCAGTGCCTTCAGTCTCTCCAGCAGTGTATACGGCGTTTCCATCGTTGGCTTCAATGCCTCCATCGGTGTCTTTGGTCTCTCCATCAATGCCTTCGGCGGTGTCCTTATCGGTGTCTTCAGTGTCCCCATCCATATCCGTGACTTCAGTGTCTACGTTGATATCTTCGGCGACTCCATCTGTGTCTTCTGTCTCTCCGTCGGTGTCTTCGGGGTTTCCATCGTTGGCTTCAATCTCTCCATCGGTGTCTTGAGCGTCTCCATCGGTATCTTGAGCGCCTCCATCGGTGTCTTGAGCACCTCCATCGGTGTCTTGAGCGTCTCCATCGGTGTCTTCAGCGCCTCCATCGGTGTCTTCAGCGCCTCCATCGGTGTCTTCAGCGCCTCCATCGGTGTCTTCAGCGCCTAAATCGGTGTCTTGAGCGTCTCCATCGGTGTCTTGAGTGTCTCCATCGGTGTCTTGAGCGTCTCCATCGGTGTCTAGAGCGTCTCCATCGGTGTCTTGAGCGTCTCCGTCCATCCCTTCAGTGTCTCCATCGGTGCCTCCAGTGCCTCCATCGGTGCCTCCATCGGTGCCTCCAGTGTCTCCATCGGTGCCTCCATTGGTGCCTCCAGTGCCTTCGATGTCTCCATCATACATGCCTTTCGCGTTTCCGTTGGCGCCTACAATGTCTCCTTCATAAGCTGCCGCAGCCGAAGGATCAAGGAGACGGAGAAGTTCCTGCACTTCATCAGAGATGGTGCTGCCTGTATTTGTTGAAACGAATAAAACATAATCCATACTACAAATCAGCCCATCAACAGCTAACAGCAAGACATGGTAATTGAACCATGATGAAATGGACGTTGAAATCGACTTGTCCTTCGTGCTCACCACTGCTGTACATAAAATGTGATACAGATAATAAAAGATTGTAATAGTTTGCTTTCATTAAGTTAAGGAAGATAAAACAGGACAATCGCTGGACTGTAAACCATGACGTCTTCACCGTTTGACAGTGAGATGCCACTGCAGGGGGAAACCTTCGCTGTCCGTTTAAACATTAAGAGTTCTAACGAAAAATTCAGCCAGAATTACCAACAACACGAACACCTGTTTACCCAAGACAACACTACAAAAGAAGGATTTACCTATAATTAAAAGTCTGGTAAATATTGCCTCTGGCATTTGATGCTTCACGCAACCTGATCACCGGATTTACCTGGACTTTAGTGGTATTGTTTTGGCACACATTCCCAGACGTTTACGAGTAGACTTACAAATCCCACTTTTATGAAGTGTCAGCAGTGCGTAACGAGCTCCAGGTGTTAGCCATTGTTTCATTATGTCCCTGCCGTATTTTAAGACGACTAAACACCGGTTATGTGTACGTACTAAATCAGGATTTACCTATAACAATGAAGCCACACAGTAGAACTAAGCCGACGCCGCTTCTCGCTTAAAGCAACCATTACCAGAGACTCGCCTGGCATTTGTCATTATTGGGTATAATCAAATCCACCATTCTGGCAGTGAGCCTGACATAACAAGTCTGTCACAGTTGGACTTCGACTTGTCTAAAGCCCCTGTCACACTTGTGCGTATATACAATCCCGCATGAGTTGCGCATTAACATGTTTTGGTCAAGATTGAAGTTTTAGTCCAAGTAGTCATTTCCTTGGTTCGATAACTAGGCTGCACAACGGTGGGTCAACGCAGAAAACAACTTCTTCCCCGCAAACTTTCCTTAAACCTAAGAAATGTTAATGCGCAACTCCTGCGCACTTGAATATACGCACAAGTATGACCGGGCCCTAATATACTGTAAATGCAGAAATTATCGCGGTGGTTTCATGTTCGCGGTTTTCGCGGTGACCTCTTCACTGCCGACTTCAAACCACCATGCAAATGCGCAGTCGAACCGCAGGTATCCTAGAACGCGTTATTTTCCTATACCCCCATTCCACTTGGACGGCGCTCTCGGCGCGCTCTCACGGCGTCCTTAGAATTGGCCGGAGCGCCGTGAGAGCGCCGAACTCCTGGAAAACGTGCTCAGGTGGAATCCCTACGGCGACCCTTGCGCGCTCTCTGCGCGGCCAAAATCTCAAATGTCAGCAACCTTTTATGAGCGACCAAAGATTTCAGAGATAACTGATGTTGCATTACGCTGACAGTATACTCTTTCTTGGCAATGCGCCTGACCAAACTTCAATAACCAGGATGTTTGGACAACAGTCTAAAGGACACTCGGCAGCCATAGCACCTTGTATTCTTTGTCCGGAATGTGGTGATAGTTATCTTTTCGTTAATTAGCTATCACACGAAGGACTTGTGAGAACTTGGGGGTCATTTACGGGTCGTAGCGAGCGCGCAACGAATGCTAATTGGTTGAACCCAGGGCTCGTCGAGCGCTCAACCATCTCTACCACTACTGTACGGTCTCAGTAGTAATATAGAGACATTCTATTAATCAAGAAGTGTTTTTTGTAGTTTTCGTGAATATTATCATCATTCAAATTCGGTTTTACATCCATGAATATTACCAAGTCCTTTTGGAACCTGATTATTGTAGCTAGATGCTAAGATTAGTCCGACGGCTTCTTTAGGAGAGGTATTCTTGGTAAAACTACAGACTCAGGGTACCGTCGAATGCAATTCAAAGCGGTAAGTGAAATGTACGAGTATCAAAAACAACGAAGCATTTTAGTTCTAAGCATTCTGCCCCTGGTACCTAGTCCCTACCAGACTAACTACGCCGACTATAGGGAGAATATTTGCCAGGGTTTCACTTGCAGGCTCCGTTTGCAGATTGGACCCTCTCACTAGAGCCGAATCCAATTTCTACTAATTTCCCAGCGATCCGCGGGGCCTGGTAGAGGCTACCTGTTACCGGTGATTCGAGAAAGACTTCGTCCAGATAGCTTGACTTTTGCACAAATTGACGATTGGCCACTCTATAGAGGAGAGTGTGGTCCACAATTCCATGTGAACGGTAGGCCGAATGTTAACAAGCATTTCACGCGTTACGAATGAGTGAAAATTATTAGCATATCCTAACTTTTATCTACCATTAACATTGCACATAGGTGCTAGCCATGACGGATTAGGTGCTGCTCTGTCAGGGGAACTGAAAGGTGTAGGAAGAGCTATAATCATGCTAAAAGCATAATAATTAATCAATATGCTAGCTAAATAGTGGGGGGGGGCCTTAAGCCAATTGAACGTTATATAAGTAACTAAAGTTTTCTGCTAGCTTGGGGCTAAAGTGGGCCATTACTAAATTATTATCTCAATTATTATCTGTATGGAACATAGGGCACCGTATACACTGAACATGACCCTCTAGCACCCCTCGGAACGGCACATTTAGAGGCAGTGGAACAGAAATTGGCCCTCCGGACTCGGGAACTTTGATTTTGACCAAGCCTGGGTGGAGGAAGTCAAATGTGAATGCCGACGTTATCTCTTCATTGCCCGCTACAACCTATTGATATATTGCAACACAGATTTGGAAGAAGGAGAAGTGTCCTCCCAGGTCTCCGAGGCCTGCTGCGAAAACTACGTAACTCCGTCTACATTCTCTCAGTCACCCACCACAAATCGTAGGCACAAGTGTTTTGAACCGATGCCCACCATAACAGGGTCTGTACGAACAGCACAACAGTTCCAGAGAAAGTGGTACACTTTGTTAGCAAGGGCAGAAAACCAAAGAAAAGATAACATGAGGGAGGAATGAGATGTTAACAAAATGCTCAGTCAGTGGGATAGGTTGCAGTTGAGGGATGGTGTCTTGTACAGGCCATGGCGTTAGACGAGAAGCGCTCCTTGCCGGCCCCACGAGATAAGTCTTTTCTCCAGTACACAGCAGTGTCGGCCATCTAGGAGCGCCCCGTCGGACCTCCCACGCGAACGGTTTTACTGGCTAGATGTGGATTCAACCCTGTGAAAGATGTTGCTTTTGTAAAGCGCAATCCTCAATAACAAGGGCCCACTAGTTAGTATCCCAGTCATAACTTCTCCAGAGATGGTAGCTATGAATTATCTAAAGATATAGAAGGCAACGAGTGATCATTAGCACATCTTGGTACTTAACTGTACCTGTGATGACTAACATCCACAACATACAGACAAATAAACCACTGTGACAGAAAAATCGTAATGGTGTAAATGTGTTAATGCCATATGGGTTCCATAGAAGACGAACTTTTCGTCTGCTACAATTCTGGACTTCTGAAAGTTCTACGGAGGGTCAAACTGAACTGAACATCATATCACCCGGCCGGAACTGGCTAATGTAGACGATTCAATGGGACACTCATCAACATGTTAGGTACGCTAACAAGAGGACAGGGACTTCGTTGGCCTGGGCATTCACACGTAAATAACAATCAGTATACTCAACACGCAACCGCTGGCTTTCCGTTCGGCCATGGAATATAAAATTGTCTCCCAATAGAAAGAACCGTAGGCGTCGATCCTATAGAAGGCACTGAAACTAGGGAAGTATTTTGTTTGTTTGACCTTTGTTCTCCGTATAGTTGGGTTAAAAAACATGAAGGGCGATACGAGTATGTCTACGAGTTAACCACTGAAAATGCAGCATCTGCAAAGGCAGGGCCACAGCCTTTCTACGAAAGGGTAGCTAGGGCTGCTCCCCTGGTACAAAGAGAACAAATTCTGGAAACGAGAAGACCCGGGGTTGTACTTCTTTTACTAGTGTCCATTTGGACTGAATCCGATGCGTGACAAAACCTGTAAGTTTGTAAATAAGTCTATATGTTAGAGTTAGCCATTCTTTAAGGAGAAGCGAATATAGAAAAACAATCTTACCAGTCTCTTTAGAAAAGCAGAGACCCAACAATTCACCAAAAATAAAAATAAAACTTTCCTTACAAGTGTGCCATGTTCGTTCACAAAAGCGTGGAGAACGAGAACAAGGTAGGTAGGCAAAACTAAAAAAAAAGAGTTATGCCACCAACAAACGAACCGACAGACACAAAAGGTCCACTGCAGCACCAAAAGAACTCCCCAGAAGACCCATCTTCGAACTTAAACTTTGTCTCCCTAACAGAAACTTACCTACCAAAAATCACCAACATCCGTCCATGGCATCAAGAGTTATATCGCCAACACCATCACTCCACAAATCCCGACCAAAAAAATACCCTTCTGCCTACGGCGAAGGCAATAACAGGTGATAAAATGCGACGCAAGTCAGAATTGGGGACTGTCGTCGGTTAGTGATTGATACAATTTTATTTGGCTCACAGCACTGCCAAAAGTTACTGATCCAAGCTACACGTACTGTGCGTACAATGGGTAAGGCTCCGTGAATGTGAAAAACCTGATGTCCTGTAGTCTCGGAGAAAGTGAGACAAGAGAGAACGTGAAAGGGAGGGGAGAGACGTCATTGACAACATACTCAGCCAGTGGGATAGGTTGCAGTGGAGGGGTGGCATCCTCCATTGAAGGCCTGTGAACGATAGAAATAGCCAGGGAGTTCGGAGAGTTGTGGTCCCTGCCGCCGTTAGGCCGAAAGATTAGGACTGATTAAAGGATGGCTTCTTAAAGTTCCGAAATGCTCACACAAGCTCAACATTAATATCCGACAGATGCTGCATTCCGCTGACAGTATACTCTTTCTTGGCAATGCGCCTGACCTAACTACAATAACCAGGATGTTTTGACAACAGTTTAAAGGACACTCAGCAGCCATAGCACCTTGTATTCTTTGTCCGGAATGTGGTGATAGTTATCTTGTCGTTAATTAGCTATCACACGAAGGAGTTGTGAGAAATTGGGGGTCATTTACGGGTCGTAGCGAGCGCGCAACGAATGCTAATTGGTCGAACCCAGGGCTCGTCGAGCGCTCAACCATCTCTGCCACTACTTAACGGTCTCATTATCATTCAAATTCGGTTTTACATCCATGAATCATATTCAAACTGAAATCATGAAGAAAATCATTGGTCGTAGAAATAATAGCAATAAATCTACATGCCTACATTCAGAATTACTCGCCGAACATCCAAATGCCATATCATGAGGTTTAATTAGTTGTCTCGGTTTTACACATCTAGGAATGTAGTTTACTACGCGTCATACCAGCACCTGTTTTTTTTTATCAATAGTTAAATAGTAATAGTTTATCAATAGTAAAGATCAACTACTTTAACACCGGTCGTTTTCATCTAGATTTCACAGTACTTTCTACGGGTGAGTCACACACACACACACGAGCACACACACACAGACACACACACACACACACACACACACGAGCACGCACACACAGTACAGCATGTAGAACCTGTTCAGCATTAATACCTCTATCGTCAGCCACCTGGCAACGAGTGGTTATTCATGCACAGGCGGTAGGCAAAGGTATTATCGTTGAATAGCTGCTGAAGTTCCGATGGTGACTAAGTACTCGGCGCGGGGATCACCCGTGCCGAGCTTCCGAGCTAAACCCGAAGTGATGCCGAATTATTCGAAGGCACGAGCGGGGGGGGGGGAGTTGTCGGGGAGCCGAATAGGGTTCGGGGTTCGGCGGAGCCGTACAGGGTACGTAGGAGCCGGACAGCGAGCCCAATTTAGCGCAAAGGACGACGGGAGAATCCGTAGTGAGCGGCGCAAAGGATGACGGGAGAAACCGCCATCGGGAGCATGTGAGCGAAAACATGTACCGCGGCGGATTCCCAGCTAATATACCGTAGCTTATTGCCCGTGGTCAAAGTAGAAAACAACTCCCCTCAAACTTTACTTAAACCAAAAAATGATAATGCGAAACCCACGCGCACTTGAATATACGCACAGGTGTGACAGGGCCCTGAGTGATTGATATTTGGCTCACACCACTGCCAAACGTTACTGATCCGAGCTACACGTACTGCGCGTACAATGGGTAAGGCTCCGTGAATGTGAGATAATCTTAGCTCAGGGCAACTTCAAACTTTGGATTCACCTTGTCAGGCTACTAATAAACTACCTGATGTCCTGTAGTCTCGGAGAAAGTGAGACAAGAGAGAACGTGAAAGGGAGGAGAGAGACGTCATTGACAACATACTCAGCCAGTGGGATAGGTTGCAGTGGAGGGATGGCATCATTTATTGAAGGCCTGCGAACAATAGAAGTGGCCAGGGAGTTCGGAAAGTTCTGATCCCTGCCGCCGTTAGGCCAAACGATTAGGATTGATTAAAATGATTATTAACGTTCCTAAATGAACAGGTAAAGTCATCCTCAATTGAGATGAAGCATGATGCTTTTTCTAAAAGCTAGTGGTAGTGCAATGCGGCTTCGCTACGGCTCGCGTTTTTGGCCAAGCACACCGGGTCACTCCTACTCTTCTCGATAAGTGCGTTGGGTTCTTTTACGTGCAGAGGTTTGACGCTTGAGGCTTATGCCTGAAGCTCCCTCATACACAGGGCCGCCGGCTTTGCGTCACCATCCGAAATGACGAATGCAATCCCTTACAACATGTCCGAGCTGGAGTCGACCCCAAGGATCGAACTCGGGCCCCAGGAGTTGCTTTACCGCTTGCGCCACGGAGACAAATGAACAGAGGGGCTACCATACCTCGATCCCCAAAAGAAAAACAACAAAGCAAGAAAACGAGATCGAGAAGGTACAGAAAACGTGCTGCAGGATTATTGGAATCCCCTACGACCAGCTGCCGACCCTGGAGAAGCGGAGACGCGAGGCAGACGCGCGTGAGCTCGGGAGGGTGGTGGCGGACGACACACATCCCTGCCGACAGTTCCTGGTGCAGTCCGAGGACACTCCATACCAACTTAGACGAACGTCAACCTTCAAAATACCGCTCAGCCGAACAAAGAGACATGAACAATCCTTTATTCCTAGAACGCTAAAAATCATGCAATAATGATGAGCAAAAAGCGGACACTATTGACCTTCAATACTGTATTCTTAATGTTTTATCTTAACTATGTATACGATGTTCTTTTAGATTGGTAGCAGATTTGAGATAATTTATGTTATCGTGTCATTTGTACCTTCGATCTGTGATACTGTGTAATTTTAACATTCAATCTTATTATGAAATGATGACGTGTTGATAGCTGTAAAAATTGTGAATTGCAACGCAATTCAGGCTGTCTCAGCCTGCGATGTCGTAAACATTGAATAAAGTTTTTAAAAAACTACTCCTCTCCGCTATTCATCTACGAATACCTCTCCAAATTCAAGTGTAGAAAATAATGTTTTACAAGCTAAGAAGTTTTCGAGTCGAGCACGCCCTGTCCCCTTTGATTCTACTTGTCTTCACCATTCGCCTATATCCAAAAAAAAATTATATTGCTGCTAGCGCCTTTTCACCCGTATTATCCAACAGTACGCAACATATATGAGATAGAATTGACACTATGATACAGTTACAGACATACATAATCATTAATTGTGTGTAATTAACTTCACATGAGAGATAGCCATTTTTACGGCAAAGCAATATAGAAAACAATTCTTACCAGTCACCCCAGAAAAGCAGAGACCCAACAACACCAGATAGAAGAGCTTCACGCACACGCTCGCCATGACTGTTCACAGAAGTGCTGAGGGCGAGAACTGACTCAGAGCGCAAAACTAACAGATATAACAGGTGGGAAATATGCGACGCAAGTCAGCACGGAGGACTGTCATTAGTCCGTCATTGTCATGTTAATGATCCGAGCTTCATGTACGTGTTTAGAATCTCTTCCTTAAGCCCAGGTTACACATAGCCGAACTTGGCCTCCCGACTCTCCCCCGACCATGGTTAGAGTGATTCGGGATTGATTCGGGAGCTAGGTTGGCTAGCGTTCGGCTGAGTCGGCTGGCGTTCGGCTGAGTCGCCTGGTGTTCGGCTGCGCCAGCCGAATGTTTTGAAAATTTCAAAACATTCGGCTCTGGACGGAGGGTCTGGAATGGGTTGGCTGGTGTTCGGCTGGTGTTCGGCACGGTCGGCTAGTGTTCGGCTAGTGTTCGGCTGGTGTTCGGGAGTAAGTCAGCAGTAAAATCTAAATCTTAGCCACGCTATAACCACTGCTGACTTACACCAAACTAGTTTCAAACCTACCATTAACTCACCCCTAGGCCGTAGATAAATCTCTGCTAACTCATTCCCATCTAAACTGACTACTACCAGAACGTGGGCGAATCAGCCCCGACCTTCACACAACCAAAAACAGAGAAGAAAGCTAAAAGTCTTATTTAAGCTAACCTTGATCCGAATTCGATGTCTTGGTAATGTTAACAACATAGAAGAGAGGATCATTTTGATCAAAAATGAAAATTAACCCTATTCTGAAAGTCGCTGAATATGTCAATTTGAATTCGTGAGAGGGTTAGCAACTGGTTGAGAATTAGGCAGGAGAGATTCGGCTAGAGGTCGGGATGGTTGGGTGTAGGTTTGGAAGCATTCGGGGCTTGGTTGGGGGTAAACCGTGTATTGGTACGGAGATGGTTGGGACATGTTCGCCGCATGTTCGGGGCAGATTCGGCGCATGTTCGGCGCCAAATATAGGCGTGGCCTAATTCTGGTCAGACTGCTCCCGAACTACCGCCGACCTGAATCGGCTAGCGTTCGGGAGCCATGTTCGGCTATGTGTAACCTGGGTTTTATCCAAGTGAGTACGTGAAGACGAGACTACCTTTGTCTAGAACAACTTCATACTTTGAATTCTGGGCACCTTTGAAGTGTAACGTGAACACGAAGGCAACGACATGGCACACATGCCCAACATTCACAAGCTTGGAGAGAGGGGGATCTATCAGAGAAACTATATGTTTCATTAGTCCCTTGTTATTATAGCCCGGTGAACGACCCACCACATGTTTGTTGATGCATCGGGCATCACCTCGTGTTTAAAATGTCTTCTGATAACGTCTGGACAGTGCGGATAGAGACTGGGACTTGGAGATAATAATGTTGCAGATGTGGTCAGTGTAAACTGGTGGGTATTGACTAGTTTTTGCGCGTGCTGAATTCAGAGCGAGGATAAACAGATGCTAAAGCCCGCCAAAAGGACGTTATCAGAAGAGTCCAAAATGCATTCTTGCGTGTGACGGCATCACACACAGGCGCCGCCGTGACTTAAGACTCGAGTTCGGTGAACCCGCCTGGCTGTAAGACAACCTTTCTCAAGTTTGCTAATCCGTCATGGGGTGGTAACGTAAACAATAGCTAGCTTGGCACAGAGCAAGGGTCTTGACGTTCCTTATTAGATCAGACAACACCTTGTGGGCACGTCCTCGTGTTTAGGATGTTAATCAGCAGACATGAACCTGACTACACAACCATATGGTACGTACGGAGCCGAAAAATTCGCTATCACAATGTTCCTGTTGCTCCTTTCACACATATAGAGAGAAAGGAACACAACAACAGACCATGACAACAAAAAAGGAGAGCACTTGTAAGAAAAGAAGAATATTTTTAATATTGATATCCGACAGATGTTGCATTCCGCTGACAGTATGCTCTTTCTTGGCAATGCGCCTGACCGAACTTCAATAACCAGGATGTTTTGACAACAGTTTAAAGGACACTCGGCAGCCATAACACCTTGTATTCTTTGTCCGGAATGTGGTGATAGCTATCTTTTCGTTAATTAGCTATCACACGAAGGAGTTGTGAGAACTTGGGGGTCATTTACGGGTCGCAGCGAGCGCGCAACGAATGCTAATTTGTCGAACCCAGGGCTCGTCGAGCGCTCAACAATCGCTGCCACTGCTGAACGGGCTCAGTAGTAATATAGAGACATTCTGTTAAGTTAATCACGAAGTGTATTTGGTAGTTTTCGTGAATATTATCATCATTCAAATTCGGTTTTACATCCATGAATCATATTCAAATTCAAATCATTGAAAAAATCAATGGTCGTGGAAATAATAGCAATAAATCTACATGCCTACATTCAGACTTACTCGCCCACCATCCAGGTGTACTCTCAGGATTTAGCATGAATATGATTTATGATACACATTTTTTAAACGTCAGCAGAGGGCCTTCGTTTCTTGTGTATTTTACCCTTTCCCCACACCAGTACATGATGACAATGATAGTAATATGCTTCTTGCCGCCATTTTTAGGCAGGGGTAGCGCGAGTGAACTTACGTCATCTGAGTAAACAATACAGTAAGATGGGTTTAGGTTTTACCGTTGACACGTTTTCTTTACTTCTTTCTTATTAGTACTCCGGTAACTGAGATGCGTTAACGTAGATTGGTTGAGGTAACGCTAGTTCACTTAAATCCACAGGGATACATGTAACCGGGATTTTAAAAAACGAGCTATTCAGGGATATATACTTTTTAATAATAACTTAATTGCAAGTTCATGCCCGAAGGCTAATTGCAGACAAACAAGTACATGGAAATACATGGGAATCGATATAGTTATCTAGTCTACAATGAAAGTTTTATGTTAACTAAGGTTGACTATGGTTGGGTTTGACTTCTTTTTTGAAGGCAATGGAAAATGAAGCGATCCACGTTTTGTATCGTAAGTGGGTTGGTTGATTTTAGTAGTAAGATTGATATTTGTAAGTTAGTCAAATGGTGAAAGCTAGGGGAATTAACGGAAGCTGTTTTAAATAATTCGTTTTAAATAATACTAGATGCAACATCAGTAATATTGTCAGAAATTATCGGCAAAACAATAAACGATCCTTTTTTCTGTTATTTATCAATATCATCGATTACCTTTGTCACAGATGCTGTCGTGAACACATTAGACTGTGCAAGATGTGTAGCTATGATAACAGGAAGACCCATTGGTGGTCAGAGACACCAGACATCTGTTACTGATTAGTTGGCAATAAAGCGGATAGACACCCGTCTGTCCAGATCAGTTCTCACAAGGCAAGCTAGGAGTAAAGACCGCAATCCTTGCTCTCCCTAGCTAGTGCCCTTGGCTACTCTAACACATGCTATGCAAACTATAGCAGTCCTGTTGATACAGAAACAATTTTAGAGGACCGCACGTGGCGTTGAGACATGCGGCATTTCTGTGGCGGCAAAACGGTGCACACCACAAAAGTGACGAAAGGGTTTCGAGGAGCTGAGTTTGGGTTCACATTTCTCATAAAGTGCTTCGAACTGACATAGAATACTGACATGTCTGAAAAGCACGTGAATTTGTGTGTTTTTGGTGAAAATTGAGTTTGGCTCCGAGCCTTCTTTCCGCATATTCATCCGCGTTGATGGTGAAGTGCCCCATTGCCTGAGATTGACCTTTGTAGCGTTCTGTGGGTGATGTTGCTATGCCTCGCGCCGTGGATGATAAAAAGATTCTTAGTACCAGAATTTTCTTTAGAATTGGCTCGATTATTCCCCAGGGTTTTTCTCTTTTTGGCAACATTAGTCGTTTATGACGAAGAAATCGTTTCTACGGGTTTTATCCTACGAAAAAATGCAGAATTTTGCGCATCATTTTTGACTTGAAAAGAATGTTGTTTTTTTTCCTTCTGATTTACCAAAATTAGAGAGGTTGAAGAAACAAAACACAGTTGGTCTTGTAGCAGAATGGATATGCTTTCATCCCATACACAGTTGATTTGCTTCAGTATAATTCCCTGGAAGAGACGATACCTAGACTTGAGGGTTTTCAGCCTCCAATTCACTCTCTCACTCTCTCCCATAGCTTAGTCAGCCGTCTGGGCAGCATGGCTCTCAGTGAAAGCTCTCCACTGCTGGCGGTCTTCCGCCAGTCTGGTCATCTGGTTGGCTGAATGACCGGTCCACTCCTTTAGATCTGTGATCCACGACCTACGGGGACGTCCCCGCGGCCGCGCACCCTCCGCTTTTTTCTGAAGGATTGTGTAAGACCTAGACACATGCCCGAACCACTAAAATTGAAACCCCCAATAAACTGGGGTGTGCCCCCATAACCGTAGTTCAAATCATCCAATGACGACGTCAGTCTGTTCCATTCTGGGGTGCAAAGTTTTTGACGTCGTCGTCTTCGAATGTAGTTATCGAAACTTGGCTGCACTTCCAACATAGTCTGCTATAAGTCGCTGCTGTATTGTACGTTTGGGGTCGAGTTCAATGCGTAGTTGATGGATCCGTATGATATTTGGTATGTATCTATGTATGTACGTATGTACGTACGAAGGTACATGTAGGTGTCTCTTCCTATGGTACTGCAACAGAACATCCACCTTTTATATGTCGGGCTTGAATATGTGTAATGATTATGAAGGTCTCTCAGTTACATTGTGCTTCTTTGTTCACTATATTGAATATTCTTGTGGTTGCACAAATCTGAATGATATGATGTTGAAAATTACAGTGGCCAGGTACATTTCTATCAGTTTAACGGGATTTGTTTGATAACTTTGGCCGAAATCTAAAAATGAAACATACATGACGAGCCTAAATCTTCTCCGAACCGCATCAGAAGCACAAATTCTCTACGCCTTACAGTCAAACTTGCATCCAACAACCAGTCAAGGGACCAAGGAAATATGGTTGTTGAGTGGAGTTGGCTGTTGGATAAAACTGGGGTCGGTTTGCTGATTTTGTGGGCATAAATGAGGCTGCATAAATACTTCGCACGAATAGCACTTATCTTCCTGTTATGCATATAAAATTACAAGACAAGTGAAGAAATACAGTATATACAAGAAAAAACAAACTAAACTGTTATAGTGTTTTCTCATTAATTATGCAAATGAGGTCTTCATTTGCATAATTGATATCTATTAATATTTCTCTCTTCTTCAGTAACATATGTCACATGTTTGAGAGTCCTATCGTGGAATTTGGCGGATGTGTAAACTTTCCTCCTTAATTATGCAAATTGAATACCAATTTCCTTAATAAGTATCTAATCATGTTCATCATCACTCAAGTTATCTACTTACCAAAAATCATGACCATCCATCAGGCCCTTCTTGAGTTATTCCATTTCAAAGTCTGAAGCGAAATCTGCTCCTGCAGTTCCAAAAAAGCTGCTAGGGGGCCTAAACCTAGACCACTCACTATCTGTTCAAAGAGCTATCTACCACTAAAAAATCAGGACCATATCATGTCCAGAACACGAGATATCGAAACAGGAAGTTTCGCTGCAGTACCGTAACAAGCCGCTAGGGGACCCAAAATCTAATCATTACCATGTCTCATCAAGACCTACCCACCTACCAAATATCAAGACAATCCATCCAAGTCTTCTCGAGTTACTAGTATGCTGTACGTTACATACATACATAAATACAAACGCTACCCTCTGCATAACCTTCTTGGCGAAGGTAATAAACGTTAACATAACAAAAGATTTTTCGGGTACATGTACAAAACCTTTGTTGTACTTACAATGAATGTTTACATTGAGATTCGTGTCTCCATTCTTCTACATTTGTTGCTACATTTAAATTCACTTTGTTCTAACTTTGTTGCTACATATACACAGGCTTGCTGTCGACTGTAGAATCTTTTATTGAAATGCCCGCTGGACTGATTGCCGCTGTCAATCATTTTTGTTGTTGAATGGAGTGTAAAATCTACACAGTATGACCCCTGAGGCCCATGAGGAAGTGGTTGCTGGTTGAAGCCTGCAGTTGGTTGCTTGAAAGAGTTTACTTACTATGTAAAATGGGACGGGACTGTCTGAATGTGGTTGTTGACAAGAGTTGGTTGTAGGATACAGTTGGTTGGATGGACAAGTTTGACTGTATTAGCATATCGATGAAAGATGGTTGGCGTCATTAGAAAAAAATAGTCGACCCACCAATACGAATCTTTCTCCATTTTAGAAATTCCATTCTTCAAATTATTGAACAACAATTATGACAATATTTTACGTTACAATACCATTAGACTATGGTACTGTATCCAACGGTCGATTGAATGAAAATATGTGACTGCATTGTCGATGTGATCTGCTAGGAGTCGCTGCAGCACTGCAAAGAGCAAGCTCGGATTACTACCGCGCGTGTGGGGTCGAGTTCAAAATTTACTCTCCCCCAAAAAAGGCAGTTCGTGAACGTCTGAAGGCTTTTGACGGTTATGTAAGATGGCAGTTATCTTGGAGACAACTCTTGGGGACCTCACCGTAGATCTGTTCACCGAGGAAAGGCCTAGAAGTGAGTGTAATATAATTTTATAACCGTCCGTGTGGGGTGGGGTGGGAGGGGGGCGGTAGTGTTATGTACTGCCGACGTTACGTTTGAGTGTCGTTTTTGCACGGTTTTACTATAAATCGTACCCCAAGCTGGCTACTTTGTAGGTAGATATAGATGTAATATTCACATTTGGACGGGGTTTACGTTCACTTAAATTGCAAACCAAACCAACAAGATTGGCAACATAAAAAGATGTTGCCATGGCGACGGTGGTCTCTGTTAACGTTTTCGTTTTTAGCCCACATGCAAATAAGGACCTCGCATAAATCATATCAGTCGATCACCTTCTCTATCAAATTAACAAAAGTTGTCAAGTGTATGAAAATCTTGTTTTCACAAAAAAATATCAAACCATTTCTTCATAAATTATGTAAATGAGGCCCTCTATGCAAGATTTGTGTCTAATAGTGGCCAAATTTACTTAACTTCCAAATGGTGCAAAAATGAAATCCCCATCATTTACCACTATGGATTTATAGTATTTTGTCATTGATTATGTAAATTAAGTATCAATTTGCATGATTGATATCTATTGATGTTTATCTCTTTCGTAGTTACATATGTCATGTGTTTGAGAGTCCTATAATAGAATGCAGCTGATTTATTAACTGTCCTCATTAATTATGCAAATCAGATATTGATTTGCATAATTGGCATATGATTATGTAAATCATCACTTAAGCTATCTACACACCAAAAATTATGATGATCCGTCATCCCCTTCTTGCGTTATTCTCTTTCGAAGTTTGAGTCAAAATCAGCTCCTGCAGTTACAAAAAAAGGCCGCTAGGGGGTCCAAATCTACAGGACATATTTTCCTAACAAAGAGCTATCCACCACTTAAAAATCATGACTATAGCATGTTCAGAAGACAAGATTTAAAAAGTGAAAGTTCCCCTGCAGTACCATAGAAAGTCGCTAGGGGGCCCAAAATCCAATCATTATAAGGTCTCCCACAGACCTACCCACCTACAAAATATGAAGACAATACATCCAGGCATTCTTGAGTTATCGTCCCATGGACTTTCACATTCCTGTACAATTCCTAGAATTCTTGCAATCTGCACACAATATAGTAAAAATTTGGCTCGCCCCTGAGGCGTCGCCAAAAATATCTGTCTGCCTGCCAAAATCTCATAAGCCACAAGCCCTACCTTACATCTGCTTGGAGATGAGGTCTCTAGACATATCATGATTGTAAAAAAATGCGACTTTTCGACAGGTTTTTTTTTACAATTTTATTTTGGGTCTACAAAGCCACACCGATTTTATTTTTTGCTTGTCGAATTTTTTTCACAAAAGAAATTGGAGCGACAGGGCGAAAAAAAATGTAACAAATTTTTTTTGCAAACATTCTGGGGTGAGGATAAGGGTTTACATACCATAAAGAATAAGAGGATTATTTAAGTTTCAGCTTTGTATGGCTCATTTTATGTAATAAACTCTCTTTCTTTAATCTTGTACTACAATTTCAGGGACAAACTTGTAACCTTTTGCTATATCATATGTAATATATGGATCGATATAATTGAGAAATAGCTTCGATAAATGTAAAATTATAACTTATGATCAATGTGACCACACTTTTTTAGGTATGTGCCGGCCTTTGTCATCTATTTTGGTGGCAGTTTTACAACTGAACAAGTAGTAAAATCGTGATTAAAAATTTCTGAAGGGCAATAGTGACCCAATTTTTTTTTTCAAAATGGGAAAACAGGACCGGCTATTCTGTATACACTGTTTACAGTAACGTTAAATGTTTCTTGTCATCAAGATCAATTATTGGAAAGGACATATTTAACTTTTAAGTCTGGTCAGACAGGTCAAAGTTGGCTACCTAGAACCAAAGAAGGCAAAGAAGTTACCTTTATTATATATATAACGTTATTTACAATGTTGAGAAATGTTCACTTTCAGCATGTCTAAACTTCCTCAAACTGTGCAAGACGAAATACTACAACTTCTGTCTCTTCCACTCAGTACAGGTGAGAAATCTAAAGTTATCAATAAAAATCATGTCTTATTATTAATTAACGTTATCATTTAAATATATCTTATTCAAGTTATTGTGAGATTTTAGCCCTGTGGACCAAATTGTATCTTAATTGTGATGGTGAAATATCATGTACTAGTAGAAACTTTAGAAAGAATCAATATTGCATTTTGGGGAAATTGTCTAGTTTTATTCCTTATCACTGATCAACTGTTGGTTAAACGATAACAATGTGGAACTTTTTAAATATTTGATTATTTTCAGAGGAACTTCATGGTTCAAACGGGAGATCCCACTGGCAAAGGGAGGGGAGGGGAGTCTATCTTTTGGTAATCATAAAGTTTTTAATTTGCACGTTACTTTTGTGTGCTTTGAGTAACAAAATAAAAGCAAAGTTAGAAATACATCAATGTTGATCTGCTTTTATCTAGATTTGTAGGCATTAATGTAAAATAATGTCCCGTAAACAGGGCCTTCTGATTGTTCAACAACATCTGGCTATATGATATTATGTTTCTTGACGTTGTTTTCTGGACAGCAAGTTGTACGGAGACCAGGCGCGGTTTTTCGAAATGGAGACGAACCCCCGACTGAAGCACCGGAAAGTCGGCACGGTCTCGATGGTCAACAATGGCGGCAACATGCACGGATCCCAGGTACGATGAAATTGCGTTCAGCAAGTTTTTAAAAGTTTGCTTATGTTTGTTTATATGGGTTTAGGCCACACCAATTTAATTTCTTGGTTAAAGGATTTTTATTTCTGATTTTAGCAACAACAAAAAATCATTAAAACAGAAGGCTGGGGTGAAAACTTGCACCTGACCCTGTTCACTCCCTGAAATTGTGTTCACCAAAGTACAAACTTTCCTCTGAGATTCTGTTTTCATGTTGACTTTCCAATCTAGTATTTTTTTTTAGAATTCCATTAACCATGGACCATTAAAATGGTGTGGCCTTATCACAACATGAAAAGGAGGGCAAAACACTTAAACAGGTGCACCTTTACAAGTAAGTGCCCTGCACACACTTAAAATAACATCAACAGTACAATACATAGTAACAAAATCAACTATATCTACAGTTATACAAAGCAGTTCATGTGAAATAGTGAAGTATAATCCGGATATACAATTAAAGAATATATCATAAGCTTGTGTAATGTTGTACTAGCACACTTACCCTGTTGTGAACAAAGCACAGGTACGATGAATTGCGTACAGCAAGTTTCTTGAAAGCTTGCCTCACGTTTTACCCTTATCATGCTGTGAACTGTTTCCTGATTAGACTTCTTGTTGCAAAGCCAACGTTTGGCAAAGATTATTATGAGAGCAGACGTTTTACTTATATGCTTGTAAAACTCTGTAACATTTATTGTTGAATCATAAATGTATTTCTTCTTAAAAACATTATTGCATTCTGACTATCTGAGTACTGTGATAGTTAACTCTCACCTCTATAATAATAATGTCCCTGTGGTGTAGTGGTCTGCGCCTTCTGCCTCTCACCACATCTGGTTCAAATTACTTGGACCAGAAGGACTGGGGTTCAAGCCCCAGGTAGGACACCTCTGGACAAGAGGTTGAGTCATACCAAAGACTTTATAAAAATGGTACATACTTCTGAAACAGTATGGAAGTTAAACACACTTCACTGCCAGTGGATTAGCCCCCTGCTACAGTGATTGCACCACAGTGTGGCACAGGGCTATGAAACGGAGATGGGCACCGCCCTATACATCAATAATGGTGTGGGATGATTTTAACTTTTAACTGGAATAAAAGTACCACCCGGACAAATCTTTAAAATGTTTTCCTAGTTCCTGATCACGACGCGGGAGGACGTTGACTACCTGGACGGCCAGCACACCGTGTTCGGCGAGGTGAGCGAAGGTGACGACGTCCTGGCGAAAATTAATGAAGCTATTTGTGATAACGAGCACAGACCGTACCAGGACATCAGGTTGGTTTCACAGGAATTTTACCCAAACTTATAACAGTTTTTGTGGCTGTCAATGTGTGTGAGTGTGCACGTGTGTGTGTGTGTTTTTGTGTGTGCATGCATATGTGTGTGTGCACACGTGTGTATGTGTGTGTGCACGTATGTGTGTGCACACGTGTGTGTGCATACATGTATATGTGTGTGTGTGTATGTGTGCACACGTGTATGTGTGTGCGTCTGTGTGCATGTGTATGTATGTATGTGTATGTGTGTGTGTGTGTGTGTGTGTGCGTGCGCATGTCTGTGTGTGGTAGCAAAGAAAGGTCCTGTGCCCCCATGCCCTTACCATGCGCCCCGTTACGCTGGGGAGCAAATTCTCTGACAAGCACAAAATTCTGATTGACCAGGGATGCTACTAGGTCACATGAGGCCACAGTCTTCAACTGTGACCTGTCTGACAGTAATTTCCCCCTCAGGAAGCCTTAGAAATAAGTAACTTTAATGCACAACAATTGTACAAGGTACAAAGTATGGCATTCACTGGTACATAGATAACATTCTATTAGGCTAATCAATCTATCTTATACAATATGATGTACAGTAGTAGTATGGGATGACAATTGGATTTTACAATCATTGGAGGAGTTTAAAACGTCTAGACATTCTTTGATATATTTTCCAATGTATATCATGCAGGGGTAATGTCACATATCATTATGAACTTAATTTGCTATTCAATTTCAAGTCCATTGAGATAAATCCTCACAGGTAAATCCGACGATAGCATTATATAGTGAATTATGTATATCAAAATATAAGACATACAATCAAAAAGTAGTGTCTCATGTTGCAATAAACACCGTGGAAGGGTGGAACTCACACCGTCCCCTCCTTCGGACGCTCTGCTTCCTTGCAATTTCTCCACACAATGTTTTCTAGACACTTGACATCTCAGAAGCTTCGAAAGCCGCAAACTGTTTGTGTCAGGTTTAGTTCAAAGACTTTACCAGTGACCCTCCGCCATTTTGTTTCCCAGAATCAACCACACCGTCGTGCTTGACGACCCGTTCGACGACCCCGCGGGATTGGCCGACCACATCCCGGATCGCTCGCCGGAACCCACCAAGGAACAGCTGGAGGTAGGAGGAGGGGTGTCAGTTTTAAGTTTGTTGATAAAACAAATTCAATGTAGGTTTTAAAACCTTCCAAGCACTAGTAGTAGCACCATTGATAAATTTGTATTGAAGATCCTAGATTTGTGTGCTGGTTTTTCATGGAGTAGTGTACCTTCATCGAGAATGTTATCATTTTGGTACCACTGTGTATGTATGTGTTTCTGTGTATTTCTGTGTGTGTCTCTGTGCATCTGTGTGTGTGTGTGTTTGTGTGTACTGTGTTTCTGTGTGTGTGTGTGTGTGTGTGTGTTTCTGTGTGTGTGTGTGTATGTGTGTGTGTGTTTCTGTGTGTGTGTGTGTGTATGTGTGTGTGTTTCTGTGTGAGTGTGTGTATGTGTGTGTGTTTCTGTGTATGTGTGTGTGTGTCTGTCTGCGTCTATGAACACTATACCTTATGAATGCCTTCAGTTGGTGGATTGTCTTGATATATTTTTCAACTAAAATAACACAAAAGAAATTCCCCTCAAATCAATTTACAGTGAATTAATGATTTGATGAATGTGTTCCCAGAGCGGGCGAATCGGAGCAGACGAGGCGATCGATGATGCGGAGGGGCGGAGTCAGGAGGAGGTGGAGGAGATGCTGGAGGAGAAGGAGGCCAAGGCTCACACGCAGATCCTCGAGATGGTCAGCACAGATTCTTCTTCTAGTCTTCTTAAGTTTAACTTTAATTAAAAGATAAGTCCGATAATTAAGTACCGTAAAATTCCTATTTACGTACGCACCCCTCCTAACGTACGCACCCCCGATTTGGGGACGATTGCGGGCCTAACTCAGTGAGTTGAAATGTTCAGGGGAAAAACCCTCCTCTCCAGCATTTCGGTGGATAGTTAGTTAGAGGTTGACATGATCATCCTTCCGATGATGTTTACCGAGAAAATGTTTTCTGGGTAGAAAATGTCAAAGAATTCAAATATATGTATTATTTATTTTTTATTAGTGATTGATTGCGTGGTAGCATTCCACACTTCATTTGCATGAAGATGTACCGTACTCTCAAGCTGATATGCGATTTTTCCGAGGAAGAACCCCTCCTAACGTTTGGCGTCGGCCTGGAGCACCTGCTTGCGACTTGAAAAGTTTAAAAAGTGCGTACTTAAATAGGGATTTTACGGTACATAACAAGTTTGAACTTTTAGCAAATGTTAAAAGTTTGTCTTAAACCTCAGCTTTAACATTTGCTAGCATATCAAGGATGTCTTGTTCCGCATCTTTTTGTTGCATTGGCGATGTGGTTCGTTACACTCATCCACTTTTCTTGACGGACTACATGCACGCAATGGAAAAGAATTGTTACAAATAGGGGTGGATACCGGTTCGGCTTGATAAGGTCCAAGTCCAAGTTTAGGTCCAGAGATTTAGGTTCAGGTCCGGACCTGAACCTGGACCTGATCCTGTCCAGTTGATGTTTAGTTTTATTAGACCAATATTAAGCATAGAGGATTAATACATACACGCACGACTATAAAAGTTTCATGGTGCGAAGACTTTCAGGACAAACCAGTGTTTGATATTTAAATGTTGCACTTATTCTAAATGCCTTTTTGGTCAGAGGGGAGACTCAAAATGCTTCTTATCAAACAAAATAGAAAGATATATTTGTACTTTGTTCAGGGTTTTTTTTTGGACTCAGGTTTTTGGCTTTCAGGTTTTTGGACTCGGTTCTTGGATGTTATAAAGGTCTGAATCAGGTCCAGCGAACCGATATCCAGCCCTAGTGACAAACACTACATGTGAAATGCTTATGGTATATGAGTGGTACAGACATACCCCTTCTTATTCTTAACTGTTGACGTATGATAACAGAACAATCGGTCTATTCTAAGATTCTTCTGTTGCGCTGGTAGGTTTAACTTTAAGTAGTAGATAAATTCGATAAGTACAAGACAAGTTAAAGGTTTAAGACAAACTTTAACATTTGCTAGCATATCTAGGATGTTTTGTCTCCCATCTTTTGCAAATGTGTTGTTATGAATATGAGCAAGAAAAGTTTGTAGGTTGCAGTTTAAAACCCCTTTCTTTACTGTCAAACTTTGATAACAGAACGATCGATCTAATCTAAGATTCTACTGTTGCGCCGGTAGGTTGGCGACCTCCCCGAGGCAGACGTAGCGCCCCCTGACAACGTGCTGTTTGTCTGCAAGCTGAACCCCGTAACCCAGGACGACGACCTCGAGGTCATCTTCTCCAGGTTCGGGGAGATCAAATGGTGAGTTCAGAATGATTGTTTGGCATCGCCTCAGGGATGGAGCCTATAAGTATTGTGTAGTATTGGATCATTTATGCAAGTATAAAACTAAAAGCTCTTTTTTTAACCTTCTCACAGTTGCCTAACCCTCTAACCAGGACAAATTAAGCAGGAAGAAAGTTAAGTTAATTTTGAAAATAATTTTTTTGTTTGTGGACAGTAGTATGCAATGTAACTCTAGATCTGTGTATTTAGTATGTGGTCAGGACTAAAGTGTCAGGAAAACGAATTACAAGGCCTCCTAGCGGCTTCTACATGTAGTTGTATGGTACTGCAGCAGAACTTCTGTTTTTTTGTATCTCATGATCTGAAAGATTCTTTGCAGCAGATAGCTCTATCTAGGGCTTCGGGAAGAAGTGGTATAGGCTTTGAGCCCCCTAGCTGCATTTGTTGAACTGCAGTTTAGGTCTGGTTACTAAACCTGCCCTGGTCTGTTTGATGTACATGTTATGAATATTCATGTTCTGTTGCCATGGCAGCTGTGAGGTCATCAGGGACCAGAAGACAGGGGACTCCCTCTGCTATGCCTTTGTGGAGTTTGAGAAGGTAGGTGTATCTTTTATTTTTGTAGTCTTTCAATCAATAACTTGTACCAGTGGACTGGCCCCATGCTATCATCATCGGCATTAGCTCATGGCCGAGCATTGTATCCGTATCAGATAGACGGCTGCCTCATCAAGGTTAACACTGTTCTTGGGTGAAAGTGTCTGGTGTGGCTGCCCAAGCCCAGGGCAGTGTGGAAGAGTCGAGGGCATTTTGTACAGCGCAGGGTGGGTGGAGAGCGAGGCTGGAGGAGCCGCTCTTTACGTCTCTGTCGCTTGGTTTTTTCTTTGTGTCTGCGCTGGTTTTCCATGTAGTCTGTCCCCAGTGTGATACTACGCCTCTCCCATGCTATAGTGCACATGTATTTGCTGTACAGCTTAAGCAAGGGCTATTGAAACCAACTGAAGATGGGTATCACCATAAACACTATATATGCCAATAGGTGCAGGAAGGATGTAAACTTTTTCAGTAAGCTGAAAGTTGGTCTTTCCAAAATAATACAGTAACTGCACGAGCATATACGGGTGCTGCATGATAGAAGTACATTGTACCTTGACTTTGAAACTTTGTAAAACAAGTAGCAGCGATTCAGCCGAAGATGAACTCCACTTAGATAGGTAGCGTGCTTAGTCCAGTGGTTAGCGATGTTGCCTCTGGAACTAGAAGCCCCGGGTTCGATCCCGGCTGTGTCGCTCACCCGACATGCACACGTAACCTTTAAAGATCGCAGTCCTTAGGACGGGACGTTAAGTCGTGGTCCACTGTTTATTGTGCTTGTCTAAAAGAGCTAGGGGAATTTCCCCGGTACAATGAACCTGTAAATACTGTACATAGCATCTGTCTTCTCTGTCACGACCAGTGTAAGATTAGCTCATCTGTTCATTAATTTCATTTGAGCTAAACTGGTTCGAGATCCCTTTCCTTTCCACTTCTTATTAACATGTCCCAAGTACTGTACTGTATATTGAGGAAAGACAGAAGCTTATGAGCGTAATCACTAGCCATACATTGTACCTGTTACTGTAACAGTTGTTGTGCAATAAAGTTTGATTTGTTGATTAATTGATTGATTGATTGATTAATCAATACTCCAATGAACTCCCCCCAGCCGGAGGCTTGCGAGGAGGCGTACTTTAAGATGGACAACGTTCTGATCGACGACCGGCGGATCCACGTCGACTTCAGCCAGTCCGTGTCCAAGGTCTGGAAAGGTTCGTTCCTTTGCTGTCAGCGTCCTGTACAGAGAACGTTATTCAGCACTGCTGCTAAGCTGAGGTCATGGTAACAGCAAAGATTTTGTTTTTTTAGTACTTGTATGTTACAATGTCATGTATAATATTTATCTTTTTCAATTTTCAGATTGTATACAATGGATTCCTCTTTTTTGGCACTACCTCAGGGGCAGGGCCTTTTTATCCTTTGTATTCTATGTCAAGTATGATTGTATAATGCTACATGCTAAGGTATAGGAGGTATTGTTGACTAGTTATAGTAATCCTATACATATACATCAATTGCAGTCTCAGCTATAAAAAACACATTAAAAAACAGTGTTATCACGGCCTTCCCAAGAATGTCTTGAACACCTGGATGTCTGAAGTGTGCATTAGAGCTGTGTACCTAAAAAGATTTTAGGTACAGGTACAGGTTCACGGGTTTAACTACAGGTCCTGACCTAAACCTGTACCTAAACTACTGGTTCAGAAAATGGTACATTTTCGATAAGTACAAAAGCATGTTTGAACTGTCTGGTAACAACATAATATTCAAAGGTATTATTTTGAATTACAAAAACACAGATGAAAATTTGACTTGAGCCTTGCAAATGTGTTTTCTGTGCTGGAGTATAGTATAGATGTGGCTTTAGTGCACGGCCATGGTAATTTCATAGTGATTTTAGCTGTCAAAGTGGCCATCCCCTGAGTCAGGCTTGACCTGATTAGTACTGGTCCAGTACCGGTCCACCAGGGTTCAGGTATTTTGGACCTCAGTCCTGTACCTAATTGATTGTACCCGGTACTGTATCGATATAGTGTACCGGTACACAGCTCTAGTGTGCATACTTTGGGGATTACTGATGCTGCATTAGTAATATCTATTAAAACTCTCTTTAAACTTTTATTCAATTTTTTGATGTGATGGAGTACCCAATAGAATTTATGAGAGTTAGCAATGAAAAAAGAGATTGTTTGGTAATTATCATTTCTGTCTAGGAGTGGATAACGGTTCGGCTTAATAAGGTCCAAGTCCAAGTTTAGGTCCAGAGATTTAGGTTCAGGTCTGGACCTGAACCTAGACCTGATCCTGTCCAGTTAATGTTTTGTTTTATTAGACTAATATTAAGCATAGAGAATTAATACTGACACGCACGACTATAAAAGATTCTTGGTACAAACACTTTCAAGATACACCAGTGTTTGATATTTGAATGTTACACTTATTTTAAATGCCTTCTTTGTCAGAGGGGAGACTCAAAACACTTTTCATCAAACAAAATAGAAAAATATGTTTGTACTTTGTTCAGTTTTTTTTGGACTCAGGTTTTTGGCTTTCAGATTTTTTGGACTCAGTTCTTGGATGTTATTAAGGTTCGAATCAGGTCCAGCAAACCAGTATCCACCCCTATTTCTGTCCTTATCAACAGGTGGTCCTAATGCACCCAAAGGTGGTCAGAAGTCCAAGTTTGAACTGAAGGATAAAACCAAGAGAGCTGGGTAAGTAATATAGAAATTCTGTTCCCCTTGAGTAATTTTCCACATGACAAGGAAAAACTGAAAATGGGAAGATATTTTGTGTGGTACATGTAGCCTTGAGTGTACATGTAGTTTGAATGTATTTTGCTTAGCTGTATGTATGTATTCTTTTTATCAGGGCGAAATAACAAATAGTAATAGAAAATAGTCTGCAGGAAGTGTCATCCATAAATATACTTGCTGTGGCCTTACTTAGTGAGGCATACTGTAAGTTTGAAGACTGATGTTTCATACTTCCAACAGCAAACAGTATGATCTGATTCTGGAGGATGAGGATGAGGCAGGACACAGCAAGGAGAAGGGGAGAGATGCTGACACCAGCCAGGACAGGAGGAGCAAGGTACCTCATGCTGCACTGGTACATTGTACCAGGAACTTGCAGTTTAAACTTAGGCTGGGTTGATTTGATTATATTGGTTCCCCTAATGGGTCAGTGAAGTCATGCTTGTCTCGAGCATTGATGTTTCTGGCCTAGGGTGAAGAGATGCTGCTACAGTAACAATTAGTTCAGTGCTTTGATGAGTGGCCCCCTACGGCCTTGCACTGAGCGAGTTCGTTAAAAAAAGATTGATGACATCCTCTGAGGACCCCAAAACTGATGCGAGCGTGCAAATAAAAAAAAAGTTTGGCAAAAAAAAACGGAAGGATGAACAAAACTTAACACACACGGCCACCTTGGCCGCAACAGACAGAAATTGATGTGCACGCGTACATGTATGTCATCCATATAATCATATCAACATGTACATGGCCTTAGAAAGAAGTACTACATATACATGTAAATACCCACCCCCACATCCTAAAAGACAAAACGTAAAATTTGGGCAGATATTCCTGCTGGGGTGTTCTTAATAGATGAGTTTCGCCTTACCACAAAATGTCTACCAGTCCTTTGGGCCAGAAAGCTTTGTTTTAAAGGATACAATTTAAGTCTGTAATTTTTGTTTCATGGCAATCTACAAATCGTCTCAACAGTTTATCATAACATTGTGTTGTTCTCTATCATCAGTCAACGTGCTTTCGCTACGACGGGGTTATACCGCCCTTTTTATGGGGTGACATACCCTTTCGTTAGCTGTCATACAAGACGAGGATAGGCCAATTCTCATGCTGGGTGAATGGTGTAAATCACTGTATGGCTGATACTAGCATAAAACGGTAACCTTGTTTCACAGGACTCAGACAGCAGGTCCAGGCATGACAAACACAAGAAGAAACACAGACGGGACAGCAGCAGCTCCGAGGACGACAGGAGACACCGCAGGAAACACCACAAGAAGGAACGCGACTCGAACACGGACAGGACCGGCGACCGGCGCAGAAGGGATGCCAGCAGCTCCGAAGACGAACAGCGTCACAAGAAGAAGCATCGCAAGCACGATCGCGATTCCGGTGACGAAAGCCAGAAGAAAAGAGACCGAGACAGACACGAAAGAGACCACGATAGACATGAGAGAGACTACGATAGACACAAGCACAGAGAACACAGAAGTAGGAGTAGGGAGAAAGATCTTAAACACAGTAGACATGAGAAGCATAGACACAAACACTAAATGAGAATAAATAATCATATCTGATTTAAAAAATTGGGACCCGTGATTGAAATTTCATAGAACAAAGTGCTTTATTGATCAAGTTTTCCAATTCGAGAAGTCTTTAGCTAGTAAGGCACTTACATCAACTTTTCTCTGGGTGTAAAATTTAAAGGTAAATGCCAAAAATGGCAAGTATTGAAGATGTGGATACTACAATATTACACAGTATAAGGCATCTTATTTTTACCATACTACTTGGCAGCTACTATTTTCTTCACTTGTTAGATATTGATGATAATCAACAAATACTAAATGTATGTGGTCAGTGGTTATCTACAAAAATCACCAATGAGAATTCAAATGTTACATCTCTTGGGGTGCTGAGCCCATGGAAGGAAGTCCTTCTGTAAAATAAAGGGAGGGTTTGCGAGAAGCTCTTGCTTTTTGTCTATTTCAGATGATAGTTTGTGAGAAGCTCTTGCTTTTTGTTTATTTCAGATGATAGATGTTAGCTTTAACTTCTTATGTGTACATGTACCTACATCGTGAAACAATACCTGGTCGAGTATATATCAGGATAGGACATAGTGGCATAGCTTTGTCTGTTTAACTGTTTATAAATGATACATTTCAGAAGAAAGGATTATGGCATTCTTGAAAATATTGCCTAAGTTTAAAACTGCTGAAGTTCTGTATATATTACTGGGCAAGACCCGGTGTGGATTTCACGCCCAGGGTGCACGCCTAAGGCGGACGGTGGTGATGGTGCTCCACAAAAAGTGTAAAATTAATTCTATCTTATTTCCTGAAGATGATTTTCTCTAGTCCCAACATTGGTGCCTCCACCGCCACTGACACAAGGAAGGCCAAACCGTAGGCTAGAGTCAGGTTCCCCAAAAAGCAATAGATCTGAAAAAAGGGCATAAGGTGTCGATATTAGCAATCAGCGTATTACATGACATTGCATAGCTAGTGGCGATACGACTTCGCTACGGCTTGCGTTTTTGGCCAAGCACTACGGGGCAACCCTACTCTTCTCGATAAGTGTGTTGGATTCTTTTACGTGCAGAGGTTTGACGCTTGAGGCTAATGCTTCCTTCTTCATACACGGGGCTGCCGACTTTACGTCACCATCCGAAATGACGAATCCAATCCCTTACAACATGTCGTATCATAAGATGTTTTCAGATTGACAATTTTGGCACTTTGGAAGTGATTGAAAGCGACCGCGATTTTACAAAGTGCCAAAATTGTCAATCTGAATTCATCTTTGGAAAGCTGACACCTTCCACCATCTCACTGGCGAGTTTGTTTTGTCAGATGTAGTCGTTAACGCAACTTAGAAAGCGATTTGTCGGAAAATGGCTAATACGAATCTGAGTTTCAATGCGATTCACGTGGTTTGATTGGTCGGGGACATGCTGCTGAAACACGGTCTGGTTGACGAGAAACTTAAAGCCATATACTCTTTGATGCATTATATACTTTAATCACATCGGACACTTTTTAAGTAATACAGAGAAGTGTTATAGGAAACCCATTATTAAGGCCCGAAAATCGGATTTTGAATGTCAACTTATTTAGTCATTTCTATACATGATAAGTCCAAACAACACTATCACAATGTATAGCCACGTTCATGATGCAACAATACGATGTCACCGTGATGTGAGAAGTAACTGAAACTCGTCGCCTCGCGAAACTAAGGGGATCATCGTAGGGCACGTTTTTGCGCAGTTTGAAAATGCTAAAATTATAAGTTATTACCCAAATGTGCTAAACAGTGTCAGTAAATGCCACTATCATAAAGATTTCAGCATTTTGTTTTATTTCCATTTTTGGGCCCTAATATTGCTTTAGTTGCCTTTAACATGTCAACTCACTATAGTGACCGTAGAGTAGTGGATGGGGACCTCCCTGGTGAGGTATACTGCGTACATCACCAGGATGTGCACCATGTATGCGCAGTACGTCAGGCGGCTCAGGGGCACCCAGGCGTCCCAGGAGAGGATGATGTCCACCACCCCTGTAGTGAATTAAGTACACCCTTAGATATAGCCTGGAAACCATACCACCGGGGGCTCCCCGATATCTCTACGGCGCTAAGAGCGATCCCCGCCCGCCCAGACAGCTTAGTCCGCTCAGGGTGTGTTTATGGCCTAGATTAGGTCGCACTCTAGGGTGGCGGCGGAACAGCTTAAGTAGAAAGGCTGCGAAATTCTATATGGCAGCTAAGTAGACAGAAACGAATCGAATAAAGCAGACGGGGCCCGAAAAGCACCCCTAAGCCGACCCCTAGAGACTGGGACCAGGCTACCTAAGGTAAGGAAAAGTCTTCAAGTGTCTTGGAGCATATTGCCTTTTTAAGTAGCTAGTACTATTGCAGCTCGCGTTTTCAGGAAAGCACACCGGGTCACCACTACTATTTAGATAAGCGTGTTGGGTTCTTTTGCGTGCAGATGTTTTAGGCTTATACCTCATACATGGGGCCGTAGGCTTTATGTCACCATCCGAAATGACGAAGGCAATCCCTTACAACATGTCCGAGCTGGATGTACTACCATAGGATCGAAATACGTCCAAGGATCCACGAATTTGATCCAGTTGTCCAACAGCGGGGTTGCGTTATGCGAATACGAAGGCAAAAGGCATGACTGCCCACTATGTCTTTAAACTGCGCAAATTAAGTGAATTATCATAAATGTCTGTTTTCTTTCCTTGCGGTTGAGCTCTATATCAATTGCTTTATAACTAACCTCCGTATCCATAATAACATGCGACAACCACCCAGCCAAGCGCCATGCCCCAGACGGTGCGACCGACAGTCATGTACAGCACGTTCTCGGATTCCGTCTGGAAGGTTGTCCCGTGGTACGCGCCGTACGGGGAATACAACACGGCCAGGGCAGAGGCAGCAGCAACGAGCCAGCCAACGGTCATCAGCATTCGCAGGGTCTGGAACAAAGAGGCGTGAAATTGCTTTATCAAAGTAGACAGAAAATTTGTTCTCGTTAAACTTACCGTCAAACCCCATAAGTTAGAATTCAAAGTCAGCATTTAGTCACATGTTGTTCTCCACTAGTACTGTTCTCCATCTTTGTCCTGTTAGGCCATGTTGATTTGATCCTCTAGGAATCCCAAACTGATGCGAGTGTGCGAATAAAAACAAGTTGAAAAGTTGCCTTCATTATGAAACCTACGTGGTCAGGAAGGTTGAACACATGGCTAAACACACAGAAAATGGTATACCAAATATTGGATTCTTCATTTTTGTTCTTCTTTGACTTTGACATTTTTGTAGCTGCTTTTCACGATTTACAGTATGGAAGAAAACTTTATTTTTATTTTTGGAAATTGACGAAATTTGATGCGCCCGTGGATGTCAACCATGTAATCAAATTAACATGGCCTTACTTGAAATTAGCCTTCGAGCAAATAATCTGCACTAAAAGTCATTATTGTTGTAATGCGATTATCGTCGACCTTTGTAGACTCCTAGATTAATTAATACTGCAAGCAACAGTCAAGTCAATCGTTATTGACACAACTTTCTTTCTTCTTATTACGTGCTTAACCTCATTAAGCTGAGGACTACAAGCACGGTACGTAAGACGTGTACGTACAATAGACTGTAAGGTTTTTGCACATCGCACATCGGGGCATGCCCCTACTCTTTTTCGAAAGGTGTTGTGGGTTCTTAAACGTGCGCGGGGTGTGGCTCTCCCCAAACACGGGACCTCCATTTTACGTCCTATCCGAAGGACGTCTCTAACCGAGGCTAGGTGCTCATTTACACCTGAGTGAAGTGAGGAAATTTGTCCCAAGGGCACAACGTCGGGGCGCATGTCCAGACATGTCTGGGGCCAACCCGGGATCGACCCCGGGTCCCCTTGTTTGATAGCTGAATGTTCTAAACATTGCGCCACAACAACGCGATGGAAGTTGTTGACACGTCTTCTTAACGTTAACATGCTTATGGACACAGAAATATGTTGTCTCACCGAACTTCTTGTTTGTTTCCTTCTCATCTTAACCAGCAGCCAGCCAATAGCGACTCCTACCAGATACGGGCCGATCCGGCAGTAGGGCACGTAATAATAGTGGATTTGGTCCCTGAAGGAACATAAAGAATTTGAATGTAAAAATGAGTCATTTTTCTATGATACTTTCTAACGGCGATTTCCAAATGAACGCAAAAGTTAAACTAAAGTTTCATTTGTTGAAATATGTCATTTCACGGCGAAAGACTTTAAACTGAAATATGTACCAGTGTAAGCAAGACAAACAAACAAACAAACAAACAAACACACCAGCTGATGTTAATACCTCTGTTTTCATGCAGGTAACAATCCGATCACGTCGAATGTAACTTCGATCCATTCAGAACTACAGGTAGATAGATTTAATTAAGAGCATCTAAGCTGAGAGAGGTCTAGTCCCTTGACCTCCGGGTCGTTGGGGGGACAAGGTAGCAAAGAAAATGGACAGATGTACATCTAAGCAGTCATCATTAATGGACTTTGATAGTAATTCTAAATGGATTCTAACTAAGTATTATCTGTCTTTTACGTAACGCTAAACGGTACTCCTTACCCGCTAAATATAAAATGATAATGAAGACCGATGAGTGCGGTGGTGACGAAGCTCACCAACAGGAGAACCAGCAACACGGCAAACCCGGATTTCTGCCATCTTTGAGGAAGCAAGTGTACCATGAGAAAACGGTTAAGATACGCTTAAAAAGTGAAGACATTATTGTGCCTCACATCATGCCTTTCTGACGGAATGCCTTCAATACCCAATACAGAACGATGCCATAGTTGCAGTTCCTATCTAAAGTTTTAAGATACTACTCGCAGATTAGTTTCAGTTTATTCATTTTACCAGGAATAGATATCGCCTAGGTGGCGCTTTTCAAAGATTCCTGGGGGTTCAACCCCTTGCGAAGTGAAAATGACAAATGATGATAGATAATACAGAAATAACGACGAAAAACATAACCATTCATCAAACAACAGAAATGATCAGTTTGTGTAGCAGCGAATTATTGGAAATGATTATCCATTGGGAATAATCAAACTGTACACAACTTATAGCCTCTACCAGGCTCCACAGGTCGCTGGAAAGATAGTAGAAATTTGCCAAATAGACAGATAACATGCCAGGTCGCAAACTGTACTCCCTGGCCAGCTAACTCCTCTTGCATGTTATCTGTCTATTTGGCAAATTTCTACTATCTTTCCAGCGACCTGTGGAGCCTGGTAGAGGCTACACAACTTACGGCTATGTCTGTATATTTTCATATAGATTTGGAAAAAAAACCTGAGGTAGAACAATGCAACACACCTGTACATCATATAGACGAGAGGAACTCCGATGACGAAGAATTGCATATCATTGGCCAAGTACCAGGTCCAGCCCATACACTAAGGAAAGGAAAGGAAAGTGATCTCGAACCAGTTTAGCTCAAATGAACTCAATGAACAGATGAGCTAATCTACCACTGGTCGTGACAGGAAGACAGACGTTATGTACAGTATTTACAGGTTCATTGTACAGGGGAAATTCCCCAAGCTCTCTTCGACAAGCACAGTGAACAGTGGACCACGGCTTGACGTTCCGTCCTAAGGACTGCGACCCTTTCCGGTAGCGTGCATGTCGGATGAGCGACACAGCCGGGATCGAACCCGGGGCTTCTAGTCCCAGGGGCAAGATCGCTAACCACTGGACCACACACGCTACGGATCATAGATGCCGCTTTTAACGATTTTGCACATTCCCTTATTTCATGCCCTTTCAACATGTTTTACGGTTTACATATGCACATCGCTAACCACGACGAAATAATCGAATTGTTTAAAGATCTCAAAATACCCAAACTTTCACACATTCATGGACGAACAAAAGGCCACTTTCCCCTTCGAATCAGAGCTCAGATCAGTTCAGCTCATCCTCTGTGAGGTGACACCATTGACACCAAAATCACAGAACCCACAAATTCTAAAAAAGGGAGGCTTTTCGTCTTCCACTGCTTCCAGAAAAAAGTCAAGTCCAGCTTGTTTAGATACAGCCAACACTAGTATCTATTCTAAGTATCTTAACAGTCTATAATCACTCACAGTCCACTAGTTCACTGTCACATCACCGGTTTGTTTATACTGTCCAAGACAGTGTAACTACAAATAGCCTTAAGGCAGGAACTTTCATTAAAACAAAAACAGAAACATGCCTACCATCCTATCATTGTTAACCACGTTGTTGATATACAGTAGGTTTGTCCACCAGTTGTCCCCACAGTTTGGATCTAACGGAGCTGGAGGCCAGAAAGGACCAGAGAACATGTAGGGAAGCACCCACATCCACAGCACGAAGACGAACAGGTAGATAGGTGTCAACCTGCCGATGGCAGAAAGAATGTAACTGTTAAACACATTTTATTTCAAGTTGCCCCTTCCATGATCAAGAAAGAAAGGCTCTATTTAAAGAGGGCACCAAATTCCATTCAAATTTCTCCATGTTTACAGACTAAGATAAAACTACTCTCCTCTTAACATCACAAAACCCACACATTACAGAAAAAGTGGACTCCATGGCCACTGTCTCGGAAAAAGGAGTCAAATCAAAATAAGATAGAATTTAGCGTTAGTATTTAGACTAGAATAGTCACATGCTTTATTGTTACCAGTTGTTTGTCCGTCGACGTCCATCCATGTTACATGAACTTGCAATTAGCCTACGGGCAAGAACTTGCAATAAACTTATTATCATGTTGATGGGGGACTCAACAGCAGAAGCAAGAATTCTGGTTGGGCAGGGTCTACTTTTCTGAATCCCCCAAAATAGCTATATTGGCAACATGGCATTGGGGTAAATTACCCCCCCCCCCCCGCCCCCCGTGGGACAAATTTCAACTGGGGCCTATGTTTAGAACTATGAATCGTATTAGGTTGATGTTGATAATTATGCAATGTGCTTTACAACTTTAATGACATTGATCGAAAGAGCCACTGGACTCTCAGGAACTGTGTTATTTTCCGCCATGAAGGACAAATTGTACTGGAAAAACTTTATCGACTGTATCTCACCGGAGTGAATCCGGACGAACTATGATGATGATGATGCAATGTGCTGAACGACACTTGTTTGTCATCTTATGTAACCTTAGGCGGCAGCATTAGCAACTTCATTCTACACTTGCTTTGGGTAAAGATTGACTTTTCTCTTTGGCAATCATCCCTTTGAAACCAATTGTAACAACGATGCTTCTCCGAAAGACTGAAGAACATGTACATGGCATGCAGGCTTCACGTAAATGAGGCGACGCGTGTTTATATTCCAAGAACGTTAACTTAACTATTCATCTGGTTGTCCGCAATAGTCTTTGTAATTACCATAGATTGCACTTGATGTAGCGTTATAGTAATTAGAAATATTCTTAGATAGATCTAGATTGTTACTATGTTATCTGTGAATTGCTATACATTTTTACCAATACAATTAGCATAGGAAAACGCAACTCTAAGTCTGTATTAGTTCCATGTTGCAATTGCCGTAGATCACACTGAATATAGTATAATAGTAACTAGAAATATTCTTATATAGAACTAGATTGTTACCTATGTTGGTTGTAGATTGCCATACATTGTCACCTGATGCAATTGTCGTGCAATAAAACCATTCATTCATTCATTCATTAACATTCTTACCTCCAATATCTGTGGAAGTACAACATCCCGTATGGAACAGCTTCTCCCTTCTCTTTGTTCTTTTCAATCTGCTTGAGTAGAAGATATGACATCAGGAGCCCACTGGAAGACAAGTTTTCAAAACTGTCGAACCGTCTTTCCTTTATTCGAAGGAAAGCTCATCTGGTCCTGCCCAAGTTGAAATGACACGAAGCCGATGCCACGTGACCTGAACAGTAGTGTGACATCAGCAAGCGAGACGGGTCCGATACCGATTGCCGGACACATTGAAGTGGTCGTCGTTTTTTTCGTGTTTTTTTTTGCTTGCTTAGGCCATGTTGATTTGATTATATGGATGGTATCCTATAGAGACCCAGCACTGATGCGGACGTGCGAATAAAAAACATGTTTGGCCAAAAAAAGTTGCATTCGTTATGAAATCAACATGGTCAGGAAGGATGAACAAAACTAGACGCTCCGAGTATGGTATACCAAAATATAGATTTTTTTTTATTGACGTCCTTCTAAAACGTCTTTTTGACTTTAGAATTGCCTTCGGCATTCTACGTACGGCATTACTATCCGTTTCCTGAAATATCTTTTCAATTTATATCATATATTTTCTCATTTTGCAGCTGCATTTTACGATTTACAGTAGGCCTGAAACTTTTGTTGTTGTTGTTGTTGTTGTTGGAAATAGTTGCGCGCGAAGATGTCATCCATGTAATCAAATTAATATAGCCTTGGTAACGTTTGAGTAAAAAGATACTATCGGGGTCGTGTGGCGTAACGACCCAGAACCCAAGGGTCCTAGGTTCGAATCCCCTGACGCCATCGATCTTGTGCCCTTGGGAAAAAGGCACTTTACACGACTTTCCCCACTCCAGCCAAATGAAAAAAACGGCTATATCACAATGCATGTGTGTGGGTCACGACATCAGCAATAGCTGCCTGTGTCCACGTGTATTGCACTGTTGCAATTCCAATAAAAATCTTTTTAAAAAAGATAGAACTGTCACCTTACCTGAGAAAGAAGAAGGAGTCCACGGACACGGTGGCATTGAGGATGGCTTGGAATGTAAACTCTCGCATGATCTCAGCGGACTGCAGCAAGTTGTCTGGAAGAGCAGATTATGATAATAAGTTATAGGTTGATAAAATATGTGTTATTATTCATAATGAAAATAACAGGCATCTATATGCACGCGGGCACACAGAGAGAGAGAGAGAGAGAGGGAGAGAGAGAGAGAGAGAGAGAGAGAGAGAGAGAGAGAGAGAGAGAGAGAGAGAGAGAGAGAGAAAAGGGAGAAAGAGGGAGAAAGAGGGAGAGAGAGAGAGAGCTTGTACGTGTGCAATATGCAATAACCACCCAATCGTTGCATTATAATAAGGCCAAGGCTATTTCCAGGATGTTCTTATCAATAAGACGTTTTCTTCCACTATGGACAGGACTTTAATAGAATCCGAAACTCATTGACACTGTTATAGATAGGGTGTTCCTCTCAATAAGACGTCTTTGGCACTATTGACAGGATGCTACACTGTGAATAAGAATCTTTTGGCATTGTATGTAATAATAGGTGAATGCCATTTGCCAATCACATCAATTCTAATGGCAAATGAAATATAGAATTAACCGAAGTAACTATTGAATAATTGCAATAAACATCAGGTGTACAAATAATGACAGTGGGGTCGTGTGGCGTAACGGCAGGGTGTTCGACTAAGAACCAAGAGGTCCCGAGTTCGAATCCCCCTGACGCCACCGATGTTGTGCCCTTGGGTAACACGACTTTCCTCACTTCGCCCAGGTGTATGAAAAATAAAAATGGGTACGTTGTTATCTGTACGTGGCACTGTTAATATAAGTTATAAAAAAAATTGAGTGCAGTGACACGTCGTCCTTGTCTGTCAAACCCGAAGTAAAGATAGTAAGGCTGCACCAAGTAATTTTTATGGATGACGTCCGCGCGCGCGTTGATTTTGGTCTGTTCCCAGAAAAAAAAACACAAGAAATTCCGCTTCCTGTAACTATGACCAAAGAGTTACAACAGTGCCTCAAATCAATGGGATATGGAAAGAAACAGGACAGGACAACAACTGCTGTTCAACTTCAACTGATTTATTCAAATTATTGCTGTTTCCGTGATGAATAAAATAATTGTTAGCTGTTACACTGTGTTCTCTCATTCAATTTGTGTCCTAACATGTGTCGTCGACTATTATATTTCAAATCTAGGCATCTCGGTCCTTCTTGGGTTTTTTTCGCGCTCTCGCATTAGATTTAGAGTCTCCAAAGGACGTCATCCATAAAAATTTCTTGGTGCAGCCTAATAATGATAATAATAATGACAGTGCACACCTGCTTTTAGCTCCATGCCGAAAGTTGCAAAATAGTAGGTGTGACCCAGGATGACCCAGCTCATGCTGATGACGCGGATGCCGTGCAGACACGTGATGCTGCCGGGTGCCTGTTTGGTGCTGAGGAGCTTCCCGATGTTGGTGTAGAGAGAGAAGCACAGGAGAACACGGCCGGTGATACCTTCGGAAGAAGACATAGTTCAGGAAAGGCAGAACCTCGCTCAACTGGTATCACATTATGTTCTATAATAGAATTACTATTCATGGTGTTTGATATCATTAATATCGCGCATTTTCACATCACGTATACCTGTTTGAAGGAAGCGAGACATGTGTACGCTTCATAGTAAACATGTATTCGACTTTGTAGTGTTCCGAGTACGTAGTTAGTTCAGTGGGAGAAAGTGTACAATAAAGCAAAATGTTCATTCATTAACATAATCTCAATGGAACAGATTAGACTATCTTAGCTTTGACGTCAACATTTATGAAATTATGGCTGACTTTATTGCTTCTTAATGTGCAGAAATCTTAGTGCATAGAAAAGGGGATTTTTGTTATGAGGTTTACCTTCTTTTGTTGCTGAAACTTGCTCACGTGGGATATTGTTTACAAGCGGTGTCTTCTCGTCGGGTGTGACATGCCCTTGAGCTTCACTCGCCTTAAAAATGATATAACAAGAGTTCCACGACCTCATATCTCCATGAACAATTCTATTCATGCAAATGACTTACACATTTGCATAATATATGCTTGGTCATAAACACATTTATCTAACTTACACATGTTGCAATATTAACAGTCCTATAATTTTCCAATTAAATGAGAAATGGTGTTTTGAATTAATTATGCAAATTAGGAATTTATTTGCATAATTGGTATCTGTTGATGCTCCACTTTCCATAAACTACATATGTTACATGTATTTGAGTCTGATAATGGAAAACACTGCAAATATAGATTTTCCTCATTAGCTTTGCAAATTAAGTCACAATTAGCATAATTTGCACTTCATTGTGTACATCTTTATCTAAGCTACCTGCATACTAAATATCAAGGAAATCCGTCGTTCCTTTGTTCAGTTATTGTCCTTAGAAGATTTTCACAAAAACGCCCCTGCAGTTCCAGAGGAAGCTGCTAGGGGGCCCAAACCTACACCACTTCTTTATTACACCACAAGCTATCTGCCACCCAAAAATCAAGACCACAGCACGTCCAGGTCATAAGATACAAAAATTGAAGTTCTGCTGCAGTACCAAGGTCACATACCAGGGGGCCCAAAATCGACCTTGAACTTCGGCTTCACAACACCTGCCCACATATCAAATATCATTGCAATCCATCAAGAGGTTTTTGAGTTATGCTGACTACAGTAGTGCGGAAACACAAACAAACACACAGACACACCCAAAACTATATCTCCATTTTTCATGGAGATAATAACAAGCTGTCCTTATGTCATCATCTGGTGAAGCATTGTAATGATTAACAGTAATAACCTATTTTACTATACTCGTTACAGTCAAGGAGTCAGAATATGCTTATTTTGTGTGACAGAACTGGGATATTTATCGGTACTATGCCACAAATAGATAAAATATTTACGACAACTTAATCTGTAAAGATGTATGTGGCAGAGGGCGCCATTCTCGTATAGGGCTGTTTAGCCATAGCCGATGCTGCAGGGCTGATGTGAATAAGAATTTTGTAATTTTCAATAATTTCTGATGGATGCCATATAAATATTTACAATGACTCATAACTACGAGTGAAAATCTGAAGACGGGAGGCAGCTTGTGCTTAAAGGTTGCTGAGGTATCCTTCATCCTACCTTCATTGCTTTTATTGCCATCAGTCTGGGTTGGTGAATGATGACGTCATAGATGGTACCAACTGCGAGGAGAAGGAGAATAACACAGCAGATACATCTGTAGAGAGAACGCAGGGACATGATATGTTGGCGTTTAGAAGTAGACGAAAACGTTATGTTATCAAACAAAAAAAATCGCCAAAAATCGATATTTCAAAATATTCGAGTTGACACGCGACATTCTTTAAGTATTATCATCATGTACATTCCTGCAAAGTTACATTGATGAACATCGAAGCACAATTAAGCCAAGGAGAGCGTTTTTTTCTAAAAAAAGGGGCGTGGCATTATAAATCTGGATGACGTAATCTTTGAAACTTGGAAATTTTTTTGAAAATACTACGTGGCAGACTTGCAATAATGACTTCATACTCATTAGCATAAATTATCACCTTGCTATAAGGTACTACCTGAAAAAAATTAAGGTTGAGGAAGGTTTATAAAGCTTAAGAAAGGGTTTTTTCAAAAACATCCCAAAATTCCTCAGCCACCCTTCAACAATAGAATCGATTCCAGTGCAAACAGAACAATAACCAATTAGAAACTTCATCAGACCTAAACACCACCAGACCTGCGCGTTAGCACCTCCTGATTCTCAACTAACTCACCGGCGGGAACGAGCCAAACCATAATTCTTCAAGTATCCTATTTCGCCACTTCCGCCTTCCGCCACTACGCAATATTGACATTACCGAGGACTCACACCAAGACAAACAAACATACAACTGATTACAATACCTCTGTTTTTCACACAGGTAAAAAAAAGTTCAATTTGGCTCACATTGCAGCAATAGTGACGTTCTGGATCGGCGGGGATTCCTGTGAATAGGCTGACGTCACCTGCAATATTCCTTGTTGAACAAGAAAGCGCCAGTAGATACCTGAAACAATAAGACGAGTTGTCATAGTTTGGAATGATAGACTCGAGCCACAAAAAGAGTAGGGGCACGCCCCGGTGTGAGTGGCTCAAAACGTTCCGGTCTAAATGGGGTAGGGAATTTCCCGAGCAGCCTTCGTAACCCCTGCTTCTCCCAGTGGGTCGGTGAAGTCATGCTTGTCTTGAGCATTGATGTTTCTGGCCTAGGGTGAAGAGATGCCGCTTCAGTAAGAATTAGTTCAGTGCTTAGATGAGTGGCCCCCTACAGCCATGCACTGAGCGAGTTCGTTAGAAAAAACTATCCTTCAATATATTTTAAAACATAAAGGCATTGAGTCCATTGTGCTATGCTGTTCAAGTCTGGAATTATGCTATGCCTAGAAAAAAAATTATTTGTTATTCTGGTTACACAACCGACCCTAACAAAGTGCATTTACAACTAGGGGACCCAAAATCTAATCATTTCCATGTCTCATCAAGATCTACCCACCTACCAAATATCAAGACAATCCATCTAAGCCTTCTAGAGTTGTGCTGTTTGTTACGAACACACACACAAACAAACGCTACCCTCTACATAACCTTCTCGGCGAAGGTAAATATACAATGACTATTTTTCATACTTTCACTGTTGTTCTAAAGTATGTGCATTGATCGCTGGACTACTTACTTCCGTCCAGTCTCTGAATGACGTCGTGTTGGCTGCAGGAGCTGGGGACGCAGACGCCCAGTATCAAGTTTAGGGTGGAACCGGGCAAGGAAGGGATCCCCGGCCACCCCTACAGAAAACAAGAAAGCTTTTCATGCGACCTCATTATGTACATGTAACACGGAGTGGGCGGGCAGACAATGATAAACAATAAAACATATGAATACTCTAGTCTAACTACTGACATTAATTTCTAACTTATTGGGTTCGGCTTCTTTTTCCGAGAAGAAAAAGAAGGCCTCATAACACACCACTTATTGTGGGCAATGTAGGCTTCTGATTGGTCGACGCCATCTGGCCATGTGATGATGATAGTAATAACAACATGAGTTCGCATTAATACAAGTAATTCATAAGAGAAGATTTTGCTTAAATTGTCGAAAATCTCTAACATGCTAACACGCTACAAGAGCTTATATTTCTGCAAACCGCGAACATAAAACCACCGCGAACGTTTCTGCATTTACAGTATCCCTGTACTGACCTCTAGCTCTGTCAGCTGTTTGGATTTCTGCTCCCGGGGTACAGGGACCAGTGTAGCCAGGTAAAACTTCCCATCGAAGGTGATGTTGAAGCCTTTCCTCGTGATGTTCACGCACTGTGAGTACCTACCGACCCAGGGCAGGTTTCCGGTCAAGATGCCACTTGGCGGTTTTCCACCCGAGTCAAACACTGTTAGAGGGAGAGAGAGAAAATGTGTGTGTGAGAGAAAGAGCGGGGAGTCAGCGAGAGAGAGAGGGGGGGGGGAAGACGGAGAGAGAGGGATAGAAGAAAGAGAGAAGGGATTTTGTCTAATTTATGTATGTACAATATTGGCAATATGCTGTGCGAACTGCACTATACGCTAGCGACTGCAGCTGCCTACATGTCTATATATTTAGACCTTATAGTTGCGTCAAAACAAATTGATATTCTCTTGTTTTTAGTGGAGTTGCTGTTAGACATCTTTTGAAATATTAGGGCAGACGAATAATAAGTTATACGAAAGCCCTTGTATTTTTTTTCATGACAATCTACGGTATAACAATGGTGAGGGTACCCTTGGTACACGTAGCTATGACATGACGCAATGACCTTAAATGACTCATGAACTATATATAATGGTACGTAACCAAAGGTACAAAGAGCATGCCTATTTATATGCGGGTTTGTTCCAGTCACCTCAAAAGGTGTGATCGTGTCAAGGATTTCAACTCAGATTACTTTCCGACATTCTAGTAATTCTGAATACACGGGAGTTTTGCACTTTGTTTTCTTCCAAGCTACCTTTGGTTCGCCCAGCATTTAAAGCTCCAAGTGATCATGAAGTAAAATCGTTAAAAGCATTTTACTGCTACCGTATTGGGCAAATACTGGCGCTACAACCAGTCTCTACCAACCAGGATTTCATTTGTAGACTCCGTTGAGGGCAAAATGTGATCCTCAACGTGGACTGACTCTACTGGCTAATTTTTAATTTTTTCTGCCGAATCCTATAATCCATACGCCCGTAGGAGGGCATAGTGGAGGCTACGCTACAACTGCCATGCACTAACTTTTGAAATTTCATAAGCTCGCGTTTCAGAGAACCATCAATACGGTCTATGAGCAAATCGAAGTCGATCGATTAAGAGTTATTACTTACTCTGCAGGGCGTAGCTTTTTCCTTGGAGCAGGTCTGCTTCGTACTGAGCAACATCTTTCTGACACTGTTGGCTGATGTTACCGGTAGGTAGGGCGGGAATGGAGACATCTGTCCAGTTCACTGCGCTAAAACCGTGGATGGTGTCGGCAAGATTCCTCTGGAGAAGTCCCCGAGTTCTGAATAAAGACGCTAGCACGTTAAACTGTACTGTAGCGTCGGGAACACCTTCGTTCCATATTGCTTGCGACCTAGCCAAGCTAAATACAGCCCAACAGAGACATACCGGTATATACAGCGATAACTTCATTTTCCTGAAGACAAGAACAGCGTTTCCTTGGCCACCACAACTTCAGGAGTAATACAAACGAGTCTGTACAGTATAACGCTGTTATGGCTGCATGGAACAACGATTTTGTCTCACGTTAGTCAAACAAAAAGGTGACATAACCTCGCTTGACTTTGGTGGACAGCAAACAATCCAAGGTAGAAAAACAACCTCGTGTAACGTATTCAAATATGCACGTGGACCTTAGAGTCAACCTTTGAGTCAACGCAGCACACAATGACGAACTTTGGTGTAGTCTTGAGTCCTCTATTTTTAAAACTACTGATTGTGATGATGAGTTACATTTGGATACATTCCGAAAATATTGGAAATCATTGAGAAGAAAATAACCCCTTGTGTTGATAAAACCATCATATAGCATTTTGTAATGTTTAGTATGACTTATCACACTACTGCCCACGTCAACAGGTTAACATACACGTGCCATAACCTTGGAGTCGACGCACGATCGAACGACGAACCTTGGCGTAGTCTTGGTTCTTCTATCATTAAAACAAGTTAAATACATTCCGAAACAATCAAAATCATGAATAAAACAGCTTGTGTTGATAAAACCATTATGTAGCGTTTTGTAATAATTAGTATGACTTATAAACTATATACAATAGTTTTTATGTGCATGTAGTCAGAATATTGTTATAGCTCGTTATACTGTCCATGTCAAAATTCCATTGTAATGTCTTGTCCTTGTCAGCAGGGCTGGCCCATTGTAACAGCAACATGCTAGTTGGGCAGCCCTGACTGTGAGTGTTGAACAGCCAAACCAATAAATATATATGAAATGTATGACTTATCAAACTGCCAACGTCAACAGGTGGAGTTGACAGGGCGAAGTCTTGATGTGGTTTAGCGGCTGTTGACAGAACCGGTCGTTTGAACGGGTCAAAACTGTTGACAGGGCGACGTCTGGCCGAGCTTATCGGCCATCACGTCACGTTGTGGTTCATCACATCAGGTCATTCAGACATACGCGTGCCATAACCTTGGAGTCGACGCACGATCGAACGACGAACCTTGGCGTAGTCTTGGGTCTTCTATCATCAACAAGTTAAATACATTCCGAAACTATTAAATTCATTAATAAAACAGCTTGTGTTGATAAAACCATTATATAGCGTTTTGTAATAATTAGTATGACTTATAAACTATATACAGTATTTTTTTATGTGCATGTACTCAGAATATTGTTATAGCTCGTTATGCTGTCCATATCAAAATTCCATTGTAATGTCTTGACCTTGTCAGCAGGGCTGGCCCATTGTAACAGCAACATGCTAGTTGGGCAGCCCTGACTGTGTGTGTTGAACAGCCAATCCAATAAATATACAGTATACATACTTAATGTGTTCTTTGGTTTTCTTTTCCGCTGGGGGGGGGGGGGTGTCGGTCTCACGTCAACTAATTTTTTCCTGTCATTCATGTTTTAGTGTGTTGTCAAACATCTTATTTTCCATTCTGTACAAGTGGCGGCTATAATGTAAGTTGTGTACAACTTGAGTAGGCCGCCACTTTGTCTTTGTTCATGTAGTTGATTGTTGTTTGAATCAAAATATATCTATATATCTATTTTACTTAATTGCAATTCGGATTAACGCACATTCCATTTAACTTCACCGAATCCTAAACCAGTTCCCATTCACTGCATTGTTAGTGGCTCCGCATATCTGCACGGCGCATTGTCACAAATGCCGGATAATTGCCCAAAATACGCTGACAAATGGGATGTGCAGTTAAGCGGACTCTACTATATGAAATGTAGGACTTATCAAACTGCCAACGTCAACAGGTGGAGTTGACAGAGCGAAGTCTTGCCAAGCCTATCGGCCATCACATCATGTGTGCAAATGATGTGGTTTAGCGGCTATTGACAGAACCGGTCATTTGAACGACCGGTCATTTAAACAACATCACGTGTCATTTTGTCGACTTGATGAGGACACAGGCTTGAATGACGTAAGAGACCTTTGGTTGGCATTACTATCCTTTGTTTTCGAAGAGGTTGGACATGACGGTACTTCAGCAAGTAACGCTTTTGTGGTTGGAACAACGATTTTGTCTCACGTTAGTCAACCAAACAAGTGACATAACCTCGTAGCCTCCGTTGCAGGCTCTGAAGCGGCTTTTTGGGGGGCTAAATAATACACCCCGTAACTATCAGCCATCCTATAACTATCAACTATCTAGGCGGCTGATAGTTACAGGATGGCTGATAGTTACGAGGTGGCTGCAAAAAGTGTATTATTTAGCCCCCCAAAAAGCCGCTTCAGAGCCTGCAACGGAGGCTAATAACCTCGCTTGACTTTGGTGGACAGCAAACAATCCAATAGAAAAACGACTTTGTGTGACGTATTCAAATACGCACGTGGACCTTGGAGTCAATCAAGGAGGTTAACCGTTATATATAACCTCCTTGAGTCAATACAGCACCCAATGACGAACTTTGGTGTAGTCATGCATGAGTCCTCTATTTTTAAAACAACTGAATGTGAGTTTCATTCTGATACATTCCGAAACTATCGAAATCATTGGGAAAAAAATAACCCCTTGTGTTGATAAAACCATTATATAGCATTTTGTAATGTTTAGTATGACTTATCACACCACTGCCCACGTCAGCAGGTTAAAATGGAGTTGACAGGGCGACGTCTGTTGTGGTTCATAATTCCAGTGGCTATTGACAGAACCGGTCGTTTGAAAGGTATCTGACCGGTCATTTAAACAACATCACGTGCCATCTAGTCGACCTAATAGGGATACGTGACACAGGCTTGAAAGGCGCAATCATGTTCATACTGGAAAATAGACCTTTGGTTGACATTATCTTTTGTTATCGAAAGGGTCGGAAATGGCGGTGCGCCAACAGGGGCGCCTAGGTAAACGTTGTATTAGACTAAGTATACTTTTGACAATATATTGACAATATAAAAAGTGCACTGAAGTCCAAAAAGTGTCTTCTGACTTTCCCACAGACCATACATGTACTACAACTTAGTTTAACCTGAATTTCTGTTCCAAGACAATGTCGACTGAGTAATAAAATGTATATGGTTATATATTATGTATCTATAAGAAATTAGAACTTCAACAGCCTACACCAACATTTAGGTGATGTGGCGTGATTTTACTACCATGAATACGGAGGTAATGTTTTCGGTCTGTCTGTTTGTTTGTGCTTGCAATTGTGTGTGTAGTAGTAGTAGTACTTTGTAGAGTGATAGGAATAATGGTGTAACTGGCAGGATGGGAAGGTTGGTTTGGCCTGGATCAAAAATTGGGCCCCAGGCTAACAGGAAAATGCATTACTTAGACAAAACAACTTGGAAAATTCACAATAATGAACAAAACAAGAAATTCACAAAAACATTTCAGGGAGATATGAGATCTTCACTTCGTATTCTGCTATGCAACTGATGAAACTGACAGTGTTTAAAACAAACAAGTGCTTTATTCATCGAGCTTTCAAATGTGAGAAGTTCTGATCTAGTAAGGCACTTACATTAACAGTTATTCTTGTAAGAGTGTAGTTGATGACTATTGAAGATGTGAATACGAATAATATTACATTACACAGTATATAAGGAATCTCATTATCATCCAAACACCATAGTACCACAAGGCAGCTAGTTTTCAAAATACTTCTGATTAATTTTTCTCCATTGTCCAATATTTACACTCCATATCTTTATTAACACCGAATACTAAAAGTACATGGTCAGGAATTATCTACAAAGACCACCGATGAGAATTCAAGCGTTGCATAGAGACTTGGATGTCAGACTGCTTCTCTTGTGGTGTTTAGCCCATGGAAGGAAGTCCTTCTGTAAAATTAAGGAGTGTTTGTGAGAAACATTTGGCTCTGGTTGAAGTCTTGGCAGATTATATACATTTTTTTACTTCTTATGCAAACCTACATTATGAAACAATACCAAGATATATCTGTATTATATAATATAATGTAATGTAATGTAATGTAATGTAATGTAATGTAAATGTAAATGTAATGTAATGTAATGTAATGTTATGTAATAGAATATAAGTGTTAAGAATTCAACAATTCAATTGGCTTTCTACCGTATTATCTTTATACTGCATGATTGCCCACATGGCCATTGCGACCGCTTTTTCTTGATCCTACAAATTTTTTCCCATAGGCACAAGCCTTAAGGGGCCTTGGGCAGGATTGACTGTAACTGTCGGCATTTCAAAAAGAGTGTTGTGACGTGTACTGACCAATGAGAACGTCCCGTCGAGGTCGCAGTATGCCCTGTCCGGAGGGGGGTTTGGTGGAGATGAGTTTCGCTGCAGGAGCCTTGCCTCCTCTGGGGCTGCCCAGGCTACGGTTATCGTGCTCCGCGGCCGTCAGGATAGGTAAGATACCGTTAAGGAACATACATGAACGTCAGGATATATTTGTTTGAAAAACTCAGCCTTAAACAAAGTCCAACATTTTAAACTGAATCAAAGTAAGGATTGGTAAGAACTGTTAAAGATACATGAATTTACAGGATATATTTATTTGAAAAAGTCAGCCTTATACAAAATGTCTAAATGGAATCAAAATTACGATAGGTTATAAGAGCCGTCAAGGAACTGAAAACGTTCATTTTGTCCAACATATTTTTAGAGATATGTATTATGAATTTGTTAGAAACAGTCAGACTTAAACAATGTCTAACATTTTGAAAGGAATTTAACAAAACTTCAGTGTCGGTGAGTAGGCACAAAAAAACTATTCCATCATGTGCTTGCTTATGTCGAGACCTTCAAGTCATGAGTCGAGATGGCAGCCCAAGTCTTTCGGTCCTTCATCGCCTGGAGCAAACTATCCACTTCAAGTCCAGTGTCTTTTTTTAGAGTGTCTATAAAGGTTATCGCTGGTCTTCCTGGCCTCCTTTTCCCATGCTTAGGAATCCAGAGTACCAGGTTAGCTACTTCTAGTATACATGTATACATTCATCATGTATCGAGTGTGAACCAATTTGTAGATTTGCAGAAAGGATATTTGCAGTGACAGGGAGGTACAGCAGGTCGGTTTCCGTGGTGATCTCGATGTGATGCGCGATCCGGCCGACGCCCTTCTCGCCCTCGGCTCCAACAGCGATGGCGTAGATTTCGAGGTTCAGGTCCGCCTTCATGCCAGCAGCAATCTGGGGGAAATCAGCATTTTTCTATTATTCTGAACTGAAAACAGCACTTTTCATCAAATCTGAACCGTTTTTAGGCTACCTATAATAATAAAGCATACATTGTGTATTATTCACAGAATATGATCATGTCAATTCTCATGGTTTTGCTGCCACTTTGAATTAGTTTAAAAAACACATGTACATGTAATTGAGGCCTTCTCAAGAATGACCTGGACACCGGGATATCTGAATTGTACAGTCCACATGCAGGAACTGTTCGAACTGTGAAAATTGCAAATCGGGCCACATGCCAAAAAAAATAAATGCCAGTACTCTAGTCTGCATTTTATCAAAGGAGGCTAACTAATGATGCATTTAGTATTCTAAGATTTCTTTCAATTTACCTTCTATCTTAAGGTGGTGGTCAGAATATTAGCGCTGATGTTACACAGCCCTGTTTTTAGATTCATGCAGTGTTTTCTTGAGAGGAACAAATTTCTTCTGACAAACTTTAGCACACGGTAATTTTTAAAAGGATTTTATTTATTTATCTATTGTCAAATGTCACAGTACACTACACTGACTCTCGAGGCAGTACAGCTGATGTTTGAGAGTCAACAGTTAGGGACAGACAAATACATGGCAATGGCAATTTACACATCCTACTTGTACAATGTAGGATTTTAAAGCCTTGGACAGTGTTTTACAGTAAGTGTCTACTTACTGGTCCGGGGTTGTAGAGGACACGCAGTCCTGTGGAGGGCGGAGGCTGTTTGACCTTGAACCTGCAGCTATCCACGCCCACGTTCTTCAGCTGTACCGTGTACACGTAGGTGTTGCCCTCCCGCAGCACTCCAAAGTCCACATCCTGTAGAGGGGGGGGGAGATTTTTTTAAAATGAGTTGTTGCATAGTATGTAATGTAAGGCTTAGAGTACCACTCACAATAATAATAATGATGGTTTATTGGTCAGAAATTACCCCTGCAATGGTAGCCAGTGCTGAATTGCTGCAGGGTTTACAATCACATAATACACAACAGATACATATTTGCTCCACACTTGCACTTTTGTGGAACTGTCGCAAGGGTCTAGGCGGCTGCCATTCGGCGCCAGCAGGTGACCTTAATACGACCTTCCCAAAACCGAAGTCAGGTACCCATTCACACCTGGGTGGAGTGACGAAAGCCGTCTTAAGTGCCTTTCCCAGGGGCACAACATCGGGGCATATCGGGGTTTTGGAACCCGGGACCTCTCGGTTCTGGGCGAAACACCCTACCGATTGCGCCAAACGATGCCATGTTATAATGTAACATTTATCCAATAAATGTAAAATTCATCCAAAATGGAGGATATTGTACTGTGAACCTGTCAATGTTGTGGAAGTTTTGTTTTTGGTGACCTCTCAACTACAAAATCATGACACATCAAAGATGGGTCTCCATTGTATAGTGACAGTAACTACAGTTACTGTAACTGTCTTTCAGAATAGTTTTACTCACAAACTTGAATAACAGAGTGTAACCTTTGACATATTATCTAATCTCCAAGCAGATCTATGAGCGACAAGGCAGTTATCCAAAGGGCCAACTAACATCAAAAGCCACCGGCTTAGCCCACCAAGAAAAGTTGATACTGGTTGGACCTTTTGATACTGTACCTTGCCACCCATACGTGTAGATCTGCTTGGATATTGATATCATCCACAATACAACTTGCTGTGCATGCGCGGTTGGAACCACGAAAAGGCTTATTCACAGAAGTTAAACAAAATGATACAAGTTTAGACATCGTACATCTGGAACTGCCATGAGTCCCCGCAGGGCCCCCATCTGTCTCACACCCTTGGAGGAAGCTCCGGCCACGGACGATGTCTGAACCTTCCTGCGTACAGGCTCCTCAACAAGAGAAAACTGGAGAGAAAGAGAAAATTTCAAAATAAATGACAGGTATTATCACATCATTACAGAAGGCTATGTCGATATAGTCCTACATGTAGTCCCATCTGCCAAGGAAATTGTTTTTCATTTCTTTCACCTGCACAGCTAGGTTGATTGTTTAATAAATAAGCCTGTAAAGAAGAGATTTGTAGCTTTCAATAGGCATTAATGGATTTGCCTATAAACTTAATTTCTTGTATATTTTTTTGTATTATCTAGAATACTAAATTTTGGGTCCCCTGGTAGCTTTCCTTCAAACTGCATATAGAAAATTTTAAAAGTATGTAATTCTATGGAGGAAACTTATATGACAAAATACAATTTTGTCATGATCATGACATTGTAGTCTATATTCCAGACAACAGAATTATGGGTAACCAAAGGGTGGGGGGGCAAGCTACATATTGCCATGACAATGAGTATGGGGATCAATGGCGTGCTGTGTCCGGTCTGAGAAGACAACAAAGAACAGGTGATTTCTGTACCTTTTCATTTGGTAAGGAGCCGGGTTTGCCTCCATCCAGCGCGCGCGGCAGCCGGACCGTGTCCCTGCGCGGCTGGTTGTTGACGTCCAGCAGAAGGCTTCGCGTCGTGACCAGCTCTCCGTCAGCCGACGACAGCTGGTTCGACCGCGAGGTGAACTGACCGGAATTCTCCAAGTTATCTGTAAACAGGAAAAAAAGGGAAAAATGTGGTTGAATCTCTGGCAATTGTTACATATGGCGACTTTCTGAAATCAACAAAATATAGCCAAAGCTTGTGGATTGACTGCATGTGACTGGCAAAAGCAAATGCACACCAAGAAGGCACACAGCATGAATATTTCAAGCACAGTTAATAGAGCAGTCGGGTTACTTGTGCACACAAAGAAGACACAGAACTTCAAACATCATACATGTTTCTACAGTTAGGCAGGTGTTAGATTTACAGAGCAGCAGGGTTCTCTGTGCACACCAAAAAGGCACAGCACATCAAATGGGGAGTTTCTACAGTTAAGCAGGTGTTAGCCTTACGTAACAGCGGGGTTATTAGTGCACACCAAGAAGACACAGCACATCAACAAATATTAGACGAGTTTCGATAGTTAAGCACATGTTAGGCCACACCAATATAATTTCTTGGTTAACAGATTTTTCTATTTATTTTAGCACGACATCATTAAAACAGAAAGCTGGGGTGAAAACTTGCACCTGACCATGTTCATTCCCTGAAACTGTGTGCACCAAAGTACAAACTTTCCTCTGTCTGAGATTCTGTTTTCATGTTGATTTTCCAATCTAGCATTTTTTCAAAAATTCCGTTAACCAAGAAATCAAATTGGTGTGGAATTAGCATTACGAAATAGCGGGGTTAATCGTGCACACCAAGAAGGCACAGCACTTCAACAAACATCATACATGTTAGGCACGTGTTAGCATTACGTAACTGCAGGGCTATTAGTGCACACCTTTCCCACCTGGCGCGGGCTCCGGGTGTTCGGGGATGGTGGTGGGACGGAGGGACAGGGAGGCGGAGGGGGTCTCGGAGGGGACGCTCCCCTGGGAGGTGGAGTCTTGGGTGGGTGTGGGGTTCCCTGTGGAACAAACTCCAGAATGGTTAACTGATGACCAAGGACATGATATATCATGTATCTATTACAATTGTATAGAAAGACAACTACATGTACATGTACATGTAATAGACTAAGTACATAAAGGTTTTCATGGGTGCCACATCATTTCATCATTTAAAAAATGAGGGGTGAAAAAAACGCAAACTTTCTAGATGAAAAAGCCAATACAAACCATCAAGTACGCTTTTCTTGTTGTCAATGGATAATATTTCAGCACCAAGGAGAACACAGTGGCTATTCTTCTGGTCGACAGTGTACAGTATGAGGATATCAAAGTTATGCTCACCAGTACACTCAAAATCTATTGCAGCCTGGACTTGCTTAGTATCAAAATTCTTACTCAGTGTTTGAATAGTTTACATGCAATCATTTAAAAAATACTCAAATCTGTATAACGAAATAGAGACATAATTAGGGACACTTTGTAATGTCTGCTTTATCAATCTGACAGAGCTTCCTTGTTTACAATTATGGAAGAAATTGGAAAATGAATTCAACAGTTTAACTGTCTAACTTACAGCATTCATTTCTTTAAGTTGAAGTGTTATCAATATGATTATACTGTACCTGGTCGGGATGGGAGGGTGACTCCAGCAGCATGTGGGGTGGGGTTCTTAGGCCTGAGGGGGGTGGGGGTCCCGGTACCACTGGCATGAGCTGGGGTGGGGTTTGTTGGTCGGAGGTTGGGGGTCGTCGAGGTGACTCTCAAACCTGTTCAACAGAAGAAATAAGAATGATCATTTGTACAATTTTATCATCAGATTAATACTGTGGTATATAGTGCAACATCTTTTCATCAATGATTATTGTAAAGAGGTTAAATGATAAAGTAATAGACCTATATTGTGTTTCCATACAGCCTTACATAGGGCGCTCCAATTTGTTCTCTTGGTTGTTGGGCATTTTAAAGTAGAAAATTTAGCAAGCAGTCAAGATGAAAACAGAAGACATTGTGTGGTCACTCCCTGAAACGTGTGTACTTTGGTACAGCCCTCAGACTCTGTTTTTAAGTTATCATATATGATTTCAATTTATAAGTAGTTCCTGAAATCAGAGACCCAACAAGTAAAACGGATGTTGTCTTTCTTTACATCTAAAATTGCTTTCAGGTCCAAGTTTAAGTAAAACAAGATTTTTCACACATCCGTTCATGCATGCCCCTAATACAACATCCCTGACTTACCAAGCGATGGTGAGTCCTCAGTCGTTATGGGTGTGTTCTCTCCGGGAGGGGTCGTGGAAAAGGTCTCTGTAAAAGAAAAGAAGGGAGGTGTGAGTTCCCAATTCCATTTTTAAGGAGATTGCATAGCGAAAGGCTACAATTTTGCTGTCCAAAATTTAATAGATTGCAGCAAATATGTAATAAAATCCACTTCTTATAATGTCGCAATTCTAAGAGTCACTTTGCCTATTGTCTGTTACCTTGAAGTTCCTAACAGAAGTTAGGTACCCATTTCCACCTGGGTGGAGTGAGGAAATTCGTGTAAAATGCCTTTCACAAGGGCACAATATTGGCGGCATGTCACTGAGAGGATTGGAACCCAGGGCCTCTTGGCTCCTGGGTCTAACACCCTAACTATTTTGCAAACATGACGCCACTAGGACGGGTTGCATAGATTTGGGCATATAATATAGACATCTAACCTTGCACCCTGACTAGATGCCCGCTGGAGCCCTGGGGACTCTCCCCCACACTGATGGGACTGTTGTACTAACCTTGCATCCTGACTAGATGTGATGGGACTACTGTACTAACCTTGCACCCTGACTAGATGTGATGGGACTACTGTACTAACCTTGCACCCTGACTAGATGTCATGGGACTACTGTACTAACCTTGCACCCTGACTAGATGTGATGGGGCTACTGTACTAACCTTGCACCCTGACTAGATGCCCGCTGGAGCCCTGGGGACTCTCCCCCACACTGATGGGGCTACTGTACTAACCTTGCACCCTGACTAGATGTGATGGGGCTACTGTACTAACCTTGCACCCTGACTAGATGTGATGGGACTACTGTACTAACCTTGCACCCTGACTAGATGTCATGGGACTACTGTACTAACCTTGCACCCTGACTAGATGTGATGGGGCTACTGTACTAACCTTGCACCCTGACTAGATGCCCGCTGGAGCCCTGGGGACTCTCCCCCACACTGGTGGGGCTACTGTACTAACCTTGCACCCTGACTAGATGTGATGGGGCTACTGTACTAACCTTGCACCCTGACTAGATGTGATGGGACTACTGTACTAACCTTGCACCCTGACTAGGTGCCCACTGGAGCCCTGGGGACTCTCCCCCACACTGATGGGGCTACTGTACTAACCTTGCACCCTGACTAGATGTGATGGGACTACTGTACTAACCTTGCACCCTGACTAGATGTGATGGGACTACTGTACTAACCTTGCACCCTGACTAGATGCCCGCTGGAGCCCTGGGGACTCTCCCCCACACTGGTGGGGCTACTGTACTAACCTTGCACCCTGACTAGATGTGATGGGACTACTGTACTAACCTTGCACCCTGACTAGATGCCCACTGGAGCCCTGGGGACTCTCCCCCACACTGATGGGACTGTTGTACTAACCTTGCATCCTGACTAGATGTCATGGGACTACTGTACTAACCTTGCACCCTGACTAGATGTCATGGGACTACTGTACTAACCTTGCACCCTGACTAGATGTGATGGGACTACTGTACTAACCTTGCACCCTGACTAGATGCCCACTGGAGCCCTGGGGACTCTCCCCCACACTGGTGGGGCTATTGTACTAACCTTGCACCCTGACTAGATGTCATGGGACTACTGTACTAACCTTGCACCCTGACTAGATGTCATGGGACTACTGTACTAACCTTGCACCCTGACTAGATGCCCACTGGAGCCCTGGGGACTCTCCCCCACACTGATGGGACTGTTGTACTAACCTTGCATCCTGACTAGATGTCATGGGACTACTGTACTAACCTTGCATCCTGACTAGATGTCATGGGACTACTGTACTAACCTTGCACCCTGACTAGATGTCATGGGACTACTGTACTAACCTTGCACCCTGACTAGATGTGATGGGACTACTGTACTAACCTTGCACCCTGACTAGGTGCCCACTGGAGCCCTGGGGACTCTCCCCCACACTGATGGGACTACTGTACTAACCTTGCACCCTGACTAAGTGCCCACTGGAGCCCTGGGGACTCTCCCCCACACTGATGGGGCTATTGTACTAACCTTGCACCCTGACTAGATGTCATGGGGCTACTGTACTAACCTTGCACCCTGACTAGATGTGATGGGGCTACTGTACTAACCTTGCACCCTGACTAGATGTCCGCTGGAGCCCTGGGGACTCTCCCCCACACTGATGGGGCTGTCGGGGTTACTGCGGATGACCTGTGACCCGTCGCGCCGAGGATCGTGCGCCAGCTCCCTCGTAAGAGCGTCCATGTCTGGAGCCTAAAGAAGATAAATTCTCAAAGATCAGATTAAGACACTTACTTTCATCAACATCATTATCATAATTCTTACTCTAACGAGTTGAAGCATAATACAAAATTCAGCTTCCAGTTTTCTCTTTTGTACATCATTTCAGTCAGGTTGTTTCCACTTTGACAAGTTTCAGACTACAAAAGGATCTTTAATCTTATTGGCAATCCATCAAGATCATTGGAGAAAGGGTACATACATTTTTCTTCATTTAACATTTACGCCCTGCAGATTTGTCTGCAACCTGATATAAATTGTGCTTGCACTCTTTAATTGGGAAAATACCAGCTTCTGGAGTTACTGCATCATAATTATACAAGATCTAGACAAAAGAATTGATCAGAATTTGATCCTTATACGTGACCCCTCCACTCGACCTTGTTAAAAAGCGGCCTTGTGGCAGACCAAGCATTCAAGGCGAAACAAAGTAGAAAAAACTTAAGGCTTTGACCCTGATTGTAAAATTTGATACCTGGCTCATGAGGAAGTGCTTCCCCATCTCACTTTCGAAGTAAGGCGGCACGTCCTTGTTCTTCAGAGCGTTCCTTCCTTCCTGCTCCTCTGCAAGCTCTCCTCTGGTAAAAAAATGATTATCACAATGCTGTTAAAGAACTTATCAGTCAACAGCGGAAGCAAATAAAATGCCAAACTGTCTGAAAAACAGATACAGATCCACGAAATAGAACAAATTCTAAATTAGAATTGCCCAATCTGTTGCTGATGCTGGGATGACCACAAAGTTATCAAAATGTAATTCTATATCATTCAACATAGAACTTTACAATACAACTTTATTGCACAACAATTGTACAAAGTACAAAGTATGGCATCTAGTGGTACTCAACTACAGTTCTATAAGGCTAATCTACCTAATAAGACTTATTAGTGTATAGTATGGGATCATGAGCTTTTACAATCATTGGAGGAATTTCTGATGTCTAGACATTCTTTGATATATTTTCCTATGGATATGAATGAGTTCAGATGATATAGAAGCAGACATTACCTGTCCCTGTCCCAGTCGTCCTGGGTGCGTTTGTTCCTGGGTGTAGGCGGGGGTTCAGGTGGGGGCACTTCCACTGCCTTCTCGTACGCAGAAGTAACATCACCTGAGGATATAGCAAGGTATATCATTGTTTAGCCTACATAATTACATATTAAGTCCAGCTTAGAAAAAAACTTTTCTTCATCCAATGGCATGTACTTTGAATGTCTAAACCCGCAAACTTAAGGCAGTTTTTTTTCTAAAGGTATTACAGTGTTAGCAAGTACTAATTAGTTGCAGCCAATGCTTCCATGTACATGTACATGTACATGTATATGTGTGTAGTAATTAAATGCGTAGTAATTAAATGTGTACTAACTAAATTAATGTTAAAACTTACCCTCCATCATAGTGACTTTTTTGTCAGCACTCTCATGGTGTTCGGTTTCCTGTCCTTGTCCCTGTCCAAAAATCTGCCACACAAAAAAGTGGGAAAACAAAATTATTGTCAAATTGATGCAAAGTGAGCCTTTTGAACTCAGAAATCACCTCTTATCAAAATGAAAGCTCCTAATGCACAAGTAAAGAAAGGCAATTAGCCACGCCAAGCTAAGGGGGATTTAAGATATAACTGCTGATTGTTCTGTAAATCTTGAACTTTTTGCGATGGTTTTATTTTCTGGTGACCTCGACCACAAAATCATAACACTGTAAATATATGACAGACGTGTGTTTTGTATTTCTACAACTTCTTTCAGCCGCAAACTTAAAACAACACAAAAACATCCTTTTACCTCCAACCATGGAATTACACCCCCATGAAAAAAAAATTATTGAAATGAATTCACAGTATACACAGTTTGAAATAAGCATGCTACATGTACGGGTTAAGCCTAGGGTAGTGTTAGATCATGTTTCATTAGGACAACATGATGGCAAACAACATGGAGCCACCATGGCAAATTTTTAATATACACAATCATGTAGTCATCATCATTGTAAAAAAAACATAATGTAGCTGTACCGTCTGTGAGGCGAGGTCGGCAGCGTGGATCTTCTCCTCCTCTGTGCGTGGATCCTGCACAATCAGCGCGGCGCTCGTCTGATCGCGCTCCAACACGTGCTCCGCGTACGCCTTCAGCCCCAGCTGCAGCCTCCTTCTCAAGTCCTCGCTAACTGGTTTGTACTGTCAAAAACAATGTTTAAGATAAGTCTAAATTGATCAATGCACATGTACACCTTCAGTCCCAGCTGAAGCCTCTTTCTCAAGTCCTCGCTCACTGGTTTGTACTATTAAACACATTTTGTATGAGATTGGAGTTTTCAAAGTTGTTACCGGTAGTTAATAGATTGTCTCGTAGATGACTCCAATGATATGGTAAAGAGCAACAACTCCTAGTCTGTATTTTCTGCGAAAAATGTTTCTAGAACAGAATAATTATCAATCAATCAATGAAAAGATCAACCCCAACCTCCTTCTCAGGTCCTTACTCATTGGTTTGTACTGTCAAAAACAATGTTTAAGATAAGACCAAATTTTGTACATTATCATGTGCAAAATGTAGTAAGAGAAACAACACAACATTTTTCTTTCCATTTAAGAAGTAGAACAGGATTGCTATCAAAAATCTAATTCATTGCAGAGCAATTGTATTCGAAACAGTAAGCTGCATAGTTATTATTACATAGATGGTGAAAATTATATGCTAGGCTATACTCCGATCAATGCCCCATTGCACACAGGTGTCATTCATAACATTCAGTAAACCATTGGGGACACTGCTATCAGTTGCTCTCAGTGTAAGGCCACACCAATTTAAATTCTTTGTTAAGGAAATTCTTTAAAAAATGCTAGATTGGAAAATCAACATGAACACAGAATCTCAGAGGAAAGTCTGTACTTTGGTGCACACAGTTTCAGGGAGTGAACATGGTCAGGTGCAAGTTTTCACCCTAGCCTTCTGTTTTTATGATGTCCTTGTGCTAAAATTTAAAAAAAAGAATCTGTTAACCAAGAAATTAAATTGGTGTGGCCTAAGTACTGTTTTACACTTTAAGTCCTTAAAACATGGTGTCAGAAGTGGGATTCCATAAGTGAAACTCACCTGCACCAGCTGTCTGATCTCCAGTGTGTCGGGACAGTGTAGGACCGGCTCGGGCCGGGGCGACGACATCACAGACCCCACGCTCAAACCCTTCCCCACGTTGGTCCCGAACGACGGCCCAGGAGTCTTCTCCGCAGACACCTATGAGAAGTAAGAGACAGAACACAAACATGACTGTTAAAATCTCTGTTATTAAGTCTGGCAAACAACTGCCTTAAATGCCGAGTCACGTGTGCTATCTGTATAATGTGACGCCATCTCAGAGGTGGATTGCTCATTCCTTGACAAAGACTGGTGTTGTTCAGTCGAAAATTTGGCTAAGTCTTTTTTTTGTGTTGGAAATTACAATTGTTTCAGAACTGCCTTAATTCAAATGAGAGAATGGGATCTGCCTTTTGATGATTTAACAGCCGGTCCCATTTCGAAATAATGTTTAAATCCATTCAATATAATTGCAGTTGGTAATTTTAGCGGTTGGGGGAAAGGGAGTAGTTCACGGCATTTAATTTCAACAGTGGGAACAAACATCACTCTGTCTCAAATGCTAGAAATCAAACATTTGCAATGATGAAATTTTAGCGGTTGACTAGTGACCGTTAAAGTAGTTAGAAATAAGTTACTGTTAACAAATCAAGAGTTACAGTACTATGGAATCCTATTATGTATAGTAACATGGATTCCTACACACCGACATGGTCTTCAGGTCGCGTGACTTCAACCCCTTGGGCATGATGACCTCCTCATCCAGCTTCTTGAGCCAGGATTGGCTGATGCCGCTGGTGTGCGGCTTGAGGACCGTGATCCCCGTGACGCCGGGGTACTCGGGGAGGGGATCCTGGATCAGGGCGCAGGTGGGATCACGGGCCGCCATGGACAGGTACTCAGCTACGTCTTTGGGCCTGGGAACGACAAAAACCACGGCTCAGATTACAACACATCTTCTACACTGTGAAAAACAGCCTTCACTCCTTTTATTGCTTCCCTGCAGATTAGCCTGGCACCCGTCTATAGAGAAATGATTGGCATCGATTTGAATATTGTCCTAAAATATAGGCAAGAGTTCTAATTCGCTCCGAGTTCTTGTAATGCCATAGTAACAGGCTTCAAACAGGCATCAATCCCCATTGCTCTCTTCTAAGAAATGTTTGATCCCCAAAATGATGCAGGATGTGTTTGAATGGAGATGGGGGCCAGACTTTTCTGCATGAAAGTTATCATTGGAAATAACTTGAGCTTAAAATACGATAAGTAAGTTCCAAGCTAGTCTAATGTACAAATGTATCATGTACATTGTCAAGCAAAATTCCATACAAATCATTGTAACAGTGGGAAGCAACAGACAGCCATTAGTTAGCCATTATCCTGCTACGGGCAAAAGCTCTTCATTAGAATGATATATGTACATGTATCTTCATGTACATGTACAGTCATGTATATAGCTGTAAACGGCAATAAAGCCACACCATTTCAATTTCTTGGTCAATGGAATTATTTAGAAAATGCTCGATTGGAAAATCAACAGGAAAACAGAATCTCAGAGGAGAGTTTGTACTTTGGTGCATACAATTTCAGAGTGAACATGGTCAGGTGCAAGTTTTAACCCCAGCCTTCTGTTTTCATGATTTTTCTTTTGCTAAAATTTAAAAAAAATCTGTTAACCAAGAAATTGAATTGGTGTGGCCTAAGAGGTAGATATAAATGGTTGCAGCAACTGTTACAGAATACAGAGTAATGCTGTACTACCTGAGCAGCTCTGTCCCACTGCCGTTGGCATGGATGATGAAGAACCTGGGACAGTGTTCTCCGTACTGGATCAGCTTCTTCCTCCTGGGGAAACCTCCCTCCTCCCCCTCCTCCTCTCCTTCCTCCTCTCCATACTGCCCAGCTCGGATCACTGGAGTAAAACAATTATGGAGAAATCATTAGTCATTTCTTAATGAAATAAACATGATTATAATACTGGAAATCCAGATTCTGCCAACAGTAAGCTAACAAGTGCTGCATTGCTATGTGAACCAGTCAGAATTGCCTTGAAGAAGGTGACAGATGGTCACCGAAACGTCGGTTGAATAAATCTCTTGGTTGTGTAAAAAGAGTGTTTTTATTCAGTGACTTACCAACCTGATGAAACTATTCACGGAAGTAAGCTAACAAAACCTCTGCTCTGACTACCTGTGGTGAGTAAAATTTTCTTAGATATGGTTCTTTTGAGGCTCTTTCGTGCAAACCTTCAAAAAATTGTCTTCGCCTCGTTTACAATTATCAATTCCGAGTTTTGGTATAAAACCTCAGTCAGCTTCTCCAGTTCCTCCCTTTAGTCACTGACGAGAGACAGCAGATGCTGTCTAAAACATCTGTTCCAAAATTTTGTCGTTGCTTGAGTAATTATTGACAGGTCATTTGGTGCATATTGCACAGTATTTAGGTCGCGGTTTGGAGCGGAAATTAGAGGCTGGATGTTTCCCGGAGCTGTCACCACGTCATCAAGTAACCAAGGAGCGGGATTAGAGAGATTGAGAGGCAAGGATGCAGCTCGATAACGGATGTGTATTCACAGACCAAGATGGGGAGACATGCTTGTCTCATACTCGATGGAAGGAGTGGTAGGAGTGATGTGTGCAGTGACCACGTGACTACAGTAACAGTGATGTCATTACAACATAACACAACAGTGTGGCGAATGACAAAAACGAAAGCTGACCTGAAGTGGTCCCATCCACAGCTACCAGGAACACATCCCCCTGTAGGTCCACCTGAGCTCACATGGCGAGTATCGAACCCTAAACCTACTGGTTCTCAGCCCAACACTCTAACCATTATGCTACACCGACGAACTACATGTACATGTAGCATGCAATGATAATGACTACTAAAGAAATGCCAAAAATAATTACTCAAGCAACTGGATAAAATTTTGAAATTTCAAAAATTTTATCCAGTAAGTTGTTGCTTGAGTAATTATTTTTGGCGTATCTTACTACCTGGATGTCTAACTTTCATCAACGGACAAAGAAGGCTCACCGGAAGTGGTTCCGTCCACTGCTACCGGGAACACGTTCCCCTAAAGGTCCACCATCTCACATGGCGAGTATCGAACCCTAATGACTGATGAATTTCTTCAATGACTACTAAAGAAGGCTGACCTGAAGTGGTTCCGTCCACTGTGACCTGGAACACGTTCCCCTGAAGGTCCACCATCTCGCAGCACATCTCTGTGTTGTGTCGCATCAGGTACGACCCAAGCGCCAACTCTTCCTCCCCGCCGTGCCCGAGGTCGTTATCGGGTCGCGGTGCGTAGACCGTGGTGCCGTCCGCGTCCATGTCCAGCCGACCGCCGTCTCCGTGGTACAGCTGTGTTGTGGTACGAATTTGGAAAAGGGTGCTAGTCAATTTTAAGAAATGAATACATTTTTGGCACACTGCCAGGTGAAAAGAATGAATACAACTGACAAGACACCATGAATTCTGGGACTTCTTCTACAGTATTGAACAACAATGTTCGCAATGGTTTTAAGTTTGCGGTGAAACGGTCGCCGCAAAAATCGCGAACACAAAACCACCGCAAACATTTCTGCATTTACATTTATATGTGATGGCTGCAAGATAAAATATCGCGGTTCACGGTGCTTGAGAAAAAGATTTTTAGGTTTACAGATTTTCGCAAAACTATCATGGCTTACAATAAATTATGAAGTACTGCAGACTGACCTGGTAAGTGCCATTGAGGTTTGTCATAAGGCTGGTTCCGTTTCCAAACACGGTCATACAGGAGCCGTCCAGACTGTTGAACAGCAGAGTGGCGTACCCCACACACTCCACCTTCACATGTTTCACACGGGCGCTCTCCATACGGGGGCTCTCGCCTACAGATTACAACAAACATTAACGTGTTTATACAACAAATTGCCATAAGTTGAACAACATAACATGGTACATGTGTAACTTGGTCTTTGTGCATTAATGTCAACTCTGCTGGGTACCCTAAGACCTCCACAGTACACAAATCTGTGAAGACTTCTTGAACATTAACTAGACATCTAAAAGCTTGACTCTTTAAATTCACTGTGTTTTTTTTTAATGTAGCAATCTGAGGAGACTTGACAGATCATAAGAGTTGACGTTACTACATTAAACAGGGTATTCATACGAGTTTTATAGAATACATAGTATTACACATTTTCATGGAATTCCTACGATCCTGACTACTAATATACTATGAAAAAAAAAATGTTGTTTCATATTTTCTTGAATTGAAATCACACTTTTGCCCAACTAAACTTTACAACAAACCGATGGAGAACTTTAATGTGTAATTATCCAATATAACGTACCAGTTTCGTTCTCATCCACGGGCACAGCGCGGATGACGTCCTTGTAGAACGTGGTGATCCGGGTTCCGTCGCAGTGCTCCACGACCACGCTGTCGTCAGGCCGGTGCACGCTGATCACCTTGTCCTCGCGGGTAACAACAACCTGCACAACGCAAGGGTAATACCATGAAAAATCTGTCCACTCATTGCTGCCACCTAGCATTTTTAATCAGAATTGCAGGTTTGAAAGTATGTAGTAGTACTACACTTTGGAAATTTATTTATGCATGACTACGCTGTCGTCAGGCCGGTGCACGCTGATCATCTTGTTCTCACGGGTAACAACAATCTGCACAAAGCAAGGGCAATTCCATGAAAAAAACTGTCTACGCATTGCTGCCACCTAGCATCTTTTGTTAGAACTACAACGCGGGTTACAACAACCTGCACAGAACAAGGGCAATTCCATGAAAAAAACTGTCTACTCATTGCTGCCACCTAGCATCTTTTGTTAGAACTACAACACGGGTAACAACAACCTGCACAGAACAAGGGCAATTCCATGAAAAAAACTGTCTACTCATTGCTGCCACCTAGCATCTTTTGTTAGAACTACAACACGGGTAACAACAACCTGCACAGAGCAAGAGCAATGCCATGAAAAATCTGTCTACACATTGCTGCCACCTAGCATCTTTTGTCGACATTGCAGGTCTGTAAAAGTATGTTTAAGTGGCCGGTCAAACCTCAGACGAAGCACTTTTTCGTTAGCTCCGACGAAGCATGACGATTTTTTGTAAGCTAGCTCTGACAAAGCACAATGCTTTTTCATAAGCTAGCAGTGCAATATGGCTTCGATACGGCTTGTATGTTTAGCCAGCATACCGACTCTCTCCTACTCTTTTACATGAAGAGGTTTGACGCTTGAGGCTTTCCCCTGATGCTCCCAAATACACGGGACTGCCGACATTACGTCTTCATCCATATGGTCTGCCAGCGGGTTTGCATTACCACTTGCACCACAGTGACACTTTGGAAATGTTGAGGTTACAAAGACAGACAAAAATTGTGCACAAAATAGTTCACTTACAGTGCCGGATTCCAGATCGATGGCCTGACACAGCACAACCAACTGCACATGCACTCAATTATTTAGACTTCCACAACCTCATCTATCCATTCTCTCCCTCCCTCCCTCTACCCACCCTGCTGATACTCAGAGTAATGAGGCTGTTGTAGTGCATTTTACAAGCTTGAGGCACCTCCTTGATCACAAGACCCTAATTTTATGTCCTTTCTGAAAGACAAATGCAGCTCCAACCAGGATGCCCTTCCTGGATTCAAACCGCGGTCTCCCAGTTACCAATCAACTGGAGCCGGGATCTGTTATACAATCATGTATATAAACACCAAACAAAGCAAGCAAAAATTATGGGCAAAATAGTTCACTTACAGCGCCGGATTCCGGATCGCTGGCCTGACACAGCAGAGCGGGCTTCACGTCGAACGGCGTTCCATCGCCTTTCGTCGCCACCCTCTCCCCGCCCGGCGACGTGGTGACCCACTGGTTCGCTTTCTCGTCCACGGGCGGCGCCACGACCACCGGCTCCGGCTCCTGGAGGGTGGTGATGGACTTCCTGCCACCCTTGGCAGCTTGTGGGGAAAATAAATCAATGCTTGTTATTTGCAGTTCCACCTAAAACTGATAGAGGGCATCCATGTACTGCAATGCATTCATAAGAAGTCGATTTTGAAGTCATGACATCGACTCCTGTAGGGTAGTGATAGACTTTCTGACACCCTTGGCAGCTGGTTGGGGAAAAAAAAAATCAACAGTTGTAGTTCCACCTAAAACTGATAGAGGGCATCCATGTACTGCAATGTATTCATGAGTAGTCGATTTTGAAGTCATGACATCGACTCCTGTAGGGTGGTGATGGACTTCCTGCCACCTTAAGCAGCTAGTGGGGGAAAAAAATCAACAGTTGCAGTTCCACCTAAAACTGATAGAGGGCATTCATGTACTGCAATGCATTCATAACTAGTCGATTTTGAAGTCATGACATTGACTCCTGTAGGGTAGTGATGGATTTCCTGCCACCCTTGGCAGCTGGTTGGGGAAAAAAAAAATCAACAGTTGCAGTTCCACCTAAAACTGATAGAGGGCATCCATGTACTGCAATGCATTCATAAGAAGTCGATCCTGTAGGGTAGTGATGGTTTTCCTGCCACCTTAAGCAGCTAGTGGGGAAAAAAAATCAACAGTTGCAGTTCCACCTAAAACTGATAGAGGGCATCCATGTATTGCAATCGAGTCCTGTAGGGTAGTGATGGATTTCCTGCCACCTTAAGCAGCTGGTGGGGAAAAAAAATCAACAGTTGCAGTTCCACCTAAAACTGATAGAGGGCATCCATGTACTGCAATGTATTCATAACTAGTCGATTTTGAAGTCATGACATCGGCTCCTGGAGGGTGGTGATGGACTTCCTGCCACCTTTAGCGGCTGGTGGGGGGGGGAAAAAATCAACAGTTGCAGTTCCACCTAAAACTGATAGAGGGCATCCATGTACCGCAATGCATTCATGAGTAGTAGATTTTGAAGTCATGACATTGGGCTAACAAAAATGCTGCTACAAAAGACAAAAGACAGACTGTTGGCAAAATGAAAAATTGGCAAAATTGGACACATAGTATTGTCTTTGCAAAAGCAATAACATATTCTAGATTAGTTAGTAAATATACTGTTAGCTTTGATACATAAGTAATCAAACCTCAGACTGAGGACGAAGCATGATGCTTTTTCGTTAGCATGTAGTGTGATGCAAGTGCAGTGCCCCAGTACTCTACTTAATAAGTGTGTTGCTTTTTTTATGCATGAAAACAATAAAGTTTAACATACCTTTCTTTGTCTTGGAAGGCGTCTCCTTGCCGTCCTCGGGGATTTCCTGGGTGGGGGACTGGGGGGGTCGGGAGGGGGAGCTACTCCTGCTGCCGTAGGGTCCGATGGGCCCCGCCCCGGGGTTCTCACTGATAGTCCCATCAGCAAACAGAACCTGGAGTTACAACAGTACACCAGATTTGTATTCAGGTGCTGAAATGCCATCCATTGGAACTTTGAAGTCAATTCTTTCCACTGGCGAACAGAACCTGATCAGTCTGGTTCTAAGGTGCTGAAAAGTCTTCCAATAGAAGGTGTATATGTGGACCCTGGTACTGTCATATGATGACTTACTCCAATGCAGTCAAACCTGTCCAAGTGACCACCTGCCCATTTATATATATATATATACAGTCAAACCTGTACAAGTGACCACCTCTACAAAAGCTCCACTTGGCCATTGATACACAGTCAAACCTGTGCAGGTTTCCACCTCTACATAACCATTATATTTACTGTTTCTATCATCATTGAAGACCACAAGTAAATTGTTAATTGTTCAGGAACAGGTCTAGTACTGTACAAATGTACCTGTTCTGTACCTGATGTTGCGATTAGGTATACAGCACTAACACCCCCTGCCCATACCTGTGTGCTGCCGTTGTGTAAGACCTTCACCACCGTCCCGTCGCTGTTGACACACCGCGACACCTCCTGCATGGCCGGCTTCTTACGCAGATCCTCAACCTTAGTTAGGACACATATATAGTCATGAATCATAAAAAATCATTGCAACTCAGAACTGCAGAATGTATATTACCTAGACTTAGACTTATTAACGAGGCTAAACTTTTCTTCCAACACTGTAAGAGAAATTGGGACTTACCCCAAATTTTCGGTTGACTCCATCAACCCTGTTCACGGAATGACCCGACTACTGCAACGTGACGTCAGCGACACGTGACCGTAGCAGCGGGTCGTACGTACCAGATAACTTGTGCCTCCCCCCGTCTCTGTCTCTGGCACGTACGACCCGCTGCTAAGGTCACGTGTCGCTGACATCACGTTGCAGAGTAGTTCGGTCATTCCGTGAACAGGGTTGACGGAGTCAACCGAAAATTTGGGGTAAGTCCCAATTGCTCTTATAGTGTTGGAAGAAAAGTTTAGCCTTGTTAATAATGAATTCTACCAACACAGATGAACTTTCATGCTAGACTTAGACTTAGAAGCTCCCACGCCGTGTGACGCATGAGGCAGTTAGGGAATTCCCGCACGCTCTCTCTTCAGCCAGTCTCGTCGCATCCGAATGCTAAGGGGTACTTATAATCAATAAGAATCTTTAACTATAATGGACAACGAAAAATGTTTTTAATAAGACTGTTGTAGTACTTTAATGAGGCCTTAAATTGTTTATGTTAATTTCAGCGCAGTTCAGGCATATAGTACCTTAAAGATTGTTGTATAATTTAGGCTTTGTTCCAACGCACAGGAAACACTCCATAGATTCAACCAACACAGATGAGCTTTCATTCAAACTAGTAAGGTTGCCGGCTTGTCTGTTGTTTGTTTGTAAAAGTTAAGTTAAGTTAAAATCCTCCCACACCATTATTGATGTATAGGGCGGTGCCCATCTCCGCTTCATAGCCCTGGGCAACACTTGTGGTGCAATCACTGTAGCAGGGGGCTAGTCCACTGGCAGTGAAGTGTGTTTAACTTCCATACTGTAAAACAGGTTGTATTCTAAATAAACCACTGATCACCTTCTGCAGGCCGCGTGTCTTGAAGGGGTACGTCTGTCGAACCAGGAGCCTGGAGCGGCCTATCTCCGCAACCGTCTCCGGCTTGATGCCTGGGCATAAGCAAACAATTGATCAGTTATTCGATTCTTTTAAATTTCATTGTATACTATATTGTTAAAATGCCATTAGATAATCATAATCTATAGACTACTCCACAAATTGACTACATGTAACTTCACTCACTCACTCACTAACTCAATCACACACTTACAGTCTTCATTCTCTTGCTCAATCTTTTGCTCACTCTCTCAAAGCCCTTGCAATGGCTCGTAGGCTGAGCAAAGAACTGATTCATCCAATCATTTACTAATAATGATTCGCCCTTCTTCACACACTCATTCACTGTGTCATCTTTTTTCAGTCTGTATTCACTCATATATTCACTCATTCATTAATTTGCTCAATCAATCTTTCACTCCCTCACTCTACCCACCTATGTCCTTCTCCAGGAAGTACCTAATGTTGAGTCCATCTGGACAGAACACAAAAAAATCTCACACATTTTCACTCAGCCTTTCATTCATCCATCCATTCTTTCACTCCCTCACTCCACCCACCTATGTCCTTCTCCAGAAAGTACCGAAAGTTGAGTCCGTCTGGACAGGACACAAACAGCTCTCACCCATCATTCATTCATTCATTCATTCATTCATGCATTCATTCATTCATTCATTCATTCTTCTTCTTCTTCTTCTTTATTCCTCCCATTCATTCATTCATTCCCTCCCTCCCTCACTCTACCCACCTATGTCCTTCTCCAGAAAGTACCAAATGTTGAGTCCGTCTGGACAGGACACAAACAGCTCTCACCCATCTTTCATTCATTCATTCATTCATTCCCCTCACTCTACCCACCTATGTCCTTCTCCAGAAAGTACCAAATGTTGAGTCCGTCTGGACAGGACACAAACAACTCTCACTCATCTTTCATTCATTCATTCATTCTCTCCCTCACTCTACCCACCTATGTCCTTCTCCAGAAAGTACCTAATGTTGAGTCCGTCTGGACAGGACACAAACAGCTCTCACTCATCTTTCATTCATTCATTCATTCATTCCCTCCCTCACTCTACCCACCTATGTCCTTCTCCAGGAGGTACCTAATGTTGAGTCCATCTGGACAGAACACAAAAAAAAAATCTCACACATTTTCACTCAGCATTCATTCACTCAACCTTTCATTCATCCATCCATTCTTTCATTCCCTCCCTCACTCCACCCACCTATGTCCTTCTCCAGAAAGTACCTAATGTTGAGTCCATCTGGACAGAACACAATAAAATCTCACCCATTTTTCACTCAGCATTCATTCACTCAACCTTTCATTCATTCATTCATCCACTCAATTTTTCACTCCCTCCCTCACTCTACCCACCTATGTCCTTCTCCAGAAAGTACCGAATGTTGAGTCCGTCTGGACAGGACACAAACAGCTCTCACTCATCATTCATTCATTCATTCATTCATTCATTCATTCATTCCCTCCCTCACTCTACCCACCTATGTCCTTCTCCAGAAAGTATCTAATGTTGAGTCCATCTGGACAGGACACAAACAGCTCTCACTCATTTTTCACTCAGTATTCATTCACTCAGCACTCATCCACTCAATCTTTCACTCCCTCCCTCACTCTACCCACCTATGTCCTTCTCCAGAAAGTACCTAATGTTGAGTCCGTCCGGACAGGACACAAACAGCTCTCATTCATCATTCTTTCATTCATTCACTCAATCTTTCACTCCCTCCCTCACTCTACCCACCTATGTCCTTCTCCAGAAAGTACCTAATGTTCAGTCCGTCTGGACAGGACACAAACAACACTCCCCATTTTCACTCAGCATTCATTCACACAGCATTCATCCACCCATTCATTCATTCATTCATCCATCCAATCTTTCACTCCCTCCCTCACTCTACCCACCTATGTCCTTCTCCAGAAAGTACCGAATGTTGAGTCCGTCTGGACAGGACACAAACAGCTCTCACTCATCTTTCATTCATTCATTCATTCATTCCCTCCCTCACTCCACCCACCTATGTCCTTCTCCAGAAAGTACCTAATGTTGAGTCCATCTGGACAGAACACAATAAAATCTCACCCATTTTTCACTCAGCATTCATTCACTCAACCTTTCATTCATTCATTCATCCACTCAATTTTTCACTCCCTCCCTCACTCTACCCACCTATGTCCTTCTCCAGAAAGTACCGAATGTTGAGTCCGTCTGGACAGGACACAAACAGCTCTCACTCATCATTCATTCATTCATTCATTCATTCATTCATTCATTCCCTCCCTCACTCTACCCACCTATGTCCTTCTCCAGAAAGTATCTAATGTTGAGTCCATCTGGACAGGACACAAACAGCTCTCACTCATTTTTCACTCAGTATTCATTCACTCAGCACTCATCCACTCAATCTTTCACTCCCTCCCTCACTCTACCCACCTATGTCCTTCTCCAGGAGGTACCTAATGTTGAGTCCGTCTGGACAGGACACAAACAGCTGCTGGAAGGGCGGGATGGGCGCTTCCTCGGGCTCCTCGGGTTCAGGTGGTGCCTCCTCCTGGAGTGGGGAAATGGTTTGGTCCACATCAGGAACAAGGATGTATAAGGTATAAACATTGTAGAATGGGACGCACCATTATGTCACAAGGGATTTACCGTTTGGACCTTCTATACAAGCTTTTCATTTACGTCATGATGATTATAATATTTCAATCCCCCAACATGTTGGCAGATAATTGGATCAAGCAGTAGCATCTTGAAGTGTTTTACAGAAATTTGATGTACACTACAACATGGCGCAAATGACGTCAAATGAAAAGCCTGTATTTCTATCTTATTTAGATGAAACACCATTCAAACAACATTGATTGTGAGCAAAGTGTGATTTTTGATTGCTGTGCTAGTCAGGTGCATTATAGTTTATACCGGGTACATGATTGTGTACAAATACCGCAGCTGTTGCTGAGAAATACCTTCAGTCGTAGGAATTTCACAATGTCCTTAATTCTATCCAGGTGAATTGTGGGTGGCTTAGGTGGGAAAAGGACAGCACATTAAGCTTTGAACATTGCGCACAAGACCAGTTTAACAATTATGCACATTCAAGATCTCCTCATTCAAACTTACTGCTGCTTGACAAAATGTACAACTGTTACAGTTACTGTACAATTTTCTGCTAAAGCAACAGAACATTTTTATTTTATTTTTTTAAATTTTTTATTTTTGAACATTTTAACGAATTGCAATCGCTAATGAATATCAGGAGAACATGCAAAGAGGGACAAATTGATCAGTGTATTGCATTGAAAAGTGACACATAATGTACACGCACATGTACATGTATGTACAACATCATAAACTATTATGTGCAACAACTTCACAAAAATTCAACTGTAACAGTTACAACAGAAAATTGTCAGTCACACGGAGACGGTTAAAAATGTATATGTCACAGTAGAGATGGCGATTGTCCTAGCCAAGGACAGATCACGATCGCCATTTGTCCTAGGACAGACTGCGATCGCGATCTGTCCTAGGACAATCGCCGATTCTACTAGTAGAGATTGCAATTGCAATCTGTCCTAGTACAAACGGCGATTCTGATTAGATAGAAATGCTTCGGAAAATAGAATGAATCATCGCACAACATTTCAATCAGGTTTAGCATACTACCTACCTACTTCAAAATCTCTACTAGTGGAATTGGCGATTGTCCTAGGACAGATTGCAATCGCCGTCTGTCCTAGAACAAAGGGCAATCCTAGGACAAACGGCGATGGCGATCTGTCCAAGGACAATCGCCGATTGTCATGAATAGCCATTTCTACTGTGACATATGTCGAGGAGATGAGAAATTAAGTCATCTGAATCAAAGGAAGATCTTGTTATACATGTATACGGGAATGGTTCTGCCCCTAAGGTAGAAAAAAAAAAAACATGTCTCTTACCGGTTCTGGAGGTTTCTCCTCTATGGGTGCCTCCTTCCTCCTCCCCTTGGGAGACTTGGGCTTCCCCTTGGGGGACTTGGCGCGCGGGGACTTGGCTCTGGAGGGGGAGGGGGGCGGAGGGGTGGGGGTGGACGCAGGGGGGATGTTGGTCATAATGTCAACCTCCTTTGCTGACATGTCATCTGGGGAAAAAGGAATTAAAAATCATTTCATTTGCAAAATTGTCCATTTATACGAATGAATTTCAATTACTTGGTTTACACTTTAATAGAAGAGCACTCATATCTTACATGTAGCATTAATGCTCAATTTCCATGGCTGCCTATGTTGGTGTCCCTATTAGAATTTTAATGGATCATAGCTCAAGCGTATACAGCACTTTTGTGGTTTTATCATCTTGAATCTGTTGACATTTGGCATTCAATTCTAGATTGCTTATTGGCAAGGATCAGACTCTGAAGACTTTCAAAGGAATGACAATGCTTGAGCTATGATTCACTGAGATGCATCATGTAACTACATTCTAAAATTTGGAGAAATTAGAGAAGGACATTTCAATAGTCTCTGTGAGAGTATACAAAACAAAACAAAGCCACTATTTCATAATGAAAATGTTTGTTATGTAACTATAACCCAACGGTCTTGCCAGATATACAAATTGTAAATACATGTATATGTGCACTGCATTGATACAGAATGAAGTGTTGACTAACTCAAAGAGTTTACCTGGCATTTTGGGTTTGCCGCTAGGTCCATGGTTGCTGAGGGACAGACACATGCCGTCGTTCAGGACAGCCGTGAAGGACCCAAACCTTGCTAGTGGGGGTGCAGGGTCCTTCTTGTCTGGGGAAGCAGCACGGGGCGACTGTGTTCCTTCTGAGGAAATAAATTTACAAATAGACATTAAATCAAACAACAATAATTAATGTCTAATACAATAATTAATGTCTAATAACTTATTGTTATGATACGTCTGTAGCCGCCATGCATCAGACACTGATGCCTGCGAATGATTGATGGTTGATTATGATACCTGTGAGTCATCTTGTGAAGTTGATTCTGAATCACCCTCCAGATTTCCATGTCATAAGAAATTATGACATGCTATAAAACTCATATATACCAGTATTCATTGTTTATACGGGGAAAAAATTGTCAAGTTGAACATGGAACCCATGTCTGAATCGGGACATAGATTATTGAGGATTCCTAAAGTGCAAAAAAATTAAGCCTGTATAAGTATATCTACATGTACATGTTACCAAAGTATTCAATGCAGAGTTCTATTTTCCATAGAAAGTCTGGGTGTATATCGTATTTACATTCTATGACACATCTTGTGTCCTTAGCTCTCTACTGACCTTCTTTCTCAGACTTTTCCAGGTCTGCCTTTTCCTTCACAGACTCCTCGCCGGCGTTCTCTGCATCTTCTTTCTGCCTGGGATCCAGGATGTGGATCACAAACAGGTGGCCATCCTTCAGCACAGACGTCCGCACAGCAACGCCATCTAGCAGATTGTTTATGAAGTGCAGGAATTAGGAGAAAACTCTTTGACTTGTTAACTTGATGCAACTAATGTGAACAACATGTGAGAAAGGGAATTCTGATTAACTTTTCCCTTAATCATAAACTTGATAACAAATAAGAACTTAAGTTTCTATAATACCTGACATAAATTATCTGTGAATATAATATCATGTGCTCCAACTCTGTCAGATGATCTCATCCATGCATATACACGTACGTCATGTAAATGTTGTATACGTTCTTTTCTACTGCCAAATCAAAGAGTAGAGAAAGAATTAAGAAAAAGTCTTAATTGGTCTTGATTACCATATGTAGGAGTACATGTAAGTTAGCATGATGTAACACTGAAATAATCACATTCATACACAACATGATTGCAAATAAGAATTAGTTCTTGTCACGTGGATCTCAAAAACAAATCACCAAGTTGTCAGGAGGGAAACACCTAGTCTGTATAACACAAACTCCAGCTATACGGGGGTTTCTGTCCCCTCCCGGCGGCGAGCGGTTACAGGGTGGCGAGCCGTTACAGGAGGCTTGATTGAAGTCAGGGGGAAACACCAACCTTGTACAAAAGCTGTTTTCTCAGTCCTGATAATCCCCCCGTCACACGGGAACAGCGTCACGGACTCCCCTGCCGCGTGGACCAGCTCGTTACCAACATCGTAACCTGTGAACTGTGGGAGCGAGAAATGGCAAGGTTGTAATTAGGCCACACCAATTTAAATTCCTGGTTAACGGATTTCTTTTATTTTAATTTTAGCACAAGGACATCATTAAAACAGAAGGCTGGGGTGAAAACTTGCACCTGACCCTGTTCACTCCCTGAAACTGTGTGCACCAAAGTACAAACTTTCCTCTGAGATTCTGTTTTCATGTTCATTTTCCAATCTAGCATTTTTTTTTTAAATCCGTTAACCAGGAAATTAAATTGGTGTGGCCTTAGCAATGTTGAAAAAAGATTTATCGTGAGCATTGGTTAATTCACAACTGATGTTGTCAGCATCCTGCCCCTTTTGCTTTAGACATTTTGACATAATGCCATACCGCTTTCCGCAATGTACAAAAAGGGTGAAAATCTTTTCCACAGCAACAAAATTGTACATCGTTTGCATTTGGTGTTGGTTCAAAATGTCAGTTCTTCAGTATGTTTGACAGCAAGCAATATCAATGCAACCTTGGCGAATATAGGTAGATATTTATGCATTCATAGCAGGAATGAGGTTAAAAACTGTTAAAACAGAAACAGTGGCACATTTCAGTTTAAACTGTTTTCATTGTGTTCATTTATGGAACACAATATTGGAATCTACAACTTATGTATAAGACAGAACAAAAAAATTACCAAATGAACAAAAATTCTATAACTCACAGGTAAGATGAATATCAGTGGATGATGATGATGAAGATGAATATATGATTTATGGATAAAAACTCACAGGTAGGATGACCTCAGGTTCTGTGGGTTCCTGTATCTCCGGTACAGGGTCCTGTGTCTTGTCCTTGTCTTCCTTGTCCTCTCGAGACTTCTTGTCCGACGTCTTCTCCCGGCTCTTACTCTTGTTGCTGCCGGCTGAGCTGCCTCGCTCTCGACTAGCCTGGAAAAGTAGACAAAGACATTTTTAAGTTACAGATTGCCTAATTGCCTTTCAGTTAGAAAATGTCCTTCTCAAGTTAAATTCAAAATTCTACCAAGAACACAAGTCATGTAACCCTAACAGTTGCAGTTAATGGGCCCATTCCATTATTTTTTAGGCTGACGAAGTTAGCCAAAACTTTGGGTAAATCTCACGTGGCGGACATGGTAGAATGAAAACAAGGCCATTGTGGCAAACATTTGACCAATCCTAGCTGTCAATCACAATTATAGCAATTTAGCTAATGATTACCTGGTAATTAGAGAATCGACCAATGAGGAAGTTGCTGCATGACCGTCAAATATTTGCATTTCTATGTTTTTATTTTGCATTTCTACGGTTTGATGGAGGAGGGCAGGGACTATGTCTCAGGAAGTTTAGCTGGTGCTTGGTGACCTTCTGGCTAACAGGGACCCTAAAATAACAGTAGAAGACAAACTATGATTACCATACCTTCTTGCTGGCAGACTTGGCCCTTTTCTCCTCCTTCTCCTTTGCCTTCTTCTCTTCCTCAGCTTTGATGATGTCCTGTTCCTCCTTCCAGGCCTTCAGCGAGTTCTCTCTCACGTGCAGCGGCCGATTGGCAGACGAGGGTCTCTCTGGGGACTTGGCTGACCCACGCTTGGACCTCTTACCTAAAAGAAACAAACCTCTGTGACATTGCATTGTTCTAGGTGTAGGGCAGGCGTCATGGTTTAGTTATGCACAGTAGAGGGGTCCAAATTTTATGATCACCGTACCAACTTAAAATCCTTGAAAACATTTCTTTTCCTTGAACATTTTGGCAAAATCTGGAGACGCGGATCTCATAGGCAATATGCCTCTTATCCGAACACTATGTTATGTTATGTTATGTTATGTATGTTATGTTTTGTGTTAGAAGGAAAAGGTAGGGTTCAAGCTTTCCCATTTTGGTCAAAATTTGTTCAACTCAGCAATTCATTTGGCATAAAGACTGATGTTGGGTCCTGCCTGAGCCAATGAACACAGGAGAAAACTGGAATGAAAGAAAAGGTCTGTTTACTTGAGCCAGCAGGAGTTTGAGCTCTGTTTTTTTTGCATGGATATCAAGTATACCGTTGTGACTTTCCGTTGAAGAATTTTTGAGATAAAAAATCTGGGTAATACTAATACTAAATACTTTCATTTATAGGGTCTTGTTTCAGTGCTTCTTACATGTATGCCGGGCTCCTGTAAGGAGAGTCAACTGTAAGGTATGTGTGGAGACATCAAAGACTGATACACTGTGAGCACCATCTAGTGATTCATATATGAACTGCAGGTACCTGAAGGGGACCTGGACATCTTCTTCAGAGACTGATACACAGCACCATCTAGTGATTTATATATGAACTGCAGGTACCTGAAGGGGACCTGGACTTCTTCTTGAAAGACTGATACACAGCACCATCTAGTGACTTATGTATGAACTGCAGGTACCTGAAGGGGACCTGGACTTCATCTTCAAAGACTGATACACAGCACCATCTAGTGATTCATATATGAACTGCAGGTACCTGAAGGGGACCTGGACGTCTTCTTCAAAGACTGATACACAGCACCATCTAGTGATTTATATATGAACTGCAGGTACCTGAAGGGGACCTGGACTTCTTCTTGAAAGACTGATACACAGCACCATCTAGTGACTTATGTATGAACTGCAGGTACCTGAAGGGGACCTAGACGTCTTCTTCAGAGACTGATACACAGCACCATCTAGTGATTTATATATGAACTGCAGGTACCTGAAGGGGACCTGGACTTCTTCTTGGGAGACTGTGACCTCTTCCTCTGGCTCTTTGAGCTGGAGGGGCGTGAGGTGTCCGGGGTGGTGACAGGCGTCCTCTGAAGCGCCAGCTCCTTTGCCAGCAGCTCTGCCTGGTGCTTCGCCTCCTCCACGCGGACCCAGTCCGAGATGTTCTCTGTCACGTGTTCCAGGTAGTTTCTGAGCAATGGGATGAAAATATGAATAAGCTTTTCTCTTAGATATGATTTTCGAACAATGGTATGACTTTTGGTAAGAAAGGTATAACCATCATTTGAATTGGTTCAAACACAAATCTGAGATATTTCATGGCTAAAAGAAATCCTGAAAGTTGGTTTAACGATATATTAAATAAATTATGTATTTTCCCTAATGAAAGTAAACCCATCCTGAAAATTGGTTCAAACATGTATTTCAAGTTTGTATTTCTAGTTTTTCTTCCACTGAAAAAAAAAACTGCCCGAAACTCAAAATTGGTCTTAACAAAATTGTATGTATCACTCAGGCCAAACCAATTTAATTTCTTGGTTAACGGATTTTTATTTTCCCCAAAAAAAATTTAGAAAAAAGAAATTCATGAAAACAGCGGGGCCAGCCTTCTGTTTTCATGATTTTTTTTCTAGATTTTTTTTTTTTTTAAACAAAAATCCGTTGACCGAGAAATCAAATTGTTGTGGCCTAAGATTAATTTTCTAAAAAGCAAACTCACCTGAACCCGACATCAGAGTGCAGGTAGGTGTTCCAGGCCGTGTGGTTGTGGAGGTCTGGTCCCAGCGGATTGTGGAACACCATCATCATGGAGTGGTCCCTCTTGTGGTAGTAACTGTCCATGTGCGAGTACTTGAACTTGGCTTCATCAAGGACCTGCACAAAGCAAATTGTAGATTGAAGTGGTGTGTAACGCAGGACTGATGCTGGATTGATCTCACTGCTATTTTGTTCCTAATGTCATTGTTACTATTTTTCATCATTATGTGTTTGTTATACTTGTAAATAGTCCTCCAGTATGTATGAGCCATTTTTGGCATTGATGCAGCATTAGTGCCATTAATGCCACATTGATGAAAATCCTTTGGCAATTTAGCATTGATGCTGCACTAATGAATTTATCCTCATTTATCATTCAGGCTCCTTAGACTGAAACAAACTTTGACCTTCATCCGTGACAACTACCAGCCACACCAAAAGTACCCTTTTCTGTAAGGCAACTACTTTTCAGCACACAAACAACTCCGCAAATAATCTACAGGTTGAGCAAAACTAATTACAGTGACAGAAAATGCAGCAATGCTGCACTATTGCCACAATACTTGTAACTGTGCTGTCACCTTTAGGGAGGGCTATCTATGAAATATCAATGACTGCGAAATTACCATTAGCACCACCAATGACGAACTACAGCAGCATCAAAACCTGATCATTACCTGGATGAGAACCTCTGGTTCGAAGTGTTCTGCGAAGCACCAGTCGTCCAGCTGACGTTTCTGAGTGGCTTCTATCAGGTTCACCGTCACATGATCTGCCTGGTCCTCTTCCTCTTGTTCTTCTTGCCACTTTTGTTCAGCCTCTTTTGACTCCTCCTCTTCTTGTGCTTTGTTCTCATCTGGTGTTTCCTCAGTTAATGACTGTTCTTTGCCTAGAATGCAAAATTAACCAAAAATATATTTTGACATTTTGACTGAAGTACATTTTGTAGTCAAATCTCAGCTTATTGTTCTCAAGCCTTAACCATATGCTTGAAAACATTGAAATGAAAGAAAAGACAGAAGGGAAGGAAGAAATTTGGAGTGAAAGAAAAAATGGGAGAGGGATGCAAAGAAGCTGACATAAAAGGAGAAAAAAATGGGATTAAGGAAGAGAATGGAAGGAGAAAAGGAAGAAAGGAATGAATGAAAGGGAATGAAAGAGAAGGGAGGAAGGACGTAAAGAAAGGGAATGAAAGAAGGGAAGGATTGAAGAAACTAACGAACAAAGGAACAAACAAACGAAGAAAGGAACAAAGAAACAAACAAAATGAATGAATGAAAGAACAAAGACATGAAGGAATGAATGAGAAGTGAATGGACATTCAAACACTGTCGTCAAATCTGATTGACAGGAAAGCAAACAAAAGACGAGATAGATCGTATGAGGCCTCACCAGACTTGTTGGATCCTGCCGAGCCCTGTCTGGCGGAGGTGGGGCGGGACCTGGACCTGCCGCTGGTGGGACGGCTGCCGGTCTGCCGTACCTCCCCCTCCTCCTCCACAGGCGTGCCTCGCTGGGAGGCATCCTGCTTGTCTGGTTCAGCCTCTGTAGTAAACATTCGGAAATGGTCTTTAGTCATAGTTTTCAATTGGACATGTACAGCTCTCTGGGAATTTTTCTTACTAGTAGGTACAGATACACATGATTGTACTATATAAACATGACTGTATATATTATACACGTGCCAACGGTACACATGTGCACATGCACACACATACACACACACACACACACACACACACATACGCACCGCAAACACATTCAAACTAACATTTGCCAGTGACAAAAGCTTGCCACAGTCTTATATAGAAATTGCCAACAATTTTTCTTCATTATCCTAAGACATACTGCTTCCTTTAGACATTGATTTTAGAAAGTTGTCACTGTCTTGCTGACTTGATAATAGTAATCAAGTTTAACAACTAAATCAGACAAGTTACCTGTTGTCTTGGTTTTTTGTTCTTCCAGTTGCTTCTTCTTTGCCTTGAGGAGTCCACTCCTCATCAGTTCCTGGTAGAAAGGGAAGGGGTCGTCCCAGGGCACATCCAGCTCCACCTCAGGTTCAGTACCGTCCTCATCTGCTAGGGGGGGCTCCAGGACCATGCCACTCCGGTCGGTGGTGCTGCCAGCCATACTCTCAAACACAAACTGTTTGAAAGCACGGTCGATCTCAGACAGGCTCAAGTTGCCTGGGGAGAAAAAAATTCACTATGAGATGGCCTCTGTAGACAAGACTTTTGATAAATGATCTGTTGAGCGATCATCAATTCTTAAGTGTGGCCACAATGGACAAGTGGTCCATATGCAAATGTGATTACTATTAGGTAAAAATGACAGTATCAAAAATTTCAATTTATTCAATATTGATAAGAAAGACAATTACATAAAACCAGGAATATTTGCTTCTATTATATATAATATTACTGTACTACAAAATTGCTTTAATACTGCAAAAACCTCCTTTTCCCTCCTACCGCAAAATTGAGTGCCAGGCCCTGCAAAAATAGATAAATTTCCAGCATCTCATACCTGTAGCGCAGAAGTGCAGTAGCTCCTGTAGCCGTGCGGCGCGTTCCTTACTGATCCGGGTTGACGGCGGGGGCAGTTCGCACAGCCGGGCCACGGGCAGCAGGCTCACCATCCTCAGCTCCTCCGCCTGGGGGTCGAACCCGTCCACCTGGCACGGAACATGGATTAATTAAGGGTTAATGACCCGCCCCGAGGTGTAAATGGTGTCATAACGCCTGGTCATGTGCTATAACCACCAAATAAAACCACAGAGTGAGCGAAGCGAACAAGGTGATTTTATGAGAAAATACATAATGGAACGGTTGAACGGGTGTGTTATGGCGTCATAACACATGGGCAATGGAGGCTTCTGATTGGTTGACGCCATCTGGCTATGTGATAATAGAGATTAACTATACTGCACAATATATTAGATATACCCCAAAGTCAAGTTCTCACTTGTTTCACATAAGTCCGTCATAGTTCTGGGATCTCCCACCGCTTGAAACTTGTGCCATGGATTAATAGAGATTTACTTATGTTAGCTCAAGGATATAGACCCCAAAGTCAAGTTCTTACACAATGACCTTGTTTCACATAAGTCCGTCATAGTTCTGGCATCTCCCACCGTTTGAAACTCACACCGTACTGATGGTCACTCGCCTGATAATTGAATCATGTGACATCAGGGATCTTTTTGTGTTAGCTTTCTTGAAGATGGTTTTGACAAATTTTTTAGAATTCTAAGCCCACAACCTCGTCAATTCCCTTGGATTCGTCAGAAGGTTCATTGCAGAAGTCTCAGAATAAAACCTAACATTGGACCTTCTACTTTGACCACCATGATTTAAGACTATTGTTATAGCTTGTTAATATAATACTGTCCATTCCGATGTACTGTCCAGAGCTGTCTCCAGCTTTAAATTTTTTTCCGTCCCACTCATTGCTTGGGAGCCGATTTTTTAATTTTCATTGTTGAATTTGTCATTTTAAGCTTCAAAAAATACATTTTCATCAGTTTTATCTCATGAAATCTCAAGAAGAAAGAAATGATTTAAGAAGAAGAAGCAACATCGTCACTCACCCGCTTGAGGTGGCGTGTGTGCAGGCCTAATAAAACTTACATCAGACTTTACTACTTTGACCACTTTTGTGCACAATGTGGCATCTGACCACGGACTGTAAAGAAGAAGAAGCAACATCGTCACTCACCCGCTTGAGGTGGTGCGTCCGCAGCCCCACGCCGTCCCCGTACTGCAGCAGCAGGGGGCGCTGTTGGTTCTTGTCTTCCGGAGGTTTGGCCGCCAAGTCAAGTTCACCATCAAGAGCCTGGGGAGGAGACATTTCGACAAGTTCGTTTCAAAGAAATACCCTGCAAGTTCTCAATGCCTAATTGAAAATTTTTAATGAACACTGTTTTTCTAAATTGTGAAATGTTACAGTAACAGTAACTGTACAATGTACATTATTGTGTTGATGTCAGTAAGTGGAGTTACGCTGCAGTGATTGAGAGCAAGACTGCTGTTGCCAAGCCAAAATAGCCTGCTCCTCTGTTTTGTTGCATTAATTAGTATCAATAATAATTGTAGCTTTATCTAAAGCCTTTCTTTGCTGAGCTACTGTAACAGTCATACTTTATATTACAATGAAAGTTAGGACAGGTACAACTTTCAAGGTAAAATGGTCAAACCAACAACAAGAAACTACACAATAAACACTGAGATGCCATTACCATCTGCTCCTCCACAGACAGAGCGAGTTTGACGGCTGCCCCGCTCATGTGCGAGGCCAGACGAGGGTCAACGCCGTCCTGTCGGGGAGGGACCGGGCGTTCGCTGGGCGGCTCACGATCTTCCTCCGTCGCGCTGACCTGGGGTTGGAAGGAATCATAGTTACATTTTTCTAACTGCTTGAATTAAAACTGGAAAAATTAGCAAATTCTTAATGGGTTGATGGATAAATTAAAGGACAAATAAATAACTGAATAGATATCATAATGATGATGTTGCTTTAATTTTGGTAGAAAAAAAGTCTATTTGTAGCAACCACCAGTCCTTACCTAACTGTTACTGTGTTTATGTACAAATGTATGAAGGATTGTATTGAACGTTTCAGGGTTCATCAATTTAGACCGATTCTTTATTATTTTTGCATTTTTATGTTTTGACGGTATGCGGCGTTATGGGATCAGTCCATTGCAACTATAAAGACGTTGATTTACTATTGTTCGAGTAGTTTATCATTTTTTGCTCAAGAAGGCCTATTTTCTCCATTTTTCAATAAATAGGGGATTAATCATTGTTGATTCAGTGTGGGGGGGTCTGTCCTTACCTGCTCCAGCATACAGTGCATGATGAGGGGATTAGTCAGCATTGATCCAGGGGGGGGGGCTACCCTTACCTGCTCCAGCATACAGTGCATGTTGAGGGGATTAGTCGGTATTGATCCAGGGGGGGGTCTATCCCTACCTGCTCCAGCATACAGTGCATGATGAGGGGGATTAATCAGTACTGATTCAGGGGGGGGGGGTCTGTCCTTACCTGCTCCAGCATACAGTGCATGATGAGGGGATTAGTCAGTATTGATCCAGGGGGGTCTATCCCTACCTGCTCCAGCATACAGTGCATGATGAGGGGGATTAATCAGTACTGATTCAGGGGGGGGTCTGTCCTTACCTGCTCCAGCATACAGTGCATGATGAGGGGATTAGTCAGTATTGATCCAGGGGGGTCTATCCCTACCTGCTCCAGCATACAGTGCATGATGAGGGGGATTAATCAGTACTGATTCAGGGGGGGTCTGTCCTTACCTGCTCCAGCATACAGTGCATGATGAGGGGATTAGTCAGTATTGATCGGGGGGGGGGGTCTGTCCTTACCTGCTCCAGCATACAGTGCATGATGAGGGGGATTAATCAGTACTGATTCAGGGGGGGTCTGTCCTTACCTGCTCCAGCATACAGTGCATGATGAGGGGATTAGTCAGTATTGATCGGGGGGGGGGGGGTCTGTCCTTACCTGCTCCAGCATACAGTGCATGATGAGGGGGATGCTGACGCTCTCCTGGGGTACAGTGTTCATCAGCTCGTTGTAGTACCGCATGTCGACGTCAGGGGGCGCAGCTGGAAGATCCAGCTCTGGGATGCCTGGAGTAGGGGCCTGGGCTGCCAACTGGGGAAATTATAAACAGTGTTAATTTTACAAGGATGCCTTTAAGTTATTACCATTTTGAAAACACTCAAAAGTATGTACTGATAGACAAAAGAGAAGGAAAATTTTAAGAGGAATCATGATATAAGAATTCCCAACACAAAGAAAATGACGGTAAAAGTTGACTTTTCCCCAAAAAAATATATTATGAATGCAATGTTAATGGCTTACAGTGTGTTGATACTTCTTTTTTTTTTTTTAATTCACGGGAAAGACTTTGCAAACAATTTGAAAGCAAACAATTTTAGTTAATGATAATCTTGTATTGAATGTACTCACGATTATCTCTATGCACAGTGACTGTTTGCTTCACAAAAATTCAGCATAGTACAAAATGTGTTCCCAAACTTCACTGTACATAAAAAGATTATTCTATCTTTCTGGTTCAAATCGTTGCTACAAGGGGCCCCACTGCAAAGAAGTGACAGTCACAGAGCTGGCCAACCCAGGGTAAATTTGACAGAAAAATGAACTAAAAGAGACAAACGCTGTTCCGTACCTTAGAGTCAGTTGGCTGCACAGGTACAGGAGGCGCCTCCCCGTGGAGGGGGACGTGCAGCAGCTTCATGTTACTCAGGTAATGCTGGAACTGGCGCTTCCAGTCGTACATGTCGTAAATCTTACAGGCCACGTCCTCAAACACAGCTGTGCCAAAAGCAAGCTGAATGCAAAGGAAAAAAAATTACAAGTTAGCATAAAAGAACACCTGTGATGAAAATTATACAAGATTATGATAAAGTCTGAATCATTGTCTTCCAGAAAAATTAAACACCTCCAGTAGAAAGTGCTGTCTTGAGTGGGGAAGAAATTCAGAATCAAGGCTGTAAAATTTGGCACTGTGGGGAAGTGAGTCATTCTTTCTGTATTTTAGTATTGGAATAAGCAAAATCATGCAGTATTAGATATTGTAGATTGATGGACATGACAAAAGATGCGGAAGTTTAGACGTGTCAATCATCATTAAGTTTGACACAGGGGGGTAACTTTTGGTTGTAATTTTACTGTTTACCACTGATATTGAACTTACAGATGAGCTTAGACATTTCAAATGAAATTTCCAAGCTAGTTCCTCCAGTCATAGATAAAGTATAAATCATATCAAAATATCCAGCTGTACCTTCCTGACCCTCCTGTCCTTTATGGACAGCTGTGTGCAATATAACAGAGGAGCCATGTTAGTTGTACACTGTGTGTTACGGTTCATCAAGTGCGAAGGCAACAGTTACTTTACATTCCTGCTATACAATGTACACACCGTATCATACACTTGTTATTGGGTGTGGCTGCAAATAAGCTAAGGAGTGCCATATGTAAAGTTGCACATTAGTAACTTCCTTGCAACAAAAAGCCAAGTACCATTGAATCTAAAGGATTTTGGCAAAGCCATTTAATTTCGAGCATCTTTTGTTGGTTGTCTCATACATTATATGCTTTTCTGGTGCAACTTCATAGAGCAGATCAGGTAACAATTTGGAGTTCAGAGAGTTAGATAATTTGAAGTGGAGGAAACAAAAATATGTCAAAAATTTTGACAATTCGTGCCCACCTTCTTGTCTGCATCCTCCCAATCTGATGGGTGGAGCGTGTTCACCACCACGTACTCGAGCCGCGCCATGTCGTGTAGCCGGGACCCCGCTGGCGCGCGGCGCAACACCGGGTCCAGGAACTTCCAGAACCGCTGCAGTTCCTCCTCCGCTTTCTGTCGCTGCTGTCTCTCGATGTCTTGTTGCGCTGGAGGAAAGAAATGGACTGAGAATACAGACAGCCCCAGGGTTAGTGGTGGTTAGTGGTTAGTGTACGTTTAGTAGTGTGGCACGGCTACGTGAGTGAAAGCGCTGAAGGATGAAGGGAAGAAAAGAAGCAATCTTAGACTGATGAAGGATTGGAAAGATAGAAAGGATGGAAGGTTAAAAAGTGAAAGGTGAAAGAGAAGATGTAAGGATCTGCAAAAAGAGGAGAGGAAAGAACGAGAGCAAAAGGAAGAAGTGAAGAAAAGAAGCAATTTTAGACCGATGAAGGATTAGAAAGATAGGAAGGATGGAAGGTTAAAAAGTGAAAAGTGAAGGAAGAGATTTAAGGATCTGCAAAAAAGAGGAGAGGAAAGAACAAGAGAGCAAAAGGAAGAAGTGAAGAAAAGAAGCAATTTTAGACCGATGAAGGATTGGAAAGATAGGAAGGATGGAAGGTTAAAAAGTGAAAAGTGAAGGAAGAGATGTAAGGATCTGCAAAAAGATGAGAGGAAAGAACAAGAGAGAGCAAAAGGAAGAAGTAAAAGAAAAGAGAGGAAGAAAGAAGGACTACGCTCCAAAGTAGCTCCCTTCAACCACGTGCTTGATGAATCTGAAAATTTTGGTGGTTGTTAGGGTTAATGTTAAAAGACACACCACAACACAACAACTCATGGTCATGTGTATAATTGTAATGATCGTGATCGGCTATCCGTGTATACTGTAATGCATTCAAGTTAGCAGTGTTTCAATATTTGTGGCTTTCACAGTAACTTCTTCCTCGCAAACTTAAAACCATTGCAAGAATGTTTCTTCTGTCTTCTGCCTGCCAACAACCTCGTTTCAACTGCGACCTAAAAACCACTGCAAACACTCCATTTTGCTCCCTAATCCGAAATTAATTCACCGCAAACTTAAATGCATTTACAGTCAACCGTAAGTGTTACAGTCCTTATTTATTAGCCCAACTTTCGATTTGAAGATTTCTGTGATGATTTCTCCAGCACACATGCACAGCAGAACAAACACAAATCTTTGGCCTGATTTACATACATGTTTTCGGAGTCGACTCGAGGCTGTGTGTGAGGAGCTTGGGGCTGCTCAAGTGGGGGTTTTCTACTAGAAAACCCTACTTGAGTGGCCTAGGGTTCTCCTTGCAAAGTCCTGCATAAGTCGACTCCAAGTTACCGGTAACTCATATATAGTAGAGTGGATTCATTCCTCAAACTAACCGACATCTTTCACACCGCAGTCGTTCCTCAGTAAGACATCTGAAGCCGCGTAGTTCCTGTGTAGGACTTTTATTCAGTCTAGTAATGCAAAACTAGCCTTATGGTTGTCTCCAGCTGAGGATTTTTTTCCATCCCACTCATATTTTTCATACCAATTTTGTTAGTTTTCATTGTTTTTAAAAATATGTCATTTTAATCTTAATGGAAAAAAATTTTAATCAATTTCGTGTCAGATATTTTGATGAATGGGGTGAATTTTTTCCGGCACGTTACAAGTAAATTTCCATCCCCGGACAGAGGACGGGTCCTGGAGACAGCCCTGGTGTAAACCCAGCCATTGGGTCCATGCCCAGCAGAACAAACACTAAACTTTGCCCGGATTCACACAGTCACACATTTACACACAAGAGTCAACTCAGGGCTGTGTGTGAGGAGCTTCCGGCTGCTCATGTGGAGTTCTTTTCCAAGAAAACGGTACTTGAGCGGCCTAGGGTTCTCCTTCCACAGTCCTGAGTCGACTTCAAGTCAACTCAAAAACGTGTGTGTAAACAAATCTCAGTGTCCACGCCCACGGCAAACATCAATCCAACCAACACCTGGCCCACGCATACCTTCCTGCGCACCTGCTACAGGCTCCACCTGTTCATCTGGAATGTAATAAGAGAATTCACACAGCTGTATGCAAATTACAGTGCTTCGGCCACAGGAATTCAATTTTTTTTGTTCTCAGATGTTGTCTTGCCAAACGTTTAGAAAAAGGTCAGGATAAAAGCAAAGGTTGGGGAGGAAAAGTTGAATCAGGCTTTATTCAGTCCCTGAAATAGTACATGTTGTATGTACCAAAGTGCAGACTTTCGTCTCAGACTCTGTTGGGTTTTTAAAACCCAAGAATCAACCGATCGAATTGACGTGGCCTTTGCTACAATTTATACAAATACATGATAATATTCTATTTATACAAAGTGACATGAAATTGACAGCTTTTTTTCATGCCACTCTGTTCAAGTTGATCATATTATCCATGTTTTTTGCATAATCATAATTGTTCTTTTCAACTGTTACTAAACACAGTAAGAAGACATACACAGTAATTTCATATACAGTATACCAGAATTTTCATTGACAGTGAAGTATTTCGACAGTTGTAATCATCTGGACAGTAATTCATGACAGGACAGCAAGTTTATCTGATATTTCATATTTCATTGTAGACACACATCAAAATAACTGTATAAGCTTAAACGGTTTTGCAAATGAGTTACCAATTTGAAATCACATGTTTTATACTAAAACATCTGGCTCTGCAAGATACTGTGTCTCATAGTTTTACAGGTTCACATAATAGACTAATCATACCGGTATGTACATGTATAACAGTTTCAGATCTAAATCAGCATTGAACAAGATATAAATATAATCAAGCAAACTACAAATTGTTTGACTTGACCCTCTTTCTTTATAAAAGAAATCCATACACTATTAATCTTTTTTTCTGTTAACATTGAACAGTCACTTGATGTTGATTAAATTTGAGACATTATTGTTTTTATTTGGCCCTTTCTGACAGAAATCCTACCTTTTTTCTGCTCCTCCCTGGGTGAGGCCTCCCCTCCCTCGGGGGTTTGGAAGATGGTATAGTCCTCTGAGGTGATCTTGAGGAGAGAGTCGACGCTGACCCCGACGTCCGCCAGAGCCATGACCAGCTGCGGCTGGTGGAAACCGTGCACTAACATGTAGTGCTGTGGTCCGTCATCCGGCTCATCATCTGTATATATAAATAATAATGGATCTCATTTGCATAAATTTGCATGGTTGGGAAGTGATTTGCATATGTGTCTGCCAGAGCCATGACCAGCTGCGGCTGGTGGAAACCGTGCACTAACATGTAGTGCTGTGGTCCGTCATCCGGCTCATCATCTGTATATATAAATAATGACGTGCCCATTTGCATAAATTTGCATGGTTGGGAAGTGATTTGCATATGTGTCTGCCAGTGCTATGACCAGCTGCGGTTGGTGGAAACCATGCACTAACACATAATGCTGTGGTCCGTCATCCGGCTCATCATCTGTATTATCAATCATAATGTATGCATATATATTCCATCTAATTTGCATAAATTTGCATGGTTGGGAAGTGATTTGCATAATTCTGTTTTTGCCAGAGCCATGACCAGCTGCGGCTGGTGGAAACCGTGCACTAACACGTAGTGCTGTGGTCCGTCATCTGGCTCATCATCTGTATATACCAATCATAAATGCATATATATTCAATCTAATTTGAATAAATTTGCATTGTTGGGAAGTGATTTGCATATGTGTCCACCAGCGCCATGACCAGCTGCGGCTGGTGGAAACCGTGCACTAAGGTCTCGGACCGGAGTTTTTTTGCGATTTCGTATGTAGGCCGACACCCTCAGGTCGACGGGCTACAATTCCGCCGAGAAAAGTAGGACGGAAAATGTAATCACATGGTCGAAAAGCGGTTTTCTGCTGTTTTCCGATGTAGTTATCGGTTTTGTCCGTTGTCCCTTTATTTTGGGTAGAAACCATAGTAAAATGTAAATTTGGCACCCGAAAATTATCATTTTTTTACACTTTTTTGATCGAACCTGCTCGGAAAAAACGAGTTTTCCTGGGGTCACGGCATATATGCTGAGAAAGCTTAGTAAATGGTGTCTCTGAAAAATTAAAAAAATTAAAAAGTCATGTGATAACTTTTTCGCAATCTCCGATGACGCAAATTCGGTGAAAATGCATTAAAAACGATGCTATTTGGGTCATCAGGCGAGAAAACCGCATCACCGTTGCCGCGGACTAATACAAAAAAGGCTTCGATAGCGAACCAACTGCACCGCGCCCAAAAATACTACAACTCACGGGCTTTTCAGAAGATTCAAAATATTCATGCACAGCTAAAACCTAGTCTCCAAGCAGACCTACGGGTTGGCAAAGACCGTATCCAACAGGCAGAAGGAGTTTTCATAGCCAACCCAAGTCTCATAGCCAACCCTATAAGCTCCTTCTGCCAGTTGGATACGGTCTTTGCAATCTATTGGGTCTGGTTGGAGACTAGCTAAAACCATCACCAAGCAATCTCGGGCAGAAATCAGGGTGACGACCACGCACTTCCGGCAGATTACCGGGTCATGACCCAACCCCCGGTCACAATTGAACTCCGACCCGGAACCTTAACACGTAATGCTGTGGTCCGTCATCCGGCTCATCATCTGTATATTAGGTCAATCATAATGTCAGTTTTAGGCCTTACAATGTTTGCATTATATCACTACGAACGCGGAAAAGCGACAAATGGACAAAATCGGTTACATTTTGGGCAATAAATTAGTGTTGGTTACAATTCTAAAATTGTCGCCGTTTAGATTGCCCCCAATTAGCGACATTTTCGGTTTATAGACCCAGCCCGAGTTCCATGGAAGTGGAAAGGTTACAATTTCTGGGAGAACGGCGACAAATGCCGGTTTATGGTCCCACCCGGCGGGCTAATGAACTGCGCTGTGAAAATGTCGCCGTTTGAATTGCCCCTCCCGCACTTGGGCCGGTCAATGCACACTTCACACCTACATGTTTCCCCTCCTACCGATAATTCCTATTGTGTATACTAATCTGTGAGGCAAATCTGCCCGCGTGGTTGTGAATAGATCGTCGATCTCGGCCGTGAAACACGAAAGACGGCCGAGATCGGCCGCTGCGCCCCGCGACATGCAAGCGGCAAGCCGGGTCAAAGGTCATTCAGAGACAAAACAACAACACGGCGAGCGGCAAAACTCTCCGTATTTGCAACATCGCGGCGCGGTCTAATTTTGCAGCCGTGTTTTAGTATTGAAAAAATACCCTTCTGGCCGTCGGTGGAACCGTCAACCCCATTTTCCCAGCGTCGTCGCGGACATGTTGTAAAGTAAACACTGGAAGTTCTGTGATCTTCTGTGGGGCACTATAGCCTGCTCGAACACGCGCGCGCTAGAATCAAGCGAAAGTAACCCGAGACAATTTACGTGACTCTGGCTTTCCAAATATGGAAAATTTATGCAAATGTCACGTGCAATCCGCCCGAAAGTGTGCTATTGGCTCGGCCGGTTGCTATGCAGTGATGAATGGCGGCGCCTTTGATGAACTGCTTGGAAGTTTTGCGATGGGTGTGGCCTATCGCATGTGAATGTGTTGTTTTCCTTTCCAAGCGTTTATACGGCTTGCAGGTGGTAAGGTAACGAGAGTTACGCCAAAATAGTATTTCTACTGATATGTGTTACAACTCCGTCCAGAACTTCGATGTTGTCGATTGCAGCAAACAAAGACCGGTTCCGGATAGCGAGATTCAGAGAAGGGTAGAGTAGAGTAGAGATTGTGTTCAACTCGATAGCTGTCGGCCGCGCCCACCGGCACGTGAGCAAGTGTATTCATAGCTTCGCCCGACGGAACGACATGCTGCAGTGTTTAAGATGTCAACTTTTTGATTTCGTCATGTTACATGTACGAGCCACATCATTTACCAAACTCAGTGATGGAACTGTTACTATTTTGACAAAAATGGTTTTGATTACGTTACTGTTTGCACGATTAGCCCATTCCCCAGGTATGACGTTTACTTGGCGATCAATTAAGACTAAGTCTCCGATATAATAATTGGGTCTCATGTCAGTTTGTCCGAAACTGTAGTTGTATGTATTACTAAGGGCAACAGTTCGATTCATTATATTTAGAGTTCAGATTGTAATTGTGGGAATGTTGCGAATTGATATTAGGTCTGACAAATGTTGCATAGTATTTATATCTTGATCGCGTCAAAAGACAACACTCATAGAAATCTGCGTAGCGTTATGAAATAAACAGTTACCATTTTTTTGCTAAAAGCAACCTTGAAAGTCCAACGTAATCCTTTGTCTGGAACTGCTATATTGAAGTGGTGCCGGTATCCTGTACTCCGCATACCGCACATGTTCGCGAAACAATTCTTATAAATCAGGCACACTGAGGTACTGACACATCGTCTTTGAACCACAAACAAACAAACACACACACACACACACACACACACACACACACACACACACACACACACACACACACACACACACACACACATACACCAGTTAACTTTAGCAAGCAACTGCTTACATGTGCGCAGCACGATAACATCGCGTCATTGCCCGTCTATAGCGGTTGCTGTTTTTGAAGACGAAAAATATTGAGAATCGTTGTGAATTATTTTTACATTTCCAAAAGTTTGATATCCTCTCGACTAAACAACGATACTTACATCAGTTGTGAACCGTGTTTACTGAGACGATTCTATACTTTCTTGGACTCGTTTCGACATATGAAAGCTCCATCGAATTAGCCCACATGCCTATAGACGTTTTGCAGTTGCGATTATCATATAAAATCATACTGCTCGTTGAAATCAAGGAGGAACTATTTTGGTCACATGGAAGTATTAACAAATACATTTGTACTCGTGATGGTAAGGTTTGGTTGGTTTAGGCCTACCGCCAATCCTCATGAAGGTTTATAAAAAATGCTCAATACTATTAAAAAATGATACCAGTATGTGTCGATAATGAAGTACCAGTCTGAGACTTTCTAACATAGCGCTGCTCTATCTCATGCACTGACCAACGGTATACACGTTGACGTTGTATTTTTACAAAAAAATCCGTTCTCGTTATGAATTAAGATTTATCGATAAACCGTAATCCTTAGGAACGTTTGTCTGAATATTTTTCCCATAGGGGAGAATAAACATCTTAAATATTTGACATGGAATTCGGAACTCCGTAATTCATCTAAATCGCACAAACGCGATATATTATCCCTCAAGTTTGATGTGAAGACTACTTTGTCCACCTATGGAGAAATTTGCCGAGTCTTTGAAGTGGACTGCACTAGAACAAGGACCTTGACTAGAAGGATAATGAACGACGATTGGTCACCATGGCACACTTCTTTACTACAGACTTCAGTTCAAATCATGCTCACGTGGCTTTAAAACAGACGGATAAAAGCTACAAACCATGCATTTTATGTGGAAGAGCTGATCTTTCTTCCCATGGGTTAATATTTGGCTCTGTTGGTGACAATGGCGTTTTGAACAAATCGGACGATAATGGTTAGCGCTACGTCTCCTGCGACTGTCACGTTAGTAGGCGTCACGGAACCACCGCCTGTGGTTCCGTATAGATGTGCAAATAAAACGGGTGAAAATGTATTTAGGATACCCTTTTGCCTTTCTTGGCGTCTGACATCGCCTTGCCTTGTTGATAATGTTTAATATGATATGTGAAGTGCGATATTTTGAATGATTCTTTTAAAATCAAAGCACAGGCTTTAGCCGGAAATGATTTTTTTTCAGAACGGTACGAGGTGGACCACCTGTTGACGACATTGCTGGCTTTCGGTAATTTCATAGCGATACTTCAAACAAGGAGGTTGGATCGTCTGAACATACCTAAACCGCGTGGGGTGTAACCAGCTGTACATAGCCCTTGGCATTAAATCACAAAAGAAGGACTTAGAAAAGTTTAAAAACTCTAGTGTTGCGCCACACGTCGGAGTACGGTACCCCCAAAATACCGTACCGATAGCGCTAAGCGATCTTACGCCTCCATCCTCCAAGAAATGTTGCGAATTGATATTGAATCTGATAAATGTCGCAGCTTATTCAGATCTTAATCACGTAAAAGACAACACTCATAAACATCTGTGTAGTGTTACAAAATAAGAATTGTTAGTTCTTTTTTTGCTTAAACCAACCTTTGAAACTTTAACTCCACCCCTTGCCTGACGCACTGCTATTCGAGTGTACTCGGTAATCCCCGCCTCCAAGAAATGTTGCGAATTGATATTGAACCCAATAAATGTTGCAGCGTATTCAAATCTTGATCACGTAAATGACAACACTCATAAACATCTGTGTAGCGTTACAAGATACCTACCAGCATGTGGCATTACCCTAACCCTAACCCTAACCCTAACCTGTGCATACTTAGATGTTGAACATGCGTAACTTTCTGATGCAACACAATGTTTGAAAACATTTTTCAGCTCAGAACTACTGAGTGCAAGTTTTTTTTCTTCTAATGATGCCCTTGGCATTAGATCACAAAAGAAGGACTTAGAAAAGTTAAAAACTTTAGTGTTGCGCCACACGTCGGAGTACGGTACCCCCAAAATACCGTACCGATAGCGCTAAGCGATCTTACGCCTCCATTATCCAAGAAATGTTGCGAATTGATATTGAATCTGATAAATGTCGCAGCTTATTCAGATCTTAATCACGTAAAAGACGACACTCATAAACATCTGTGTAGTATTACAAAATAAGAATTGTTAGTTCTTTTTTTGCTTAAACCAACCTTTGAAACTTTAACTCCACCCCTTGCCTGACGCACTGCTATTCGAGTGTACTCGGTAATCCCCGCCTCCAAGAAATGTTGCGAATTGATATTGAACCCAATAAATGTTGCAGCGTATTCAAATCTTGATCACGTAAATGACAACACTCATAAACATCTGTGTAGCGTTACAAGATACCTACCAGCATGTGGCATTACCCTAACCCTAACCCTAACCCTAACCTGTCCATACTTAGATGTTGAACATGCGTAACTTTCTGATGCAACACAATGTTTGAAAACATTTTTCAGCTCAGAACTACTGAGTGCAAGTTTTTTTTTTCTAATGATGCCCTTGGCATTAGATCACAAAAGAAGGACTTAGAAAAGTTAAAAACTTTAGTGTTGCGCCACACGTCGGAGTACGGTACCCCCAAAATACCGTACCGATAGCGCTAAGCGATCTTACGCCTCCATTATCCAAGAAATGTTGCGAATTGATATTGAATCTGATAAATGTCGCAGCTTATTCAGATCTTAATCACGTAAAAGACGACACTCATAAACATCTGTGTAGTATTACAAAATAAGAATTGTTAGTTCTTTTTTTGCTTAAACCAACCTTTGAAACTTTAACTCCACCCCTTGCCTGACGCACTGCTATTCGAGTGGTACTCGGTAATCCCCGCTTCCAAGAAATGTTGCGAATTGATATTGAACCAAATAAATGTTGCAGCGTATTCAAATCTTAATCACGTAAATGACAACATTCATAAACATCTGTGTAGTGTTACAAGATACCTACCAGCATGTAGCATTACCCTAACCCTAACTCTAACCCTAACCTGTCCATACTTAGATGTTGAACATGCGTAACTTTCTGATGCAACACAATGTTTGAAAACATTTTTCAGCTCAGAACTACTGAGTGCAAGTTTTTTTTCTAATGATTAAATTAAACAATAGGGACAACTTGACAATTTGAACACCCTTTCTATCCTTCGAGGAGAACAGACGCGACGAGCTGAATCGCAAGCGGCAAGCCAAGAAGGAAAAGAAACCCGCGACCCCAGCATTACTGTCGCGTGCCCAGTGTGTGGAGGCACCTGCGCTTCACTCGGCTTTTAGGCTGCGATAACACGGCGTTGACATAATCATCGTTCTGCAAGAACTTCACTAGTGGCTCATGCAGGGCGATATGTGAAAACTAATTTAGAGCAGTAATACCGCGGGAAGTACTTTCTAACGAGACCAATGCTGTGCTGCTATAGCATATCGTACCCTTTATCCTGAAGTAAAATGTTACCTCTCAATACATCCGAAAATGAAAGAGGAAATGTTGACAATCGTTTCCCGTATGTTCTCAAAACCATCATAGATAAACCTCCGTCGTCCTCTTAGATTAACGAGATGACCTAGCAGTATGTGTTAGTTGTGTTTACTTGAATATGGCGTAGTATGCTTTGTAAAATGTTTAAAAACACTTGTGCTCTACAAGTCGCCCATTAGTCAATAATATACGAGACTCCTGTTTGTATTGTGATATGATAAAAAGCTTTTTCATGGTCCTACAGTCTCCTGAACCGCAGAAAACAACACGAAACTATCAATTTTCCAATCACTGTTCAGCCAAAGTCTTCTGGTGCGTGTTTGAAAACCCTTCAACCGGCGCTCTCAATATTTCTGATTCGACGTCTTCTGCAAACGCTCTACAAGTTAAGTAACCATTAGTCAATAATATACGGAAACTCCTGTATATCTTGTGATATATTAAAAAGCTTTTTCGTGGTCCAAGAGTGTCCTGAACCATAGAAAACAATACGGAACTATAAATTTTCTAATCACCGTTGAGCACAAGTCTATACGGCGTGCGTGTATGAAAACCCTGCCAATTGCGCTCTCAGTATTTCTCTTTGGAGGTCTTTTTCAAACACTCCGACAAGTCATTCGTTAGTATATGATACACGAGACTCCTGTATATCTTGTTGTTTAAGGACAAGCGTTTTCATGGCCTTACAGCGTCCTGAACCTAAGAAAACAACACGGAACTATCATTTTTTTCAAACCGTTCAGCCGGTCTATCGGGGCGTGTATGAAAACCATTCAAACGGCGCTCTTAATATTTCTGATTCGACCTCTCTCGCAAATAACGCTCTACAAGTTACACATTAGACAATAATATACGAGACTCCTATATATCTTATAATTAAAAAAAAAGCTTTTTCACGGTCCAAGGGTGTCCTGAACTTTAGAAAACAACACGGAACTACTAGTATCAATTTTCCAATCACCGTTAAGCCGGTCTATCGGGGCGTGTATGAAAACCCTTCAAACGGCGCTGTTAATATTTCTGTTTCGTCGTCTTGTGCAAATAACGCTCTACAAGTTACACATTAGGCAATAATATACGAGACTCCTGTATATCTTATGATATATCAAAAAGCCTTTTCACGGTCCAAGAGTGTCCTGAACTTTAGAAAACAACACGGAACTATCAATTTTCCAATTACCGTTTAGCCGGTCTATCGGGGCGTGTATGAAAACCCTTCAAACGGTGCTCTCAATACTAGTACTTTAGTTGTCTATGATATAGTATCAGTACCCCGTTTCTAAAGATGATATGAAAATATCCTGTAAATCTTGCGATATTAAAACAGGCCATGGTTATACAACATGGAGAGTCGTTTTCGATCTTACACTTTTGTCACATTCATCGATAACTAAACGTCGTCTGTTTTAACTTAGTTTTAGGTTTTATAAGATGCGCATTGGAATTTGAAATAACCACGCAAGTGTTGGCTGGAAATATAGGGAGGTACATGTACCTAGACTACCTGTCGGGTGTTCCTACAGTCTTCATTCTATACTGACTTCTATATTGAGATAAAGACATTGTCCATGCGGTACTGTGCAGTTTCTACCATATGCTCCGGTGTTGCACGACGGTTTCCTTGTACAATTCGAATGATAATTGACATGGACAACATATGTGAAATATATAACAAATAACCCAAAGTGACTAGTATTTGAAGCGTCATTAGATCTAGCAGTAGTCGAGGTTGTCCGATCTGACAGGTGGTCTGGGCTATATTTCCAGCTAATAATTGGACACAGAGGTACCCTTCATAGGTTCTAAAACGTCCAACAAAGCATCGGATCGTTAGATAAACACAATTCACAAGTGATGTTAAGTGATGTTGTTAAGTTGAGAGGATAACAGGCATTTGGAAATGTAAAAACAATCCTCAAACAATTCTCAACATTTCCTTCTGCAACAATACCTACCGTACAGGAAGACTAACTGGTACATGTGGCGCTACTGTAATATCGTGTCGCACATGAGTGGAAGGTTGATAGGTTTCACTTGTGTTTTTTTTGTGTGTGGTGCTCATGTGGGGTCGGTGGGTGTTACAGGTTCAACTCTTCAAATACAATGCGTCAATACTTCCAAACAAATGATTGATGATTCGCTGACACAACAGCAAAAGGCCTGGCTACCGCATGCCGTATGTGGAGTGCTCGGCAGTAGAGCTATAGCAACATGTCAGAATGAGGATTACATTGGAGTTTCAATTGTTATAAAAAAATGGAAAAGAAAGTCTAATTCTACTTATATTCCACAGGTGTACCGGAGTGCTGTCAAGATCTATAACGGTTTGCTGCAACATTTGTCAGATTTGATCTATCAATTCGCATCATTTTTTTCTTTGGTTCCGGTTGGACAAAAGAGACGAGAATATTTGCTGCATGAGAATATTAGTACTGAAAAGCATTTACACAAGCGTTTACAAAAATTTCCTCGCATATGTTCATTTTTTAGAATCTTATGAAACTTGTCCGTAAACTTGGGAAATAAAATATTTAGAGTTTGGTTGTAGAAATACGGGTGGGCAGAAAGCCCGACAGATGGTTCGTTTCGTGCTACGTTTCCAGTTAAAATGTGCGTGATGATTTTAAAGTAAGACAAGTAAATGAAAAGAAGACCTTTAAGTAAACACAATTCACAAGTAATGGTAAGTCTTGTCGTGAAGTTGGAAGTTGGGAGGACGACAGACGTTCGAAACATGTAAAGCAATAATAAAACGATTGTCAACATAGCGATATCGAATTTGAAGTACGGTACGTATTGGTACTTTCCTGGTACCGGTAACTCGACAAGACCTCCCATGGCCAGGAATAAATCTTCATATTTTAAGACCCGTTGACTCTTTTTATGACAGGACCGATGCTTCAACTCGAAAAGATTCTGTAACATTATATTACATCTGGAGCGCAAGTTTCATTAGCAGAGTTGCGCGCTGTGTGGAGAATGTCACATTTCAGTAAAAATGTACACAAAACAGCAGACGACAAAATCGCCTCACTACCCTATGCTATGTCCATGTAGGTACTCGTCTGTGAACCCCACCTACATACCATGTCTTAATGTAAATGTCAACTTCCTTCGTCACAAATGTTCTCCACCATATCTTTGCATGCATATTAGATAGATGTTGTTTTCAAGCTCACCTGCTTCACACCATGCATTTTCGTCGGATGTAACTTGAAGGATTTTTCAATTAGTATCCTTATCTCTAGGGACACTTTTTTCTTAGTGAACTAATGCTTAGGGTTTGCTTAAGACACGGTTTTCCCATATTAATGAAAATATGATAACACGTATTTGTTTCGTTTCTTGCCTAGGTATCGTAAGAATACGTTTAAAAACATTGCATTTCCTTAGCCTCCTTCGTAGACTTCTTGCAGCGCCCTTTCTAGCTCTGCCAGCAAAAGAAAATCTTTACGGTTACGCCAAAAATAGTTACTCAAGCAACTGGATAAAATTTTGAAACAGTCAGAAGTTTAGGACAGCATCCGCTCCCTTGAAAGTCACGAATCGAATTGATCAGCGCTCGCCCAAAGAAATAAACGCCGGCGCTCTAAAAAGTCTGCGAAGGAGACTAGCATTTTCAAATACACGTATTAGCCTGAATTCTATGAGTTGTTAGTTGTGCGAAAGCTAATTGTTAGTATGTTTCTTTGCCGGTAGACACTTCAATGAAATCGAACTGACAAAAACGTAACATAACAAATTGGGGTCAACAGAACTCGACAACAAAACGTCAAAACGGAACAAAACAAAAAAACAAAACGTTCAAGTAAGTCTGTTCATCCTGTTTTCGAATTCTTGCACAGCATGGTCAAAAGTTGATAAAAAGAGGACGAACCTGGAAAATATGAAAAAAGACAAACTTGATATTAATTTGCAGAAAAAGGGAGTGTTCTGGTAATAGATGTGACCCGGATGCATTTTGCGTCTATTCTCCATTGGCTGTCTCTTGCTTGTGGTACGGTCACATTTCCAAATCGGGGCCCGGTTTGCGGGAGCAAAAAATGAAAGTGTATGTCAAGAAATATACATTAAGTATGCTCATGATAACTATTTTTGACGTTTGTGTGTTTGTTGTCTTTTATATCATCAAGGAGGTTAAATATACTTTAACCTTGTGTTATCATATAGTATGATATACATAATACAATAGTATTCGTTCCCGCAAACTGCCAGGCCGGGCCCCGGGTTGGAAATGTGATGGTAGCATTAGTACGTCATGTGTCCTGCAGGCTGGCATATGCTGACCAGCTGAGTCAGTAGTTATGCCCCTGTCACACGGTCGACGAGTATTTGGTAATGATCAGAAAGTCGCCGAATCTCACAATCGCCCGAGAGTCGCGCCAATTCTTATTCTGAAAATTTACCATATCACGTTGAAAGTGGTTCATTGACCTGCCACCGTGACCGATCCTTCAAAATCGCAGGATTATCGAGACATCACCGGGCGTATTTGACAAAACATCCTTGATTCTACTATTTTTTTTACTGCCGAAAGTGTCATTTGGGCCCCGCTCTCTGGCGATTGCCAAGCTTCCAAAATGGATTTCATAACTGGAATATAATGCAAGATAAAAAGGTATGATTCATTGGAAGACAACAAAACTCAAAACATGAATATAAATTGTCTCTTATCTATGAAATTCGTTGAGCGATCTATCAAACCGTTGACGCTCTACTCTCGAACAAAGCAGAGGTTGGTTAAAGAAGAAGATAGTGACCTTCTTCAATATCATATGCCGGTCGGGATCACAATCTTCCCCATCAACCTCTGCTTTTAAAGTTGGTCTGTCAACGGACATTATATAGGATAATGTCCTTGGTCTCTCAGCGTTCGCAACGCGGCCACAGCCTGTAGTGGCTGGGCTCGCAGAAGTCGTAGACTCATCTGCTGATCGATTCTACTGGTGAGTGGCTGTGTTACAGGGCCTTTCTAATGGGCCTTTCTCTTGCAAGGGGGAACAAGAGTTTATCGTCTCCATGATAATGGGATTGTGCTTTCCCTGGGGACCGTCATCGGCCGGCAAACCCGTAACCCAAAGTTTCCTTTTGTCATGCAAAACCGTACTAATTTGTCAGCAAGCGATCTTTTGGGAGAAGATTCTTTGGACCCTGACCAAGGAGGTTAAATTTAATACCTCCTTGCCTGGACCAAGGAGGTTTTATATATAACCTCCTTGCCTGGACGTATATACTGTCCTGAAACCTCCGCAAACAGCATCTCATACCGGCCACTATATATATACAACATTGCTTTTCTAGTCTTTAACGCATTCAATTGTCACTGTCACATTCGCTATGTTTACTAAGTATCATTGTAAGTATGGAGTCTGTATCTGTATAGCCGGTATATTAAACCGCCCCTCTGGATAAACACACCAGCAGGAATGTGCATTACTTTTTCATCTACATATTTTCGGAGTATTCATGAGGGCACTGTTAGTGTTACGATTGTTTCAACCATGGATACCTTTTCTTGAAGCAAGGCTCCTTACTTCAAACAAGGAGGTTTTATATATAAAACCTCCTTGCTTCAACTCTTAAAGAAGTGGATACATTTTTTGGGAGCTTGAAGAATGAATCATATGCCTCCTATTCTATATAATCTGCAAACATAACAAACATCGATCTGTGGAATGGTATCACCTCCTTGATGTTTAATATCATTTCAAATAAAGACATCAAATTCTGCAACTTTCAAGTATGAATGCTTGTGACAGCCCATTGAAGTTACACATCACATTCGCTACAAAAATAGTTCAAATCGGACGCGATCTGGCATCGAGAAGGGATTTGCACAACACAACACAACACACAGATCAATGGATCGTCAACGTTGTCATTCAAATGCTGGGACGACTACTTCCTGTGTATTGTTTCACATTTCCTCTTGAGACCAGCTCATGAATAATAGTTACTGTAGTAACACATCGGTGTCAGAGTTCAGTGTTATCTGGCGGGAAAATTAGTCCAGGCTTGGAGATGCATGGCTGGGAAAGATCCCGACATTGGACTGCAGGAGTACGACGTACTACACCTACGGTGGAGATTTGACTCTCGAAGAAACAAGGCGATACCAATGGGGAGGTACGTGTAATCTTGTTCAGTTAGGGAAGCTTTTACAGCACAGTCAGGCACTGATTAGTGATTGAACCTCCTTCTTGTTGCAAATATTGGGAGGGGGGCATATTCAATGTCCAATTCCCGAGTATAGCAACATGAAAAGCTCGCTACGAACTAGCACACCGGACCGGACCTCACTTGTCCTATTGCTATGGACTACTGAATGTCACTTTCCGGACATTTGCGTCTGATAGACCAAGGTGGATATGCCAAGATTACGTGCATGGTCTGAATATGGCGGGAAAAGGCTGTGAAAGAATCCTGCATTTTGACCTGCGATCTTTGTTTAAAAGGTTAAAAGAGAAACACTTTAAGTTTTCACTACTTGCAAAATGCAAAAAGATGGAAGAACTGCAAGGGACAAGTTGATTGATCATGCGCACCAAGGAACTTTCTTTAGACCGATTTCACCCGGATTTCAGCCGTCCAACTTTCCCCGCTTGGGTGGCAAATCTATATTTACGGTTTACCGGAGACTTTGTCATGTTCGGTAAGTACCTTAATCTTTTATCACGAGCAGATCTTATGTTCATTAACTTTTTTAAAGTGGGCGGTGCTTCAAACGAGATATCTTACTAGCCGAATTAACCTGATGTGTTACGCCTTGATGCGGTTTACCGGGTTTGCAATACAAACAACAGCAAACAAACAAAAGCCGTCGGTGGGACCAAATCTCAAAGCAGATGTTAGGATTTACGAGTGCTCCTTTTTAACCATTCTCTCGCTACTACAAGAAAACTTTATAAATCTTGCAAAACACACACAAACTCAGCCGGATTCTAACATCTGCTTGGACTTGTAGGTTAGGAATGACCGGTGGAGAGATGGATGTTTATTTTCTCGTTTTAGGATTTTAACCTTGTTTAAACTAGCCTGGAATCCATCCTATTTAGCTTCCGGCCGCTGCCCAAGCTCCGCTGCCTGGCCAATTAATTGGTCAGGCAGCGGAGCTTGGGTAGCGGCCGGAAGCTAAATAGGATGGATTCCAGGCTAGTTTAAAGCGTCACTGTTCGACGGTCCTTTGAACCAAGACACGGTTTTTAGATTTTTCTATGTTACAAATCGGAAATTTTGCCAACAGATTTAAACTCCTTTTAACAAAATAAAGTCGTAAAAAACTAATCTGAACAAGAAGGATGTTAGATATTTCACTGAAGAGCGAAAATCATGTCCGGCCGCTCACGATTTCAGGGGTAGAATATTTCTTATTTCAAGGTTCCCGGTGCGATACAAACTTGCTCACGTGCCGGGATGGCCAACAGCTATCCATCGTTACGTAATCTCTCGGCCGAGGCATCGTAGCCATCCTCACCCTACGACAACGACTTGCATCATATCCAAATATCCAGGACTAGGTATCCTCCGATTTTTAGTGGTAGCGGCATTGACATTCATGCCACATATGTAGCACTATTGGTAGAAATACCAGCAAAAAGAACATTGTTGCATTTGTAACGGTGGGGAATCCCGCCAGCTATCCCCGCGCCGGCCGGCAAGTCGTGAGAACTCTTGAGAAAATCAAATTCGCATGCGATAGGCCGCGCCCACCGCAAAACTTCCAAGCAGTTCATCAAAGGCGCCGCCATTCACCACTGCATAGCAACCGGCCGAGCCAATAGCACACTTTCGGGCGGATTGCACGTGACATTTGCATAAATTTTCCATATTTGGAAAGCCAGAGTCACGTAAATTGTCTCGGGTTACTTTCGCTTGATTCTAGCGCGCGCGTGTTCGAGCAGGCTATAGTGCCCCACAGAAGATCACAGAACTTCCAGTGTTTACTTTACAACATGTCCGCGACGACGCTGGGAAAATGGGGTTGACGGTTCCACCGACGGCCAGAAGGGTATTTTTTCAATACTAAAACACGGCTGCAAAATTAGACCGCGCCGCGATGTTGCAAATACGGAGAGTTTTGCCGCTCGCCGTGTTGTTGTTTTGTCTCTGAATGACCTTTGACCCGGCTTGCCGCTTGCATGTCGCGGGGCGCAGCGGCCGATCTCGGCCGTCTTTCGTGTTTCACGGCCGAGATCGACGATCTATTCACAACCACGCGGGCAGATTTGCCTCACAGATTAGTATACACAATAGGAATTATCGGTAGGAGGGGAAACATGTAGGTGTGAAGTGTGCATTGACCGGCCCAAGTGCGGAAGGGGCAATTCAAACGGCGACATTTTCACAGCGCAGTTCATTAGCCCGCCGGGTGGGACCATAAACCGGCATTTGTCGCCGTTCTCCCAGAAATTGTAACCTTTCCACTTCCATGGAACTCGGGCTGGGTCCATAAACCGAAAATGTCGCTAATTGGGGGCAATCTAAACGGCGACAATTTTAGAATTGTAACCAACACTAATTTATTGCCCAAAATGTAACCGATTTTGTCCATTTGTCGCTTTTCCGCGTTCGTAGTGATATTTCTACATGTGTGTGTAGTTCACCTTATTTGCATGTTTGGGAAATAATTTGAATAGCTGTGATTCCCAGTGTGTAACAACTGTGTATTGAAGATGGGATGAAGTACATTGAGTGACATTGTACAGGTTTATTCATAGATGACCAGATATGGTTTTCTAAAGAAAAACGATGACCTGATTTTCTATTCACAAGTTATGCCTACATTTGATCTATGATAATAGAGCATAGAGTTAAAAATATTCATTTATGGTATTCAATAAGAGCAAATGTTGAAAGATAAATAAAAGCTGGAATTTATGAATAGTTAGTGTCTTACCTATGATTAACTCTGTAGTCCATAGAAAGAGCAGCATTGAAATTTAAACAAACATGATTTATACTAATTATAGTTTTAAAATAGTAAAAGTTTTACCATTTTACTCAAAGAAAGTATCATTATAATAACAGTTTACTTTTGAAGGACTTCATTCAAAGCTTGGACAGACTAATAATTAAGCTAGATAGAGTACTAGTATTCAAAATTGGTAGCTGTTTTTCAAATCCACTTTACCAACCACACCCCCTAACTACATGCATACACTGAATTTATCATTGAAGTTGATACAACAAGGACCATCCCATTAAGATTTAGGGGGTGGTCAGTCTGATTTTTTCATTGTTGACTCACTTGATGATCAACAACAACACACAATTTTACTAGTGCAAATAGAGAAATGTAGGCAAGATGAAAGGGAAAAGGAGGCTAAGATGATTCCTGATAACCCCCCCATACAGCAATAGAATGGAATAGCCCATTCCAGGTGAACCTTGGTGTGCATGACAGTCTCACCTATGTATTTGTTTTCCTCATCCTCCTCCCCTCGCCTCTTCAGTTTGGTGTCCTTCTTAACTGCGGGCGGTTCCGGCGTCTTCTTCCCCTTCCCTTTGGCAGGAGACTTACTCCTCGGCCTCTTGCCATCTTTACCTGGCGTCTTACCCTTGGCCTTGTCTTCTGCAGCCTTAAGAAAAATATCAAGAAAAACATCAAGTCATTTGGTTAACTGAACAAAATTGCAATAGATTAGAAAAGAAATTTCATAAAAAGCCTGTTTCTTATTTCAAATCCATTCTTTATTTTCTACTTGTCTCAATATAGTCTTGACTCTGTCTTCTCTAAACTAAATATCAAGTCAGAAGACAGTTATGATTCTAAAACATTTGGTTAGATCTAGGAAAAAACACTAGCCTGCTTTCCATTTGGATGTCCTTAAAATATTCTCCACTTCTCTCAGATTGCATAATATACAAATGTACTGATGATGATGATCTACTGTATTCTGCGGCTCGGAGGTTGTGTCTTGTATTTTCTCCAAAATATATTGGAATAGCCTGGTTGCTTATAATTGTTACTGCCCATCTTTTGGCAGCCCCCTTTAAAAGAAACCAGACCCGTCATGCTTGGGTTAGACTGTAATCTACTGGGGTTAGTTATGTATGACTTAAAACACCAGTCCTGATGTGTTGTGGTCATGTTTGGGTGTTACTGACATGGCGACAGTCCCCAGATACCCTACACACAGACTGTTTCATTAACTACAACATAACTTATCTGTTAGAACATGCTTCAAAGGATTAACACAAGTCATGGACTTATTCTAACCCTCTCCTTGCTGACTAACGCTGTAACCAATACAAATGCGGGAGAAAGTTAATAGTTGAATAATAGAGGTACATATATGAGATATTTTGTTGGTTTGAACCCACATCTTTTGACAAAATTCAGAATCATGGAAGTCAAGATGCAAATAAACCATAGATTTTGAAATTTTGTAGGTTCTCACCAAAAAATATCAACCCTTTAGGTTTACTCCTTAATCTTTGACTCTGAAAGACGTGTTCCATCAAGCAATTGTTTTGTCTCCTGAGGAGGTACATGATTACGTTGACAGCAGCCTACCGAAACATTCCAGACAATATGTAAGAACTCACGGTAGGTTCATTTTGTTTTAGAAGGACTTAATTTCGCGAAAGAACTCTTACTAGCTCAGTTCGAAAATGAAACAATTTTGTAGTAATAGTCATTAATCTTAGTAAATATCAAGCCTAGTTTTGTGTGGTGATTTACTATCAATCTTCAGAAGTTATCCCGAAAATAAGACCACTGCTAACATTTCAAAATCTACAGTATTTTATCAGTCTGATAAACTTCAACATGTTTCAGCCGTACCGTGACCTTGACTCCGCTTACACAGAAATACTTCCAGCAATCTTGACATTGACCTTTGCCCTGAACATCTCATTTGATTTCAGATAAAACTTAGGGGAGGGGAGGGCTGCCGCTAGACATAACACACCTGACCTGACATCTGGGCTACTCAATGTACTGTATATTCACTTATTTTTCCTGGGATTGAATTTTGCATTAGGATGGGAAAGGAGGTTTTTCCAGTGTTTAAAGTTTGTGGATTGAAACAATTTTGTAGTAAAGATGTGACTGGCAGGGCAGTAATACAAAATACATATTTGCAGCGTCTTCATATCTTGAGGTAAAAAGCGAGGTCATAGCGGAAACTGCAAAAATTGAACCACTGTGAACATTTCAAGATGTACAGTAGCGAGTGAGTGGTAGTGTATTAATGTGTTGAGAGGTGGAGTAGCTGTGAGCTCATGGTCAGCTTTCCATGACAGACAAGGAAGGAAAGAAGCACAACACCTGGTGGTGTGTGGAATATTACATCAGGCTCTACTGTACAAATGTACTCAATAAGGTATGTTTGTTTGCCTCTGTTTTACATAACCTGGTCTATTTTTTATTTATCTATTTATTTATTGGTTCATGCCAGGGTTGCCCAACTAGCCGGAGGCTATTACTATAAGGGCGAACCCATGTACGGTCATAGGACTGTAGGTTTTGGACCATCGCACACCGGGGCATGCCCCTATGTACTCTTTTTCGAAAGGTGTGGTTGGTTCTTTTACGTGCGCGGGGTGTGGCTCTCTCCAAACACGGGACCTCCATTTAATGTCCTATCCAAGGGACGTCCCTAACCCTAGATGAGCTAGGTACTCATTTACACCTGAGTGAAGTGAGGAAAGTCGTGTTAACTGCCTTTCCCAAGGGCACAACATCGGGGCGCATATCCAGACATGTCTGGTATATTTCCTAATGTTCTAGCTAGGTAAGACCGGGTTGTGAGGTTTAATCCACCACTCTTAATTTTTTTTCTTTTTAGTTGAGTTATGCTGTTTACATCCAAAGCCACTCCACCATAGCCCAACAGAAAACATAACCCTTTTCGTGAAAGTAATGCAAGCCATCCTAAATTGTCTTAACCTCATTAACATATCTATTCAGAGTTTTGGTATAAAACCTGGTTTCCCAGTCCAATTGTTAGTCACTGACGAAAGACAGCGGATGCTGTCTGAAATGTCTGACTATTTCAAAATTTTATCCAGTTGCTTGCATAATTGAGTAACAGTTACTAGTATTTTTGGCGTAATGCAAAAATGCTTTCTGTAGGCATGGCACTAAACAATTGACATGACAAGGAGTTCACAAATCCAAGTTGGTCCCAGTTTTCTATAAACAGACTTCTGTATTAGAAACTACAAATTGTGATGCTGCACAGTGATCCATGAACATGGCAAGCCCCTTGTTAGCCATTGTCAAGGTCAGGCCTCTGGCTACTTTCCTGACTGTCAGAGATAGTACTGTAAACCTCTTTAACTTTGCAGGCTAAAACTGAGAGATTTATTTAGAACGTCTAACTTGCAGATCTTTATCGTAGCAAACACAATCATATCTACTGTATATTGCTGGCTGGAAAAACTTATTAAGTTACAAGAAGACTATTGAAATATAAAAATGTCTGGTTTTACTGTACACCGACAATATGTCTGCCTCACCTTATGTATATATGTTGACTATGTTGTAGCAATTGTATATTGTTGTAACATAAATATGTGGTAATAAATAATATATGTTGATAGAGTTATTAGGACTCAAATGACTGTGCATCTCAGAGTGTTATATTGTATCTGACCCTTACCTCTTCCCTCATGACTTCAATGAAAAGCGGCCTGCTTGCCGATTTGAGCTTATTATGAATAAACAAAGGTTCAAACAAACAAACCTTTTTCTCCGTCTCTCTCCTCTTGAGGTCGTTGGCCTTGATGTCTAGAAGTTTGAACTTGAGTAGTTTGGCGAGGACCAGTATGGGCACCTCCTGTCCCTCATCTAACATGGGCTTCACTGACTCACAGATCTCGTAGAACTGAGGCGTCTCCTTTCCCTTCTTGGCCTTTGGATTGCCTAGTTCTTTTACCTGTAGGACAAAATAATACAAAGTAAGACATGTTTTTAGTCACTGACGAAAGATAGCGGATGCTGTCTGATGCTGTCTGAAACGTCTGACTGTTTCAAAGTCTTATCCAGTTGCTTGAGTAACTATTTTTGGCGAATCTTATTACCTGGATGTCTAACCTTCATCAACGTAAGACATGTTTGTTTTGCAAAATGTTGTAAATATCACTGTAAGTGTTCAGCTTCAATATGTTTCTCTTAGGCGAAAAATTTGACACAGCTTTGTTTCGTAACAGAAATTATTGAAGACAATTAGAAATTACAGCAAATGTCCATTTCGTAACATATTATATAGCAAATGCTCTCAAGACTCAAGACAATTTTACTTTACCAGAAAAGTATAACTTACTTTTATAAATCTTTTTACAGTCTAATCTTTAAAGAAATGTTTGTTGTTTGACTTCTATACTGTAGAGATCTGGTGTTAATTTGTTTTAAAATCACACTGCAAGTAAGTAAAATAGTTTTGCTTGAGTTTATTACCAGTTCGAAGAGGTCTGCCTTGGAGACGGTACTGAAGAGTTTCCGCTGTGGGATAGCCACGACGGCGTGGAGGGCCTCCACGTGCCGGTAGTCCTCCATCTTGTTTCCCACGACAAGCGTGACGTTCGGCTTCCATTCTTCCTACAGGGACAATAGCCAAAAGAGGAGCAAAAGAGTTAGATAATTATCAAGATTAAATAAAAGCTTAAAATTAAAATGAAAGTGATTTCAAAAAGTGTAAAACTGTATTGGTATTATCACACAAAAAATTGCATTCTTAGTGGGAATGATGGAGACTTTTTTCCTTTGAAGTTTTGTCTTGTTATTTCTCTAGGACAGTCTATTCTTAGTATATTCTATAACATGATAATACACCATGGCCATGCAAAACTTTATACATGAACATTGAAAAATTTTTGTATACTCAGCTGAAGAGCCTTGCCCTTATTGAAAATTGAAAATAAGAAATTAAAGCACAGTATCTAATTTCAAACCATCCCATAGTAAATTGAGTAAATACATCCCTCTGTTGCAATACATTTAGCAAAAATCTACAAATACTTTTTCATAAACTTCCTATGTTTTTGTTATCTAACCAAATGAAATAGCCATTTAAGAAAACAACTGAGTGTCATATTGAGAGTCTATCAAAGATAAGTTTTCTAAAATATTGACTTTTTTTACATTTTAAGCAGGATATAGTGGTTATTCAGGTGTCTGATTCATCAAGCTGAGGGCAAGGTTAAGTTGATGGCCACGTGGCCTGCTGGGAAGGTTACTGGTCAGGGTCAGCAGCCAATGAGAACCTTCCATACTTCCAGGTCAAAGGGTCACCTACCAGGAGCAGACCTCCAGCTGTTATAGTACAAGCACTCTAATTGGCTCCTGTGGCTTTTGTAATGAGAACAGGGGACGCTCCATTTGAGTTTTAATCTGTCAAAATTATACGTGGAAAATCACACTCACAAGAGTGAAAAGCAGGAATACAGATGTTGACATGGAGAGAAATAGTGCAAACTGGACTTGTCCAAAAAAAATGTCAATCCCTTTTCAAGAAAATCAATAATTATGTTTAGCCATACCTAGTATGGCTCAACATATTGTTTTTGTTCATGTTCTTCTTCTTCTTCTTCTTCTCCTGCCAAATCTTCAAATGGATTCAACTCCGCCATTTTTTAATCAACCGACCTGAAATTTGGTATGGAGGTAAAGAAAGCAAATACCCTCAGGTGATCTTAAAATTGCTTTGAAACAGCCCGTGAAATCATTTTTATGGAGGTTTTTGGGGGCATTTTTAGGCAATTTCTATATTTTTGGCTCCTGTGGCCTGGTTTTACAAGCAAATGACCTGACATTCGGTACAAGGGCGCCTTGAACATGTCCGTACAGGATTTCAATCACAACTCTGGTGTACATCACTTCAAAATGCTTCATTTTGGGGACTTTTTGCCCTATTTTTAGACCAAAAATAGGCCAAAAGTGGTATCCCCGTTCCATGTTCTATTTGCTGCTGGCCAAGGAATCCATGTTCTATCTAAGGTTCCGGGCGTTCCATTTGCTACTGGCCAAAGAACATGTGTTCTATTTAGTTTACCTGAGGTCATATTGCAGGAACACACGCAAGCCTTTGCAGTAAGAAGCTCTTGGGGTCTCGCAGAACTCTTAGAAAGAATTTTTTTCACGGGTGATTTTGGAACAGTCAATTTATGCATCGGGAGGGAGATTGGCGAAGTATGATGCTCTCGCAAATGTTGCCTTTCTACATGCAGTTAATATTTTGATTTGCCCAGGTGTTATTTTGGGACAGCCCACTTCTTGTATGGGGAGGAGTATGGCTAAACATGCTGTATTTGCTCAGGGGCAAATGACGGCCTTTCTAGTTACCTTGTTACGTTTATGAAGGTTAAATTAGCTTGTTACAGGAGAAAGGCTTTTGCCCGTTTGGTTTTGCAGTGTTTTAAGTTTGAGGTTAAAACAATCCTAGCAGTAAAGCAGTGGAAACGCATATTTAAGTCATTCATTCGTGATGGAAAGGTCACCACAAGAGAAGCGAAAATAAAACCGATGCGAACACTTCAATTTTAACAGTGCACCATTTTTGAAACAACTTAACTTAAAGTTTGATTTATGCAATCAATATAGATACGTTTGTACTATTAATAGGGTAGCCAGGAATTATTTCCTACTGGGATGGTTTTATAATGGGTCATGGGTGGCAGGCAAGTTCAGCGACCCCATTCTCCATTCACGTCATTCAGATATTTACTCCCTCGTAAATGCTTTCGGACAAATATAGTACCGGTAAGAGGGTACTATATGCGTATTGATCTAAATCTTTTATAAAACAGGTAAGTCACACTTTGGAGTAAAAACCTAATACATCTAGAAAATTGCAATCATATATTTTACTAACATGAAATAATTTGGGTATGAAAATGTATGATGATATGTGAAATCTTCTCCCAAAGAATCACATAAACCAGTGTCATTCGATTCAACCTGTCAGTTAGTTGTTAGATTTTGATTTATGGCTGGTGTGATACCCTTTGATTCAATGTGTCAATTTTGTGTGTGGATCCGTTAAAGAAAGGCTCAAGTTTCCACAGTAAATAATGGCTTTATTGTTGTCTAGCCCTATGGAAGAGAGTCTACTGACCGACAATGGCATTGAAACAATGTAGAACATGGCATAGCCAAGTATACTGTTACATGTTGTGGCCATGTCATAGTTAACAGTACACATACATGTAAGCTACTACGATACAAAGGCAACATACGCAAGCAACTACAGACTACAGCATTTTGCTCCCTATTCCATTCCTGTACGGTTTAATACAAATATGGACCGTATTCTCAAATTATCCAATGCTATAGCTGAATTGGACAATCCCAAAATGTTGCTTCTGTCCAAAATGGACTTCACTACTATTTACAAAATCAGCATGGTACAAAATCAATGTTCTCCAATTTGACCCCCATTTGATAATTGACCCTTCCAAAGATGACCCTATGCAAAAATGTACCATTCTGAATGTAGAACACAAAAGTTATGGAAGAGCATGCCCGGTAAATTGACTGACGTTTATCTCATCAAAATTCATTTTCCTGATATCTTTATTCAAAACTGTTAATATGGCCTGAAAGAACCTTTAACGATTCAGAACAAAATCATTTCTGTATTTGTTATACTACAAGACGAGATCTGACTGTAATACCGGGTTGAGGAAGAGACAGACTCACAGAGTGTTCGGCTCGAAAGCTCCCCAGAGCGAACTATTTATGTTGTGTGTAATGTTTAAATATTTGTCAAAAGCATTTCTGTATTGTCTCGCTGTTGACTATCGGCAAAGGGGAAAAAAATTGATTACTATTTTCCTAAAAGATTAAAAATCTATCAAAAATCGATACACATGTATGCAGGGCTCTAGCCAGCCTGAAATTTTATCCCGTAAGCCCTAAAATTTTTTACAAACCTAACATATCTAGCGCCGAAGGCGCGAGGCGTCGCGCCGTAGGCGCGACAATTCTAGGGGGGTCCGGGGGTATTCCCCCCCGGGAAATTTTTAAATCTAGACCCTCTGAAACGCTATCTCAAGCATTTTGAGGGGCAAGTTTGGGTGAAAAATTAATTGGGCCTTCGTTGTATACAAACGGCAAATAAATGAAATTTAGCACCACAAAACTTTCTTATTTATTTGACAAATATACACGTGAATTCAAGTCGGCAGAAATAAAACATTTTCAACACCGGTCGACGCGTCGTACCGGTCCCGTTTGCGCCCTTTACTAAATATAGTAGGAAATGAGACACCCTACTTTGGACAGAACGCCCTAAAGACGTTCAATATTTTCCTTCCGTGTTTTCCATGGTCGATTTCTCCGGTAATTTCCACTTGATTTGATCAAAATTCGTCGATTCAAGCCCCATCTTCGCACCAAATATCAATTTCTGATAAAACCTCGCGGATTCGCGCCTCTCGTGAACCGCGAGACTTGTATGTCATTGGTCGATTTTCTGTGACGCGGCGTGAACGAACGCTGTTATTGGTAGATGATATCTGATTCTGAGGTCTAAAACTATCAACACCAGTTTTCGCGGGAAGAGTGCGTGTAACTCGGCGTAAAACTTTAACAATGTTTACCAAAAAAATACGGAAAGCCTGGTAACTACCGGAGTATTTTTTGTGTGGCTATAACTAGCGGTGAACCGGGGAAAACAGCCGAAAAAACGTCAGCCCGATGCGACCGGCCAGAATTGTAGTGGTGCACTAGTAGTGGGGAGGGGGGGGGGGGGGGGGCACACGATGCTGATTTTCTCTCGGCCCACGAACCACTGGCAACCTCCGCGCCTCCGTCTGTCACCTACCTATAAAGCCACCTTGGGGTTGTCACCTGCCGCCGGCGGAAGATAGAAATTGCCTGAATCGACCTCACTTCAAACTTCCGCTTCTTTTCTGGAGATCTTTGCAAAAGTTCAAGCCCTGTCAATATCTTTTCTCCCGATTTTTTTTCCGTCAAGGCTTACGGATTGGTCTTGAATTTTTTCCGTAACACGAAGCAAAGTTCCGTAAATTTACGGCAAAACTGGCGCTGGCTAGAGCCCTGCATGTATGTCATCCATAAGGTCACACCAATTTAATTTCTTGGTTAACAGATTTTTTTTCAAATTCTAGCCAAAAAAAATTATGGAAACAGAAGGCTGGGGTGAAAACTTGCACCTGACCCTGTTCACTCCCTGAAATTGTGTGCACCAAAGTACAAACTTTCCTCTGAGTCTTAGATTCTCTTTTCCGGTTGAATTTCCAATCTAGCATTTTTTTTCTTAAATTCCGTTAACCAAGAAATTAAATGGTGTGGCCTAATACTGGATAGAAAGGGCAGATCAACTTTTCTCCATCCCCCAGACCATAATGGTTAAGGTCTCATTCATGAGTTTCTCCGCCCCATAGGCTTACATGTTATAAAACGTGTTTTACATGGGCGCGTTCGTAATGAAGCTATAGGAAATGCACCGATGTCATTCATTCTCTCTTGAGCTCATCTACCCTAGATCATTTGAAAAAATTGCCAACTACCAGCTGGCATACAATACCTTTTTATGGCAATTAAAAACGGCACTTAGCTAGACCCCCTAAATAGGCACTTTCCAGCTGAAAGTGATCGACCGAATTACCGCCAATGTCCGGCTGTGGACGTCCGACCTCGCGTGCGGCTGCCGAACTTTACCTGTTAATTTCTTCCGTTACAAACAAGCTTTCATCAGTTTGACGCTTGATATCAGCTGGCCTAGCTAAAAGGGATTTTTACACCGATATAGACACATGTACATGCAGCCGTTCATTTTTTGGGGCAACGGACTCTTTTAGGGTACCCACTCGGAGTAATACATAAATGAGACCTTAAATGGCATAACCCTTGTACACAGGAGACCGAGACTGTGTGTTCCTAGTCTGACCTTGTCAATCTGACAACCAGATGTTTTAAAAGGAAAATGTTGACATTCTTCGCTCTCCACTTGGATTTAGACAGGTCTTCACTCTGTCGACTTCAAGACCTTTAGAGGGCAGGAAGACTTCCGAACCAAGAGTCGTCTTGTCTTCAGGAAATACCGCTTTGGATGTTTAAGGTTAGTCTCTTTCTGATGTGCAATTCTAAGGATTACATTCAATTTGCGCTGTATTATCGTACAGTTAGATTTTAGGATGCAAGAATATATAGGGAAAGGCTATAGTATAGAAATAAGATATTTGGAGTTTCTGTCAGACAACTTCTTCAGAGCTTCTGACTGGGCTACTTATAGCGGTGAGAAGCAGTACTCCAGTCAGAAGCTCCAAAGAAAGTTTCTGACAGACACCGAAACGTCAGCAGGTGAGATTCCTGATTGTGAAAAAAGAAACTCCAAATATCCTATGTTCTACCAACCTGATGAAATTATTTTAAGAAGTTTAAAAATAGTTTAACCGTTCTCATAAGTCCCTGAGAGTCTGGCAAAATGCATCCTTGCACTTTGCTAGCCTCTTTTTAATCGAATCTTGGTTTGAATTGAAAAGCTTTCTTTTTCAAGCAGATGTAACAGTTCTTTGTACTATTGATATGATTAATTGATAAGTATAATATATTCCATAGAATCTATGATAGATTGAAGTTTTTTGTGCATATACCTGAATAATGCACTTCAAGTTAGAGAAAGTGAGGTATTTTGATGATAAACATTTAGATGCTTGTATCACATGGTATTGTACATCTTAAAATATTCACAATAGATTAATTTATGTTCCTGGTTTATGCAAAATCAATTCATACGAGTGTTACATTTTCTGTCAGTTTCTGCACTCTGCACATGCCTAAATTTCAAACTTAAAACACAGCAAATTGCCTCCTTTCCCTGGGTCCTGCCAGGCTGCCACAAAAGCAAGTTTCATCAAATTGAACTGAACTTACGTATTCTTTCCAATATGCCTATTGTACGGGCTCAGTCTTTTATTTGTGGTTCTTCTCAATCAGTGCAGTTTCAGACATGCACACTCTGTGACAAAGTACGACTGTGTTCAGAACTGACTTTGACAAGACATCTGACTGGCCAGTTCAGCTCTAAATGGCTTGTGATGACAGGTCAGACATGGGGAGAAAACGCAGTGTTCATGGTGGTTTTTATTTTAATCTGCGCGGTTGAAACAATGGGGTCGGTATATAGGCAGAATTTTTGAGGTGGTTTTAAGTTCACGGTAATGACATTACTGTAGAAACTGCAAATATTGAACCACCAAAAAATTTCAACATTTATACAGTAACCTCTCACAATTTTGCCTGAGCGGGATTCGATCTAGATCCACGGAATTTGATCCACAAGGCCGAGTCGTGATTATCCCCAGGCTTACTGCCACCGTATGATGATAGAAAACATTTAAATTGAACATATTTTAAGACAAAAATTAACGGAAAATTAAAACAATCCCTTGAAGGCTACAGGAAATTGTAGATTTGACTATGTAAATCACTGATACTAGTGATACCATGATTTTCACTTGTCCTTTTCTTACAGACACATACAGGTGTAAGATAAGAGTAGCTGGTGGGGGGAGGCTTAAGAAGTTCATTTTGAAATCTGTCAGTCAGAAAAAGAGCAAGGAAGGTCGTTTTGTTTTGACAAACAAATAAGACCAGATGGCTTTGAAGAGGACATCTGTGTACAATTTAGGCAGAACATAGATGATATACAAATGTATATCCTATATCAAAGTGGCATTGATAGCCTGGTGGTAATAGGCTTACTAGTGGACACGCCGACACGGGATCCAGAGGTCACTGGTTTGATTCCTGGCATTCTTGTCTAAACGTTTTGTCCTTGGGAATGGTACTTGCAGAACTTTCCTCTAGCCTCTCCTTCCAGCTAGGCTAGACGAAAAGTAGTGGATGCTACTTGAAACGTCTGACCGTTTCCAAAATCATATCCAGTTGTTTGAGTAATTGCTTTTTTGGTGTATCTCCTTCCAGCTGTTTTCTTTCTTAAGTTAGTACAGTTTTCTTATTTACTGTTACATTTTTTCTTCTTATCACTGGTCCTTCCCGGCCAGGAATAAGAAATAGAAAACAGCCGGAAGGAGTCTGCAATGGAGGCTAACTTTCCTCACTCCACCCAGAGGTAAATGGGTACCTGACAGTAGAAGGAGATGGATGGACTCCCCCCTCCAATACTGTATCCTAGACACAGTGGACTAAAAACCCACTACCAAAACAGCCTTTTAAAAATGGCTACCTTTCTTTCTCCCAAACAATGTGATTCTTCTATAAAAGTATAAGTAATCTTATCAGCTCAGTGAGGCTATCTATTGAGTTGGATTGGAAAACTTAAACATTTCTTTTTGCAAACGGGTTTGAATTTGTTCACATTGTAGACATATAGTTATCACATTACAGAGAAAATGTTAGTCTAGAAGTAGCACGCAGCCATGTATACAAAACGACTAGCTTTGGTAGGGAGCCAGGCTGTTGGACCAAGGTTGTATACCAGCCTAGATATAGGCTAGCACTAGTAGTAGAAAGACCTAACATGGCATATTGAGTCAAGCTATTTAGACAGGTGTTTTAAAGTGGGGCAGCCTTGAATGTGTTGGACATTATCGGTCTGTTGTTGTTTGATGAGGAGATACAGAACACATTGACCTGTCTACAGCACCAAGACCTGGACTGTTTGTACAGGACTGAACGGGTCAAGTTGGGTCAGGCTATATCAATTTATTTTCTTGTTTCTTAAAGACTTCTGATAAAGATTGAGCGAGAGGTCAACATAGAAATTGAGGGCTGAAAGGATCTTATTATTTACAGATATATTCACTCCCTGAAACTGGGTGAACTAAGGTACAGACTTTGGCCTTCAAGCCTTTTCTTTTCATGTGATCTTTCAGTTTGGGATTATCTTTCGAATATGTGAATACACAGGTGTATCTTAGGAAGCATTCAAAATGTGCAAATTATACACCAATTTTGAGCTCCTCATACAAAACGCCCCCCTCCCCAACGTAGATCTATTTTCCTCTTTCTAGTCTTTGTTGCTACCAGCAACTTCAGCAAGTTTACGTTTATACAGTACCAGCTTGCGGCTAGATGACTTGTTTTCAAATGAGGAAAAGATCACTAAATTATTATAGAATACCAAGACTGTTCGATTTTAAAGACCATAGTACACAAAATCGGTAGTCTGGAAACAAACTTTCCCTGAACAGAAAAACAGAGCACACAAAGTTTAGAGTAGAGTAGAATTACCTCTTCAAACTGAGCTTCCAAGAGGGCCTGTTCCCATTTTGCCAGCCCGGCGGATCCACCGCCACTCTTAGCTCTCTTCGGAGGCATATTTCAGCTTCTTGTGGTACTTTTGAAGATCTTGAAAGTAAAAAATTGTCCTAAATCGTCCTCAAATCTGTTTGAGTTGCCGCCATGTTGGATGTTTGGGTCGGTTGCCAGGATCTACTGCGCATGCCCAGTAGGGGCTCCCATGAGCCAACACGCCTAGCAGACGACGTTTCTTGTTTCTGTCAGACGACAAAAATACCAAAGCACAATGTTATTCAAGGAAACAAAATTAGTCTTTTAGTAGATTTTATAGTGTCGGAAGTGTCTTCGTAGTACCTTCTGTGTGTGTAGTCCTCGATTTATATTTCTGACCTTAGCAAAGTGGAAAATTCGACGTTTTCCCAGAACGCGCCTAGCAGACGATTTTTTTTCCTAACTCTGAGATCAAAAGGGTGCCAAAATGACCTTTTCTTAGTGTGTGATTTGAGACAAAGATCTGTTTTTTTTAATCTTTACAGTATTTAATGATTCTTCACCAAATTGTATTTTGCTTGTGATCAAAATATACAGATAGATACAACCCCATCTTCTTTCTTTGATTAACCCGTTGTATTTTTATTTTTATCCATCAATTCCTTCTCGAATTCTACTTCAGTGACTGTCAGGAATCAAAGGAAGCTGTGAAGCTCGTCAAATTGACGAATTAGATCATCGCTGGCAAAAGTAAACCGTAGAATCCCCTGTCCAAACGTCCCCCAGTGTGATCACACGTCCCGCTGTCTGTCCACACCACTCATGTCGAGTTCATCAGCCAAGAGAAAGGACCCCCCCACGGTAGCGTCAACACAAATGGTCATTTCCAGCTACTGCGAAATTGATACTTCGGTTCCTATCAAAACAAGAGGCACTGTACATCCTAAACGTCTGAATTATGGCTAGGAATGACAATATTATCACTAAACGATGCCCGTGTCAAGGTCTGCGATAAAATTTGGCATTGACCTGAAAATAGTGTTACACTCTATTTGTTTTTCCAGACGTTTCCCTTCACCCAAACGTTACATTTTAGAAACCCACTTTCGACAAAGAAGTCGAGGTCTGGAAGACATCAGGCTATGATGTAGATGGCTACCGTATGAGAAAAGTTCGATTAGAGTCTCGTAGGTCCGCGTTAAAACAGAACGTTAAAACACTTTTCTCTCCCTCTGCGGGTTTTCAAAAAGGTTCCGGGTCTTGATCTTTTCCTTGGTGGTCTACCCAAGTACTCACTTAGGAGTAGCTTAGATGATCTTAGAAGACTGTTGCGGTCAACTTCCGTCTTACGAAGCTACTTTGTTCTCAAGCTACTGATGATGACTGTTTCTAATCAAGCTACTACGGGACTGCATACATACGTAGGCCAGCTAATTCAGTCTGTCGTAATTCGCAGGGAAAGCTGTACTCACCCCGACCAATCGAATCACGTGAATCGCATTGAAACTCAGATTCGTATCAGCCATTTCCCGACAAATCGCTTTCTAACTTGCCTTAACGACTATTGTGTACTGCAGTCTACAAGTAACGTTAATTGATACTTGAGTGACACTGAGTCGTTTAGATATTGCTCTGTTTAGATCTTTCTTTGGTAAGTTTGGAGGCACGAGACACTATTCCTAATTTCTTTATTCAACATATTTTGCAGAGTCCTTTCGGATGGGGACGTAAAGCCGGTGGTCACGTGTATGAGGGTGCTTATAACTATGGCGTCAAACCTCTGAACGTTAAAGAACCCAACACACTTGTTGAGAAGAGTAGAATTGACCTGGCGTGCTTGCAGGCTAAATACGCGAGTCGTAGCGAAGTGCAGCACTTCACTTAGCTATAAACGAAAAAGCGTTCTGCCTCAGTCTGAGGTCATCTACTTTACCTTCATGATCCTTCATTTTTAGAGTAGAGTAGAGTAGAATTTTCGGTCAGGTAGGACTGTTCCTTGATCAAAAGTATGTAGAGCCAAGGAGGTTAAAATTTTAACCTCCTTGATAGAGCCATTTCTGAAGGTACCTTTCCCTACTTACTTAAGTGAGCCCGGCCCCATTGTCAGGATAACGACTTTTCTTCGGAGACCACCTCTGGAAAATAACCTGGATGCCAGCCATGTTAGGTCACGTCCACTGTGGGTCCATACGTCCGCTCAGATAGCCACTAGCTCCCCCTACAATCAGAGCGGACGTAATCCTAACCGCGGGATGGCATCCAGCCTATACAGTACTTCTTGAGTTGACAACACGTCCGACTTCTGACAATAACGGATCACGTTGGCTGTCCTCACACATTTGGCTGCCTGCCACCGGCTGCCTTGTCCTTTACTAGGTGATGAAACCTCCTCTCCAAAAAAGTGTAAGCAAGGCCTTGGCTAGCTATCATTTTAACAGCTGTTAGGCCAACGACACGTTACAGCAATCTGTAGAATCAGGGCCTCATTGCCTACCCTAAATCGAAGATCAAGTAACTTCCGTTCTTCTGCAAGCTTAAGCAGGCCCTTTAAACTTCGGGCGGCGCGGTCGCAAGCTTTTTGACACGACATTGACAAAGACCTCTCACGGCGGGTAGCCATTTGTTCAGCAAACTGCCCCTCTTTTGTAGCGCGGATCAAATTTGACAATTCGTTGACGATTTGATAACAATTTGCTATTTATAATGCTAATGTCTTCTAATGTTTTGTTTACGTCAGACGCGGGAGGAGCTTGTGGAGATCTAGACAAACCCGTCGAGAGAGCTAGCGCCGGTCGGTGCTTTTGGGGACTACGTAATTTAATCCAGACTATTTTACTCGGGTGTGTCTACCCTACCACAGTGTTCTTGGTCGTTGGCGGCTGGGTAGCCGAGAGTGAACAGCGTTACATCGTTGCTGGGCGGCTGTCTCGGAGAAAGCCAGACCGAAGGCCATGGTTAGATCTGTCCGCAACTGGGCTGCAAACGATGCACCTACCTACTTCGCCCTGGTAAGCCAACAGCATGTTGTATTTTCTGGAAAGAGTCCTTTTGTTTTAAGATCTTTTAAAGATAATTTGTCGAAGGGTCAGCACAACTTCTTACGGTATTTCTCTTGTCGTTGACGTTGGTCTGCAAGTGTCCTTTTGTAAACAGAACGCTCCACTGTGTAATCTTCAAGTTGCAACTTTCATGATAAACCACCACGTTAGAGTAAGTGATGTTTTCAATATTATGATAAACCACCACGTAAGTGCCTGTAGATGTGATGTTTTAACATTAAGAGGCTCAAAGCTGCCCAGTTCGTTTGGTCAATCTTGACCGGACGGACTCCCCGCGATGCCACGCGAGGGAAACAATCCCCCGGCGATCCCTGTACCCATGACCTTCCCTTTGTCTGTTTACCAGCTCCTGTGGATCGCTGCCAACGTCCTGGTCTTCCACCGCACCTTCACCGAGTACATGTACGAGCCCAGGTACTACTACCTGCACGAGATGCTAGGGGTGAGTAGACAAAGTTAGAAACTTGTGGATTATTGTTTAAATGACATTTTCAATGAAAATATAGTCTGTCCACATAAATAGACGCATGGTTTACAGTATAGAAATGATTTTAGAAGCATGGTCAATATTGGATGTGTGTTGTTGAGTACAATGGCTGCATTATACAGTATTTCTTAGTCTAGGTTAGCCTGGATGCCAGACCCCCAATCTCTAACATATCTATCGTTTGGGGTAGATATGTTAGAGATTGGGGGTCTGGCATCCAGGCTAAGGCTAGGCTAGTCCACCGGGTGACTTTGAATTCCCTGTGTGGCTTTTGCCCTTTCACCGCAGTAGGCGCAGACGGCACGGATCAGATATTTGACACCATTCATTAGCAGAACGGTAGTCTCAGAATCTAAACACTCAAGCTGAACCGAGTTTCTCTCATTCAATCAATCATTCATCCGTTCAATCAGAACTCCCAGACAGCCTTGGCTTTATTGGAAAACTGGTTAACTGTAATACCGCCGTGTGTTCCTTTTCTTTGTTCAGGCTTGAGCAATGTTTGTTATTCCACCTCGCCGACTCTCTCAGCTGGAGTGTAAAACGAATAATTGAGAAACAAAAACCACATTCTCTCTCCCTGTGTGTGTCTAGTTACAATCAAAAGGGGTGTAATTTCGGCGACCTTGGCTGTCTGAAATGTTTTGCCTTTTTTTGTCATGACATGGCTGTTTACACCAAGAGCGAGAGCTAGAGGGAAGATAGCCGATAGTAACGATATAAGCAGCAGAAGCAGGGGGAATACCCAAACCAAGGGGTTTATTTATCCTATAAACTCCTTGCCCAACAAACTACCCTTGGTGTCCATCCATCTACAAGTATTTTCAGGGGGAGAGGGGGGGTGGGGGGCTGTATGTCAGGAAAAAAACCTTAGCTTCATAGGGATGGATACCAGGCAAGGAACCGACTGGAGATACTCTCCGCTATGTCTGGATTATTTCCATAAGCGCATCGTTAAAAACTACAGTCAGACAAGGTTCAAATGTATACTGATAACCCCACTTTCCAAGGCGACGACCGTTCAGTTACCCAAAAGTCCAAAGCTGCATTTGATTTACTAGTTGTAGTTCAACGTCAAATGAATTCAAGTCATTGATACTCTTGTAAGACTCGCGTGTTCTTTCGTCTTTCAATAATTCATACCTTATGTTTTGATTTCAATTTCAATTCAATTCATTCAATTCAATTTATAAAGTCATATATGTCATCCAAGTTCAACATTGGTAGCCACAACCTCCATCCGGTGGAAATGTAGCTAGGATACCAGACTGTTTCCATGGCCTACAGTATTACCAGGGTCAGGTGGCTTGGACAGATTTCCTTGGGGGTATGTTGACCTGTGTAGACCCTGGAAACAGTCTAGCATCCAGGCTAGGAAACAGGGGGCCTTACTTATCATTTGAAGAAAACAGAGAAACACATTTTTGCTGACTTGTGGTCTTGTCGCGACCGGACGGGCGGACTTCCGTCCTTGAGACAGACTCCTGTATACCGGGGAAACCCTGATATCTGATAAGGCCTGTCTCGATGTCAAATTAGCCCGTCGGCTTTTCTCCCAGTAGACGGCTTTAGTGTTCCGTGCATGTGGTGTATCAAATTAATCAAGCCCCTAGTAGGCTACTGTACATTGTTTCTACTAAGGAGCTCAGCCTCTGAGACGAGGGCCTTTGTTTGCGTACATGTATGTTGTCGTGTAATACTAGTCGTGTAACCTTTTACACAGTGTTCGCGAGTGTCGAGAATTTTGACTTTCGATACATGCTTTTTCACGGTATCAAAAAAGGTTGAAGCATCGCGATCTCTTGTGTATATTTTAATGAAAGTGTTCGGAAGTAGCTCCTACCAAGGAGGTTTTATATAGATAAAACCTCCTTGCTCCTACCTAATCTCCAAGCAGATGTAAAGGTCGTATTCAGTTCTGGTGTTTTGTAATTATATAAGATTAGCACGTTTTTTCTAGGAGTGCACATTTTGACGGTCTTGTATAGGGGAAGGCGAAGAGTTAAAAAGGTGGCGGAAAATACGTTTTATTAAGGTTTCAAAAACAGATGATTGAACCGGATCCTTACATCTGCTTGGAGATTAATTAGCTCTCTAGTCCAAGACCCCTGCACTGACTCAAGAAGATACATGTATCGGGCTAAATGGGGAGGATAATTTGCTAGGGTTGTTCAAGTTGTCCAGCGTATGGCCAACTAAAATGCTCCCCGAGTTAGACCCAGCTAGAGATGGGGGCATGTGGCATTCCCCGGCCGAAGGGATCACTAGTACTGTATACTTATACTGTAAATGCAGAAATGTTCGCGGTGGTTTTATGTTCGCGGTTTTCGCGGTAAGCTCTACGAGGCCAACCTAAAACCACCGCGAATTTTTTGCCGTCCAACCCCCTTGTCTACTATTGCTCAAACGCGCCGCGAATACTTCATTTTCTCCCTACCGCGAAATTAAAACCGTGTACGCGAACTTAAATGCATTTACAGTACCCGTGCCGTGTGCCGGTCTGGCCTCCAGGCAGGCAGAGTTCAGACAGAGGTCACAAATGTATAATCTGAATGTCTCCAAACTGTCCATCTCCACTTGCGTCTCCGCCTCTCTGTTGTTGTACCCATTTACCATGCTGCCATACTTGTTCGAACCTCTTACGTACGTCTTGAAGGGAACATGGCCTAGATTTGTACCTGTCTAAGGTTGAGATCTTAACTATCATAGAGTGCAACTCGGTATTGTCAAGCACTGTAGAGGCATCCTCATGAAATGAATAGCTTTACACAACGTATGCAGTAAGATATGTGAAGGTTAGATGTGACAGGTCGTTCGGTGTAATATAACCAGCTGCTGCCGTGCCGCGCCGCGTGCCTGCGGAGCTGGTGTGTTACGCCAAAGGGCAGTTGTACCGGCACTACAGATACAGATACAGAAGGGGCCTGATCAGTCACGGTCAATTACTTTGGCGGCCCAGGGTACCTGATATACGATTTATCTGCTGTAAGTGTTTCAGTATCCATATCTAGCCTCTACCAGGCTAACTACCCTGGCTATGGGAAGAATATTTACAGGGGGAGTTTGGCCACCATAGGGTTTCATTTGCAGGCGGAGGGGGAACTGCTAACCTCTCCGCAGACTGATCATGACTCTCATTGCCAATTATTCCCTCTTTTTGCCGACTCTGCGATCCATATCGCCGTAGAAAGGCCTGGTGGAAGCTAATCTACATCCCTTGCTGCCCACAGCACAGATGTTTCGTTTTCAAATCCAGTCAGCAAACAAACATTCCCTGCGTTTCCAAACAGGCATTTGGGGAGTTGATAAACAGTTGGCCCGGTCAATGACAAGTGATCTGCGCAGCGAGTGTGCGATTAGTGATCACTAAAGTGCTGGTATAAAACCTGGTTCTCCCCGCTCCTTTCGGGTGGCTGAGGCAAATGTGATCATATGTTTAAAATAAACTATTTCTATTAGACCTGGTGCTTTTTAAGACCTACGTTTTATAATCTATTGAACCATTTGAAATTGTCTTCAATTCATCAACATATCTATTCAGAGTTTTGGTATAAAACCTAGCTATAGTTCTACCGACTCGAGACCTTCCAGTCTCGACATAAGCAAGTAAGTAAGCTAGTCTACCAGATCTTTCTTTAGTCAGTGACGAAAAATAGCGCAAAGTTTTATCCAGTTGCTTGAGTAACTATTTTTGGCACATCTGCGCGATTGTTGACTCTGGTTGATTCCCTGATATGACGCCAGACGCCGTATATTTATGATAGCCCGAACAGCTTTCCTCTGCCAGACTCCTAGACAACGTTAACAGTCGCTAGTCAACAGTCTAGCGTTTCTTCTGAGTTTTTAGAGGGCTGAGGACAAAGCAATTACGGTATTTCACTTTTCGTGACTATAATATAGAACCTGCACTGTACTGTTTTGTTATTCTTTTTATGAGAAAATAAAAACCATTATTATAACGTTTTCACCTGACGTTATACATAATGATACATAGGGACATCAAAATGACTGCAGACGCAGCCGTATCAGTGAATCGTTTCTCAAGCGTTTCCAGACATCTAGATATCTTCTGACTCTTTAAAATCAGTCTTAATCATAAGTCAATTTACCTCACAAAAAATAACACCAGAAAAATACATAAAATCTGCCAGTAAAAATTTACAAAAAAGAAGCTACTAGCTATGGTATACTGATGCTTGGTTTCTAAGAAAAGCATAACCAGGGTTGAAATTGAATAAAACATATGTGTGTAACAAGAGAGGCCGCAGCCACAGACGACACAAACTCGGATCTATCAACGCCTTGGGGGAAAGAATGGCTCTGGTTAGCAGACTGTTGTAAATAAATACACAGCGCGTGTTTGTACAGAAATCAGCTGCTTGTCCGATCACACGATGCGAGGCCTGAGTACCGCAAGTGGCTGAGTACAGTAGATCCTGAAATATACGCGGTGGTTTTATTTTCCCGGTGCACGTGGCCTCCCCAAATCACGGCACATGACCGCTCCAAATCACTGGTTTTCATTGTTTTACTACTGCTGTAGAGTCCATTCCAAGTCACCGCAAGGGTTGTTATTGTCATAATTTACAACTGTTTTTAATTCTTTTTAATTATTTCTCTAGGAGATTTCATACTTTGGAAATATTGTGAATGTCATTTCAAATTTATAATCATTTGCCCGGTTGTGTAAAACTTTGGAAATATTAATGATGTGGAATATGATATTTCTAATAGTTTCTAAATAATGGTTACAGCATTCTACCATTTTTTACAATTATTTTTTTTACAAACATTTTGCAAATGGGTCAGTGGGCTGTGAAGAAAGAAACTCACACATCTTTGTGAATTATGCTTTGGCACCATGCATAGATGGCTTGCACAAAGGACCTAACAGTGTCCAGAAGTGACATCTAAATATACACTGAGGCAGACAATAGGGCAGGATTAGCACCAACTTTTAAGGGGGCAATTACCCTAATCCACTATGTTTTGTAAACATTTCTCTATATTTCGAAATTTAGAAGAATCACATGGATATTTGCAAATTATTCTAAATAAAGATATTTTGTGCAGTCCCTTTCAAAATGTTTCTAAAACATCTGATTGGATTCAAATAAATTCAAATTTTCATATTCAATTTTTTTTTAAATTAGAACCATTGTGACTTAGATATTCTTTTATTCAAATCTATTCAAACTAATTACAAATATCATTTAAAAACCTTTGTGGTGACTTGGAATGGACTCTACTACAGACTTGTTCCTTCTGCGGAATTAAGGGGACAGTTCAGGATACCTGGCGATGATAGCCGAAATAAACATGTGTCTTCCGGCGGTGAAGACTATTCTAGTCTTCTAGCCAAGTCAGAGATATGTTAGATAAGCCCTATGGGCAAGCAATCAAAACCTGGTAGCTAACAAAAGACCTAGCGTAGTTGAATGAAAAATGCCTGTGGAGTCATCAGCGCAGGCTATAGCCAGGATACTAGTATTGTCCATCGTCTTTTATTGACACACTGTGATAATGACGTCAATCAATGACGTATGATGACAATGACGTCATTCCTTGTCTCCCCAGCTGGGCCTGTGTGTGTCCCGCGCGTCCGCCTCGGTCCTGAACCTGAACTGCGGTCTCATCCTGCTGCCCATGTGCAGAACCGTCCTGGCGGTCATCAGGGGGTCAACACAGGTAAGATAACAACAACAACAACAACAAACAACAGAGCTTTCATACCGTGATAGTCAGCTACGGACACCCTCCTGAAAGCAGAGCCCCTATCGCTCGATTCGTTAGCTCGCTCGCGTAGGGGCCCTGAACCGTGTCTACCGGGGCTAAAGAGCAGGGCCCCTACGCGAGCGACCCAACGAATCGAGCGATAGGGGCTTTGCTTTCAGGAGGGTGGCTACGTACAAAGCAAACGTTTAAATGAAATGCAGACCCTTACACTTGACAAGTGATATTTGCACAACTGAAAGACAAAATGGCAACATTTGAGAATATTAAACACAGGAAATGACATGAGCTTTATTTGATAGTCGTTTTTCTGGGACCTTTCACCTAACTGCCTGTAAGTGTCCCTGACGTACCTAGTATGTGCGAATGAGTGCAGAAACACAAACGGACCGACAGACACACCGAAAACGGAAATTAAAAAGGGGAAGAGCTGATGAAGAAGAAAAGAAGGAACGAGGCAAAATATTATTTCAATCTTTTGAAACACAGAAGAAGTTAGGTCGATCCTGAGCGGGCCATTCAGAAGTTAACTTAATTATTATTTCTTGCTGCAACTCTAACGTACGACTCCTGATAGAAGAAATATATCTTAGAACATTTGGCAGTTTCGTCAAAGGTCCAAAGTATCTGCATTATGTGGTAAATTAAGTCGCCACACAACCTAGCTATTGGTGATGCTGTGTCATGTTACTTTACTTTATTGTCATGTTATCCATGTTATTGTGACAAGTAAACAAATTGATGAATAGCTCTTGTATTTTGTAGAGAAGAAGTGCCTTGTCTAAACCCGACACCTATTTCTTCTCCAGTGCGTTGGACGGAAGGCACGACGGGTTCTAGATGGCAGTCGGAAGTTCCACATGCTGTGTGGTGCAGCTATCTGTGTGGCCGCCGGTAAGTACACAGCCACTTAGTCTTTTTGACGGACAATTACCGACCGTGTCAACTTCTCTTTCATTAAAACAACACCCTTCTCACGGTCACTCATCCTGACTATAACAGGTTGACGGGACGTGCTGTAGAGGGAACGGGTTGGATAAGTTTACTCTCCAAGCAGAGGAGGGGTTCCGGCTGGTTCAGTTTTGACGTGTTTTTAGGCGTTTTTGTCGGGCTTTCTACTTTGTCAATTTGTGGGTTGGCGACACAAAAAAAGACAAAGTAGAAAGCCCGACAAAACGCCTAAAAACACGTCAAAAACCAGCCGGAACCCCTCCTCTGCTTGGAGAGTGGGATTAGTTTACCGTTCCGAAATCCCTTCCGTGCAAACGAAGCTATACGGTTTCCTTTCAGTCATTACTGATGAAAAACGTCTGTAGAACGGTTGACAGCTGTTAGTAGTTGATTGACAGGGTTTTGATGCTGACTTAACAAGATTTATTATGCCATGACATTGTTATAGACATTCGAAACCATGTATGCTTGCAAGTCAGCTTCTCGGAACGACATACAAGAGGATATCATGGCTGGACGTGGGCCAGTTCTAGAGAACTGTCGTTATTTCTATTTAAAAAAAAACAGATCCGTCAAAGTTGTCTACAACAAGTAGATATTAGGATGGAAGATATTAAGCAGCATTATCTTCTGTCGACCGAACATCTGCTTGGTTTAGACCTGAGAACCATAGGGCGATTCGATTCAGATGCCTCGAAAAAGTAGCATGTGATTCCAAGTCACGACATGACAGAACGTGTTTGAGGTCACGTAGACTCCGTCGCTCGACATGACGTCATACCAGCACCGTCGGAAGCCCATCCGTTGTCCTCCACCTTAAGTATATCCGTAGACGTCTCACATTCACAGTCAGCTTCAAGAAGTTTGAACTAGGAAATATTATTTCTTATAGCATCCAATTGCAAGAGAAAATGTTATTGTCACGTGCACCTAAACGACTTAAGTCAGCTGGCCATGGTATAGTCTCTACCAGGGAGAATATTTACCAGGGGGGTTTGGCCATCGAGGGTTTTCATTTGCAGGCGCAGTTAGGATTGAAAATTTGACCCTCTCTTCTCTCTCCGTAGCCGACTCCCTTAGCATACTATTCACTCTATTTGGCCAATTTCTACTACAGTAGAAGCCACTTAATTGCACCTCGGATAAACGCACCTTCCATTTAATTGCACCAAATCCCAAAATCCCAAACCGGTTCCCATTCACTGCATTGTTAGTGACTCCGCATATCTGCACCACGCATATACACCAATGCCGGATAACTGCACCAAATTTGTTAAAAAATCCTCGACAAGTTGACTTAAAAGATGCGCTAAAATCGGCAAACGTCGTACAAATGAGCCGATACCTGCCGGTGCAAAGGCGCAATACCGGCAATATGTTTAAAACTGTTTTGAGTAACAAAAGAAGGCGGTCTCCATTGACAGTCACGTTGATAGGAATCGTATGGGAGGTCCCGGGCGGGTCCAAGGCGTGTAGGAACCATTTAGAGACGCACGCCTACCAAACTTCCAAAGGCGGCATTACGCTTTGGCAGACAGCATGCTGTACTCAATAAAGATTGGTCTATTAGTCATCTAACCATATCTACCCACTGGATACATTGTGCAATTCACTACCATGGTGTGGACAGTCAAATCTGTCCAGACATGAGAGGGGGCACTGCCCTGGGCTCACCCGTAATCAGTAACTAAGTTTTAGTTTCCATTCCTAGTTTCATGGCGGTACATGATTTACGTAAATCGACAACTGTACTGTACGTGATGTAACGCAGAAACTGTTATCCCATGACGATGTTTTAGAAAGCCTCCCCTGTAACGTTACGTGTGTTGTAAATAAATGCGGTAGATCGCATGGAAATATGAAAGAATGCAAAATCAAAACAGGTTCGTAGTCATTTCTTTATTTTCAGCAAAAGGTCATGTTTTCTTTGTGCTAAGTGTTTCTGACTAACAATACACCCTCCGACCATGGTGGTGCGGTCCAGCTGGGCATTTCGCATAATTGCACCAGCCGGATAATTGCACCAAAAACGCTGACAAATGGGTGGTGCAGTTAAGCGGATTCTACTGTATTTTCCAGCGATCCGCGGGGCCTGCCGGTAGAGGCTAGCCATGGTAGCTGTAGATGCTCTGTGGAAGCATCCTCGCAGGTCAAACGGTCCCGTCACAACACCATATTCTTCTGGTTAACTTGTTTTTCCGATGACGCACTTGAGCAATGCCTTTATGTATGGCAAGAAATAGAAGTGGTCCGTTAAGTTGTTTATCCCGTTGAAGTCAAACCGGAAAGCTCTTGTTGGGTGCGGATCTTACATCGCATCTGGAAGTGATGTGTTCGGGACGGATTCCTTTGTCGCCACGGTTCAGAAGATCTTGCAGACAAAGTCACAGAGGTTAACGATATTGACAACGTTTCTGGTGGATAAGGAGAGGGCGTGACATTTCTCTGATCATTAGGCAAGGTCACGAACATGTCTCAAGCCCTAACAACCGACAGGAACACACCCTCTTCTTACCTAACAAAAACCACACAATGTACGGACTGATAGCCTGGGTACCATCCTCCGTAGCATCCGTTGGCTCAATCTTTTATTTGGTTTTAGCAAGTGAAAAGATTGAGCCAGCGGTTACCACGGAAGGTGGTACCCGGCTACGTATGCGAAGAACCGGTCTGATAGATTGATGTATTCCCAATGAATCTGTGTGAGACCAAAGTCTTAACCTTGAGGCGTTTTATTGATTTATTGCCCTTATTAATCAATAAAACTAACTTCATGGAAAATTTGCAATACATTTGTAAAAAGTTTAGACTCTAGGCTTTGTATTGACACATACCTTTATATGGTTATTTGGGGGCAAAGTAAAAAAATAGCAAAGTAAAAAGAGTACCCCTCTTTTAAAGAGGGTCTGAAAAGCCCATCACAGGTAAAATGTATGGTAAAAAAAAGTCCAGCAGGACAAGGATTAAAAAAACAGTCCGCAAGATGCTCAGGCTCATGATTCTAGATTCGCGGAAGGACAGGAAGGGTGGGCGTCTTCACCTCCGTGAGCGGAGGTGCTGTTGTCGGTGTACCCGTCTGTCTGTGTTTCCATAGTTTTCCACATTCTAGGCACGTCTCGCGGCAGACTGACAGAAAGTTAGGTCCAAAAATCGATGATTAATCTTTTAGTACGGTTGTTGTAACACTAAAGTGAGATGTGACATAATTGGTTTGGGCAGCACTAATCTTTGAGATGGGTTGTAACTTGTACCAATACGGCCAATCAGACAACAGACACTTCGGGCAGAGACTAAGCAAGACAGCTCGGGTAGGGAGATAGGAGAAGGGAGATGACTCTAATAATTTCCTCCTTTTCTAGCCACACACAGTCTGGGGCACTTCTACAACGCCCTGAACTTCTCGGAACATTACAACGTGAAGTATCCAGGTGTTAATGCTGCATCGCATCCCAAACAGGTACCTTTGCCCCAAATAATATTCAGTAAACATTAAGTTCATAAAGGTTTGACTATTGAACTCCAGCAGACGAAAAACATCAAAGTTGAGTTGATTTCCAAATAAAAAATAATTGACTATCTGTATAATACCTTACTACTTTATTCAATTTGATTATTTCATTTTATCTTAATTTTTTTCTTCACACCTAAGATGATTCTTTTTTTATTTTTTTCCGATGTTTTCTACAGGACCCAATACAGGTGCTACTTCCAACAGGTACAACCAATTTAGTTTGTTGATTTTTAGCACCATTGACAAATACTTTACAACAATCGTCTGCGGCAATGAAATGTAACGATTGTCTTAAAATTGGCCGTTAATCTTCAATTTTTTCAGAATCATTGCAGTATAGGACATTTATATTTTATATATATATGACAAGTACAAATTGGACCCACTGTTGAAGTAGCGACATTCTGCCAGCTTTACAGTTGTATACTTCTTCAACGTCATCTCCTCCTTGACACAGACTATCGTTTAATTGGTTTTGGAGTTTTGGTATAGAACCTAGTTCTACCAGATCAGATCAGCCACTGACGAAAGATAGCGGATGCTTTCTGAAACGTCTGACTGTTTCAAAATTGTATCCAGTTGCTTGAGTAACTATTTTTGGCGTATCTTATTACCTGGATGTCTAACATTCATCAACGTATCGTTTAATCGTTCCCCCGAAATTGCGAAATGGAACGAAATGGAACGAAATGGAACGAAATGGAACGAACTAAAACAACATATTACCTGGATGTCTAACATTCATCAACGTATCGTTTAATCGGTCCCCCGAAATTGCGAAATGGAACGAAAAGGAACGAAATGGAACGAAATGGAACGAAATGGAACGAACTAAAACAACATATGTAACATTATGAAATAAAATACCAGTAGATAGCGAATTCTAAGGAGTAGACCGGAACAGGAAGCATTTTAGATACAGAAGTGAGTGGTGAATACATAATATAACGTGTTGTATCCCTACCACAGTTCCTGGACTGACCGGCGTTGCTATGGTCCTGCTATTGCTGCTGATCGTCAGCACGTCCTCCCTGGCCATCCGGACCGGAAACTACGAGCTGTTCTGGTACACGCACCACCTCTTCCTCATCCTCTACTGCCTCATGCTGCTGCATCCCATGCGGTGAGACCTCACAGGTTTATTCTGCCTCCTTTCCTTCTTCCTTGATAGAGTTTAATATAGGATATAGGAGATTCTTTTTACACAACCAGGAAATCTGATTCTACCAACCTGATGAAATTATTTTCGAGAGTTTAATCTAATTGTTAAGTTTGAACGGCGAGTCCAGCCCAGAGATCCATTTGTTGTTTTGTTGTTGTTGTTGTTGTCTCCCATGCGGTGAGACCTCACAGGTTTATTCTGACTCCTTTCCTTCTTCCTTGATAGTATTTACTAGTAATCTAATTGTTAAGTTTGAACTGCGAGTCAAGCACCGAAATCCATTTACCATGACTGGCATGAGTGGATCAAATAAATCTGTCCGGACATACAGCTTGTACAGTTCAGTACAAACCTGGTGTGTTATGCCAAGGAGGTTTGAACCATACCATGAGGCTGTTTATATAACTTTTTTACCGGGTATGCAATACAAACAATCAAAAAATCAAACCATGCGAGTTTTCTGCTGCCTTGCCTTCATCGGTCTTCACAGTAACTGACCCACTCGCTTCTGACATGCGTCAACTGACGGAAACACGACGTCAGGAAGTCGACATGGTACGCCGTCAAACTACTAGGTCCTATTTAGCTTTTGAATTTGAGCTCAATCATCAATGTAATGATGACTGTTTTGAACATTCGTGTGACTTCAAAGAGATGCCGACCGCTGAGTAAACGTTGCAGGGATTTTGTCCTTTAGTTTATGAGTTCTACACCGCCAGCTCCACTCGAAGAGTTAAGTTTACTTTTGTAACGCTGGCTATGGGCTGTGACTGTGGAACCCATCTTAATAAACGATCACCCACTGGCCAGCTTAGCGAGTGTCTAAATTTACAGTTGTAATACCTTACAGGATAATCACGTCTTATTTTTACTATCAACATGTTTCCTGGCCTGAACACAGCGGGGTATTGAAAGAGCAACTGAACTTGGACGAGCACCCACCTGGCTGCCACATGCTCATGGACAAAGCGGGATCGAATTACACCTTGAACGTGGCTCCAGAACCTGAACCTGAACCAGAGGCGTACATCGGACTAATGCCGGAGTCAGAGCCACTGCCTGAAGGGAGTACCGATGAATTTGGACGAGTAGTCACGTGCAAAGGGCCGCCTACGTTCCACACTCATGCGGTTGAGGTAATTATTTATTCGTGGTTCACTCCGTTTAACCTGTAGCATGCTGCGGTAACTTCTTCCTCAAGATCGCGGCTTAGTTGTAGTTCTACATGCAAAAGGTCTTGGATCAGGCGCTATCCACAAAAACCTCACGCTGGCCTAATAAATGCATATTCCTATACGTCCAAGCCTTTTTTAGAAATATGTTTCTCCGTATGCGTATATGCCTCATTCGACATTTCTGAATTCATTTGTGACGTCAACTCTCATAATTCTGCCAAAGTTACCCTAAGACCGCAACGACTAAACACAAAATTGTTACAAGACAGTCAAAATTGTCTTGATCACCTTGATATCTGACGTTTGCATATATCGGTGATTACTGACGCTGCATTATCTTTGGGTACCCAGTGGAGTTATGAGAGTTGACGTTATGAATTGATGTTGTATTTCGGATGTTAGAAAAGATAAACACCTGTCTAATAAGGCATCTCCGTTCTCCAGGTCTGGGTGTGGCTGGTGGGTCCGTTTTGCCTGTACTGTGCCGAGAGGGTGTACCGCCTGGTGCGGAGTAACTCCCCAGCAGCCATCTCCGGCATCATCGAGCACCCTGATGACGTGGTGGAGGTGCAGCTCACTAAGGAAGGCTTCGGGGCCAAACCAGGGCAGGTAGAAATTAGGTGTGCCTTGGTGTGGGGCTTCTAAAGATATTCAAACACCTTCTTTTTAGTGTTAACCTTTAGCACACTGAAGTAGCCGTTTTGCATCCAATTTTCTATTGATTACAGAGTTAGGCAGCAAGAAGAAGGTTAACGTATCGATGAAATTGATTTTTAGCACCTGTAGTCATGGCATGTGAAACATTTGGCGTCACACTAGTACTGCGGAAAAATAGCTCGCCCGACGAATATTTGAGCTCTCATAAAAGGACAATTTCGGGAGGATCACGATCGATGTCCTCTCGATCACTGTAGGGATCAGCCAATGTTCACAGGTCACCGATTCCCGTCCAAAGTGATAGATGATTTTCTGGGGGGGGGGGGGGAAAGACCCTCCACTCTGTAGTGATTTTTAAATTCAGCGACTCTCAGGCGATCAACAGATTCGACCTAAAGTCGCTTACAACGTAACGCCGGCTTTACAGAAAATGTCTGAAGCGTTTAGATCAACTTGAGAAGTTTTCTGATTCTCCTTCGATGCATGCGCATGTGTGTTTTCTCTGTATACTGACATATCTCTGTTCTTTTCCTCCAACAGTACGTGGTCGTTAACTGCCCGGACGTCTCAACTCTGGAGTATCATCCTTTCACACTTACTATGGTAAAGTCAAATGCTTGTCTACTTGCTTGATACCCAAGTAAATTCATATTTACTGAAATCTATTTACACCAAACTCGCTTTGTATTTTCTGGAAATTTCTCAATTACTTAGGTGCAATCATTTAAGGTTCACCGTTCTTTCGTTACATCTAGTGTCCATCGTCAAGAGATCCAACATTCAGTATCCACCTTCAGAAAATGGGAGACTGGACAGGTAAGTAGTACAGTATATGTATTCAAGTATATGATGTGGGTTACGCGCAGCTGAGAATGAGAGATGGTTTATGCTATCGTAAACATCTGACTTTTTTTGGGGGGGGGGGCTTGTCTAGGGCTCTAGGTGCTTGATCTTTTTGTATTACGTAATGTTGTAACCTTTATCGACGTTACCAAGCTGTACCTAATGTAAAAATGTCTTCTCCTTTGGCAGAATCCCTGTATGAGCATCTACTGCCAGATGCAGACGAAACAGACGAGAGTTTACCAGTGATGGTGCGCAGGCAGTACCCAACGTAAGCAAAAGCAGCGTTGAATAATTTCAACAGGTTGGATAATCACTGGATGACTTTATTTTCAACCAGGATCATTATATGCAACCAACATCCGCCGTTTTGGTGACCGTCTGTCACCTTCCTCATGGCAGTGCTTTACCTTTAGAACTGCATTGTTAGCAGCGCCATCTAGCTGCAGTCCGGAATAGTACCAGTCATTTATGCTCTGATGAAGGTGACAGGCGGTGACCGAAACGTCGGCTGTTGATTGTTTAGATCCTGGTTGTGACTTAAATGTTATCTAAAAACAACGTTTGCTCTATCAGATCTATTCATACCTGTTCACAAGCTATTTAGCTACTTACCTTTGTAGTCGGGTAGCCTGAGTGCCAGCCTTTTAAGCTTCCGTCCGCTACCCTAGCTCCGCTGCGCTACCCAAGCTCCGCTGCCGGCGAGGAGCGGAGCTTGGGTAGCGTACGGAAGCTAAAAAGGCTGGCACTCAGGCTAGTAGTCGGGCGCCTATGAAATGTTTTGACAATGATTTTATTTCCCGTTTTTAGACTGTACGTCGATGGTCCGTTCGGCAGTCCGAGTGAAAACGTGTTCCACTATGACGTCAGCCTGTGTATAGCGGGTGGAATCGGCATCACACCTTTTGCTTCCGTTCTCAACCATCTATTGTGAGTACTGACAATATTTGTCCTCAACATGTAAGGCGATGCCTGCATTATTTTGTCTGAGAAATATTTGACCGTCGATGCAAGTATTAGTGGGGACTATTAGAATATTAGGCTAGTGTAGAGCTTGTATCAAGTAGCTTAGATAGCGATGATGATATGATAATAATAATTATTATAATGGTTTATTGGTCAGAAATTACCCGTGCAATGGCAGCCAGTGCTGAATTGCTGCAGGGTTTACAATCAAATAATACAGAACAGATAAATATTTGTTCCACACTTGCACTTTGTGGAACTGTCGCAAGGGTCTGGTGGCTGCCATTCGGCGCCAGCAGGTGACCTCAATACGACCTTCCCCAATTGTAATAATGAATTTACGAGTTCCTGTTTTCCTTCATAGAAACGAAGGCACCAAGTCGTCCAGACTGAGACGGTTGTACCTGATCTGGGTTTGCAAAAACATCACGTCTTTTCTGTGGATCGCACAGGTTCTATGTTCCCTACAACGGCAGGTAAATAAAAATTCTATGACAATCTTTATTGACACAACAACTTACAGTGGGTGCAGCGACTACAACTAAACATGCAAACAACAAGCAACAAACAATAGGATACAAAATTATTAATGTACGTACAAGTATATGAATACTTCAACATGTCGAGTTTAGCCTATCACTTAGACTACTAGTTCTAAGATCTAAACATTATTTGACATATTTACCTATTTGTACACAGTAAGGGTTGTCTCCTAGAATGTATGTGAATTTATCTATAGAATGGAGTGTATCAAATTCTGTTGAGCAAGCGGAAAGAACGTTGAACAGCTTTGGGCGTTTATCATGATATCGTGGACAATCTAGGATAAAGTGTTGTTCATCTTCAATTTCATTTGGACAGAATGGACTATGTATTTGCACGACAAATTTGCTGTAAGAATACTAAACATTGTTCGTAATAAAAAGTTATCGTTTAATTCAGAAATATTTACCTTTCTTTACAGGCATGGAATGAAAACAGGCCAGATTTTCTGAATATCTACCTACATTTAACACGAAGCAGAGATGTACAGGTAAGAAAAGCTGTTAATACTACCTCTTTCATCATCTCTATTTCTACGGATCTTTACCTAAGCAAAGACACCATCATCTGTCTTCACATACACAGTGCAACTAAAATGTACCAAATGTGAATACTAAGTACATATATTAAGTACCAGGTGCGTTTTCTCTTGTAAGTACATCGGAATGACAAGGCATGCCCCCTTGTTGTTTCTGTAGATACTGGAGAGAGAATACCCGTTCCTGAACAGCCGTGTTCACGTGGGGCGGCCGCAGTGGAGACATATCTTCGACGAGGTGGCCAGATATAACCCAAGGTAAGAATGTGGAATTGTACTCTCCAAGCAGAGGAGGGGTTCCGGTTGGTTTTTGACGAGTTTTTAGGCGTTTTTGTCGGGCTTTCTACTGTCCTTTTTGTCTCTTCAAAGGGTTTGAAGAGACAAAAAAAATGACAAAGTAGAAAGCCCGACAAAAACGCATAAAAACACGACAAAAACAGCCGGAACCCCTCCTCTGCTTGGAGAGCAGTGGAATTGTCACTCGGTGGTTGCTGTATATGCGTCACTTGTGATAGATACATCCATACCCCATTTCTTAGTACAATGTAATTGCAACAGTTATAGATGAAAAACAATTTGTAGAACAACGTTTGTGGTAGATCAATATAAAGATAGGATGTTGGTACGTGACATCATAACTGCAATACTTATGGTTGAACCATGGATATACATATGCATGTGTATAATGCTTGGTAGACATCACACACCTGCTCAACAAGAACTCGGACCGCGCCGGCACAGTGAGTAGTCTCGTCCTTACAGACTACTCAAAAGCATTTGACCGCGTCGACCATACTATTGCAGTAACAAGGCTGTTAGACCTTGGATGCAGACCAGCACTCGTACCGTGGTTGTGCGACTTCCTGTCCGGGAGAAGACAACGTGTGCTTTACCAAGGATCACTCTCTGAATGGGAAGTCTTAACATGTGGTCTACCCCAAGGAACAGTACTTGCACCAATCGTCTTCATCGCAGCTATAAACAGTGCGGCACAGAATACAACATCGTGTCACTGGAAGTTTGTTGACGACCTTAACACTGCTCTAATGTACTTGATCGTTTTCTTTGTTGTTTCAGCACGACAGTAGGAGTGTTTCTATGCGGACCTAAAGGCATGTCCAAAGGCATCAAGAGGATATGTCTGAAGAAAAACAAGTTCCACACAAAGTTTGAATTTCACAAGGAGAACTTTTGACAAGAATCAATACTAGGAAACTTAAGTTCTACAATGTTTCTTTCAACATGTTGAAAGTTGTTGTTAGCTTTATATTTACACTATCTTTGCACGGGCTCTGGTAACCAGAGTGACTAAAAGGTCTTAAGTACTTATTGAGCTGGTCTCGGTAACGTAACATTTGATCCAGATATGTAAAAAAAACTCTTGTTTAGTTGCAGGACCTTGTTATGACTGGCGTTTTTTAAAATATTTTTCTGATAACATGTACGCACTGTTTTCTTATTGCTTGTAACTGTGTTCTGGTGATGCTCGTTTTCAACCACCCAATGTCAGAGAGGGGCGAATAGTTTCGAAACCAGATCATGTAATTATAAAGCAATCAGAAAACAGTAGGTAATTAAAAAATATGCGATGTCAAAACGCCGTCCGTAGAAAGGATCTGGTACAGCTGTTTAGTTCCTACTTACGCTAGGGTCACATTTCCTAACCGGGCCCGGCCGGGCTGTTTGCGGGAACGAAAAATGAAAGTGTATGGCAAGAAATATACACAAATAATGCCCATGATCAATATTTTTGACGTCTTTTATATCCCACTTTTCGTTTCCATAAACTGCCCGGCCGCGCACCGGCTTGACAATGTGACCGTAGCATTATGCTAAGGTCACATTTCCTAACCGGGGCCCGGCCGGGCTGTTTGCGGAAACGAAAAATCAAAGTGTATGTCAATAAATTGCAGAAGCTATGCTCTTGAATAATTTTGGGTACGTTTTGTGTTTTTGTTGTCTTCTATATAAAAATTTTCGTTCCCAAAGACTGCCCGGCCGGGCCTCGGATTAGAAATGTGACTCTAGCATTATGCTTCGGTCCCATTTGCAATCCGGGTCCAGGCCGGGCAGATTGTGGGACGAAAAACATAATAAAGAAGACGACAAAAGACACAAAACGTAAAAAAAATTTACTCCTAACCATATATTGTGTATTTTCTTGATATGTATTTTTTGTATTTTTCGTTTACGCAAATAGCCCGGCCGGGCCCCGGATTGGAAATGGGACCGAAGCATTATATTGCTTCTGTGAAGTGTCATGAAGAAAAATTAGAGATGTTTTCTGGAAGTTATTCAAGGCTAGTGTAACAACAAATATATTTTTTTGATGAACACCTTATTTAAAGGAACCCACTTATGTAAAATTCACTCAGGAAGGATAAACATTACTGAAAAAAAAACTTGTTAAAACATACACACTTGTTTACTGTGAACTTTTATGATTACTACATGTAAATTTTTGTGAAGTTAAGGAAATCACTTCTTAGTCAACCTTCAACAATTGTATGTTGATCTTGTCATATATTTAATTCCACACAAAGTTATAGTGCTGTCATATATCAAAATGACTGTATGATGAACATGTAAATAAAGATGTTCCTTTTCATTGCATCATGTCTTGAATTGGAACAATCATTAAAATTGCAATTAAAAGAGGTTTGTCTGTTCCTTCTGAACAATAGTTGAAAAAACTCATGCCTTTGTGAAATATAGATATATAGCATATGGAAATAATGGAAGGAACACAGCCAGGCAGGTAGACCGACAACAGTATCTGCATAAACAGGAGAGTTGTGTCCATTGTCAGTCTAAGGCCACACCATTTTAATTTCTTGGTTAACAGAATTTAAAAAAAATGCTAGATTGGAAAATCAACAGGAAAACAGAATCTCAGAGGAAAGTTTTTACTTTGATGCACACAGTTTCAGGGAGTGAACAGGGTCAGGTGCAAGTTTTCACCCCAGCCTTCTGTTTTCATGAATTTTTTGTGCTAAATCTGTTAACCAAGAAATTAAATTGGTGTGGCCTGCAGATAGTACAGATTTTGCCTGCTTAGTGCTGGTAGGTTCAGTTATCAACATGATGAACATTTGTGTTTGTGATGATAGCAAAAAGTTAAACAATCTCAACCTAATTTTTTTTTTCACCCAACTTTCTTTACTCTGTAAAGAGTATGTAAAATGTACCTTAATACATCAATTATTTCTTATAATCTCTGTTACCTACATATAATTACTTTTCCAGATTAACTGTATTCATATCAAAAGTTCCAATTAAAGAAGGATACAAATTATTGCGAAATCGGGAAATAATCAAGACATACTAACAGTCATGAATGATAGTATACAGGGGTGCCAAAGAATACATACGAATTTTACGGAATACATACGAATTTTACGGAATACATACGATCCATTACTAGAAACATATGATCCGTACGGAATACATACGATCCATTACGCAGAAACATACGGTCCGTACGGAATACATACGATCCATTACGCGGAATACATACGATCCTTACTAATTTGCTGGCCATCGCGCTAGCACCGAATCTAGCTTTGTCTGGTCTTCCTAGTTGGTCGAAGCCTACATCAGTCTTAATTTAGTGCAGCTTGAGATTTTTAGAGTTTAGCTGGATGGGATACGCCATTATTAAGCTCTTAAAAGCCAAGATATCGTACGAAGAACTGGTTATCCCGAGTCAGCCATCTTGAATTTGCCGCCGATGTCACGTGATCCAAGCACATTTCTCCAAATTAGCAAGGATCGTATGTATTCTGTAAGGATCGTATGTATTCCGTAAGGATCGTATGTATTCCGTAAGGATCGTATGTTTCTGCGTAATGGATCGTATGTATTCCGTACGGATCGTATGTTTCTGCGTAATGGATCGTATGTATTCCGTACGGATCGTATGTTTCTAGTAATGGATCGTATGTATTCCGTAAAATTCGTATGTATTCCGTAAAATTCGTATGTATTCTTTGGCACCCCTGGTATAGAAAGATCAGTTGAATATATGCATATGGTTGTCTAACTTGGTCCAATTGTTGATAGAAAAGTAGCTGCAATATGGAGTTTTTTGGTCCTCTCTCCATGTGCTTTGATATCCATAACCTGATTAAAAGATTCATGAGGTATGGTTGGTTCCTATAACTACCAAATAAACCATCGAGTGAGTCAAGCGGGTCATTAATCCTATACTATTTACTATTTAAAAAAAAAAAGGTACTCCCAAAGCCTGTATGAGGCCATAAGGGCAGTGGGCTGTTATCCACTGTGTCTGGGGCACAGTGTTAGAAGGCGGAGCCCATCACTCTTCTTTCACCACCTTTTACCTAACCAAAGTCGGGTACTCATTCCTACACCAGGGTGGAGTGAGGAAAGCCATGTTAAGTGCATCCCTAGGGCACAACACCGGTGGCATACCAGGGGATTCGAACTCAGGGCCTATGTGTTCTGGGCTAAACACCCCGCCGTTACACCACACGACCCCATCATTTTCAAAAACTCAAATCCATTTCTGGCTGGTTAGTTTGGCGGAGAACTCCACGAGAGTCCTGACCGGCCTCCCAGCCATGCCCTTGTTCAGGTACGGCACTTCGTCCTTGTTGTCCATCACGCCTGCAATATCCATGTGGGCCCAATGGGGGCACCGCACAAACTCTCGCAGGAAGGCTGCCGCCGTGCACGCGCCGGCTTGCCTGAAAGTTCATAAATCATTTGTTAGGATTGTGCACCTAAATTTGCAGTACTTGTACCTGAACTTGAAGGGCAAGGAAAGCTTGCTAACTAGAGGAACGAGCCCAATACTAGACTCACCTTAATCTATGGAGTGGCTGTCAAGTTGTAAGCAGTAGCTTTGTTTCCAAAGCCTAATATACTATGCCACAAACTATATTAGAAAAATAGAGTTGGCAAAAGTGGGGAGGGGGAGCATAAGAATTCCCTACCATCATGCCTGCCTGTGCTGTAAAAATTATTGCGAAGCGATGACAGTAGGCTACAACAGTGCGGAAAGCTAGTACTCTTCAAATAAAACATGCAACGCAACAGTTACTCAAGTAAATGGATAGATTTGAAAATGGTTACTGAAGACAGTCTCTGATGAAAGGGAGCAGATGAAACGTCTGAACCTTTCCAAAATCTATCCAGTTGCTTGTCAATGAGTGACTGTTTTTTGCGTAAATGTTTTATTGCGTACCTTCCATGTTTGCCTATGTTGTTGAGATCGGCCAGCTGGCTGTGCGTGACCTGTGCGGTGTAGTGGTTGAACAGCGGCATCCTCCACAGACGGTCACCTGTCCCGACACCTGCATCGTGTAGCAGGTTCCACAGCACCCTGCTGTTACTGAACACTCCAGCTGCAGCCGAACCTAGTGCTACATCTATTGCACCTGGGAAACACAACAAGACAAATTTAGGCATGTCATCCTCGGTAGTTTGTCACCTGTCCCGACACCTGCGTCGTGTAGCAGGTTCCACAGGACATACTGAACACTCCAGCTGCAGCCGAACCAAGCGCTACATCTATTGCACCTGGGAAATGCAACAAGAAAAATTAAGTACAGAACAACAGATGTACAAGGCATCCTTGACAGCTGGTCGCCGGGGTACCGACACCTGCGTCGTGTAATAGGTTCCACAGGACCCGGCTGTTACTGAACACTCCAGCTGCAGCCGAACCAAGGGCTACGTCCATTGCACCTGGGAAATGCACCAAGACAAATTTAGGCAAGTCATCCTCGATAGTTTGTCACCTGTACCGACACCTGCATCATGTAGCAGGTTCCACAGGACCGCGCTATTACTGAACACACCTGCTGCAGCTGAACCAAGAGCTACATCTATTGCACCTGGGAAATGCAACAAGACAAATTTAGGCAAGGCATCCTTGATAGTTGGTCACCTGTACCGACACCCGCGTCGTGAAGCAGGTTCCACAGCACCCTGCTGTTACTGAACACACCAGCTGCAGCCGAACCAAGCGCTACATCTATTGCACCTGGGAAATGCAACAAGAAAAATAAAGAACAGAACAACAGATGTACAAGGCATCCTTGACAGCTGGTCGCCGGGGTAACGACACCTGCATCGTGTAGCAGGTTCCACAGCACCCTGCTGTTACTGAACACACCTGCTGCAGCCGAACCAAGGGCTACATCTATTGCACCTGGGAAACACAACAAGACAAATTTAGGCAAATTATCCTCCACAGACGGTCACCTGTACCGACACCTGCGTCGTGAAGCAGGTTCCACAGAACCCTGCTGTTACTGAACACTCCAGCTGCAGCTGAACCAAGCGCTACGTCTATTGCACCTGGGAAATGCAACGAGAAAAATTAAGTACAGATGTACAAGGCAGTCGTGAAGCAGGTTCCACAGGACCCTGCCGTTACTGAACACTCCGGCTGCAGCCGAACCAAGTGCTACGTCTATTGCACCTGGGAAATACAACAAGACAAATTTAGGCAAGTCATCCTCGATAGTTGGTCACCTGTCCCGACACCTGCATCGTGTAGCAGGTTCCACAGAACCCTGCTGTTACTGAACACTCCAGCTGCAGCCGAACCAATCGCTACGTCTATTGCACCTGGGAAATGCAATGAGAAAAATTAAGTACAGATGTACAAGGCATCCTTGACAGCTGGTCGCCTGTACCGACACCTGCGTCGTGAAGCAGGTTCCACAGGACCCTGTTAAGATGTTGTTAAGATCAGCCAGCTGACTGTGCGTGACCTGAGCGGTGTAGTGGTTGAACAGCGGCATCCTCCACAGACGGTCGCCTGTACCGACACCTGCGTCGTGAAGCAGGTTCCACAGGACCCTGCTGTTACTGAACACTCCAGCTGCAGCCGAACCAAGGGCGTCGTCTATTGCACCTGGGAAACACAACAAGACAAATTTAGGCATGTCATCCTCGATAGTTGGTCACCTGTACCGACACCTGCGTCGTGTAGTAGGTTCCACAGCACCCTGCTGTTACTGAACACACCAGCTGCAGCTGAACCAAGCGCTACGTCTATTGCACCTGGGAAATGCAACAAATTGAATCAAATACAATTTACAATTGGGTAGATCTCATGACTTATTTTTATGAATTCAGAATATGCTGTAAATAGGAAACCAAATGTTAGGGCCAACACAAAGTAAAAATACACACATTTCATACATATGTTTTATTCTTAAGATAAAGACTTCTTTGCATTACATTTGGTACTTATTAGTTATATACACCAAACCTAGTGTATCACTAAGCATTGATTATATACAAAGTGACAGAGGAACAATGCAGTCTAGAAGTTCCCACTGACCTGTAAGAGTAGCGAGGTCGATGATCGCTCGTGGGTTGAAGGAATGTGCGTAGCACAAGGCGTCCGCCAGGATCAGTCGTCCCTCCGCGTCCGTGTTGTCCACCTGGATGGTTTTCCCGTTCATGGCTGTCACCACATCTCCGGGACGCGTGGCCTTCCCGCTCGGCATGTTCTCGCACAGCGGGATCAAACCGACCACATTGATTGGCAGCTTCAGCGCGGCGATGGCAGCGATCGCGCCCGAAACCGTCGCCGCTCCCCCCATGTCCGCCCTCATCATGTCCATCCCTGCCGGCGGCTTCAGCGAGATTCCTCCGGAGTCGAACGTGATCCCCTTCCCAACCAACACCAACGGCGCTGCAGAACTGTCAGGGCTACCCCTGTACTTCACCTCCACAAAGACAGGGGGCTCTTCTGATCCATTGGCCACGCTGAGGTAGGCTCCCATCTTCATAGACTCAGCCCAGGCTCTGTCTCTTGCCTCAAACTCTATATTACCAATGGACCCAAATTTTTCTCCAGTGATGCTAGCAAATGTAGTAGGTGTCAGGTGACTTGCGGGCATTTCCATGAGTTTCCTTGCAAAGTTCTGCCCGTCTGCTAGGAGGCGCCCTTTAGTCCACCCTTGAGGGCTTCCTGAGTCTTTGAAAAGCTGAGTCTCCACTCGCTTCTTCCTCTTGTCTTCTGCTTTGAGATCTTCGTAAGCAAACAGGCCGAGAGATGCACCTTCTGCTACTGCTTCTGCATCAGAACAACCATCCACTTCAATGGTGGATTTACCCAAAATGTCTCTCAGCTGCCTGCAATGATTATATAATAGGGAAAAATGGAAACAACAACATTATCGCTTGTAGTGTTACTAAATAGTAGCAGGGAAACTAAAAACTTGAGCTGTCAAAACAGATTTCATATATATTCATCAGAGCAACCATCGACTTCAATGGTAGAGGTACCTAATATGTCTCTCAGCTGCCTGCAATGACCAAATAAATAAAAAGTCAGATAGAGATAATAATCTATAAATTGAAATTTAAAATTAAAACAGTCGACACAATTTCTTTTGTTTTGAACATCTATATTTTGCAGATTTTAATCTTTAAAGATTCTACTCTGTTACATTTACATGTTTTATCATGCAAAGGCAGCAATCAAATCCCATCACTCTAAATCAACATAATGCTTCACAAGAGGGCTCAATGTATCAAACAAATAATTAAAGATTTCATATCTCCACGAAAAAATTGATCTTGAGAATTATAGATGCGAAGACACATACACAACCTAAAACAGTACCTCCCATTGCAGGTGACACTCCTTCCCGGTTTAACTTAAGTACAGACAATTTTGCATCATTTGTACTAGTGATGCTATAGTAAAGCTACTATTACTAAAGGTAAAGCGGTCATCCTCAATTGAGGTGAAGCATGATTCTTTTTCAGTAGCTAGTTGTAGTGCACATGCACATGCATACTGTCGGAACTGTGAATGGGCTTATACACGGGGCCACCAGTTTTATGTCATCATCTGAAATGACATTAGGCAATACAATACAACAATCAAAAGTATTTCCCACACCTAACTCCGCTTGCAGCTGCAGCTCTGAGATTCTCCTTCCCCTCATGTCGCTCCTCGAGTTCGTTGACCCCTAACCCCTGTGGGCCCAACCCCACCACAGCTACAGCGCTGTAGGTCTCGTCCAACCCATAGAACACTCTGGACTTCCCTTTCTTTATCGTTGGACCTGCATGGAGGAAAAACAGTACAATTCAGTATCAGCATAACTTCATTACTACTAGTAGTATGTAAGCCATCATTTCATTGGTCAGGTGGATATAGTGTATCCCTGGCATGGGACAAAGACAGCAATATGAGAGAGGACAGACTTTACTCTCTTACCCATACTGCAATGGGACACTTTTAGTCCCACAAACAGATAGCAGGGTGTATGGCAATACTGCATTGTATAGAATGGGGGATCACAAAAATACACACACACACACACACACACACACACACAGATAGACACACACACATATGCTCTCTCTCACACACACACACACACACACAGACACACACACATAAACACACACACACATAAGCACACACACACAGAAACACACAAACACAAAGAGTATATTTAAGGGATTTTCTATTCATGCTACCTTGAAGATTCTAATATTGAAAAACTGATAATTTCACAGAATAATTCATTTTCTTAATAAAGTGATTAACACATTCATATATTTACTCACCGGCCAAATGAATGAACTCCGCCAGTTTCCCCCCGGTCTGCTGGTTATACAAGTCCGCCCCCGGGGTCAGAGTCACCCCCTCCCCCTTCCCCCTCTCGTACACCCCCAGCACCAAACCTCTCTTCGCAGCCGTGGTGCTACAATATCTGACGGGAATGTTAACGTTACTGCAGCCGTGGAGTCGAGGGGAAAAGCATTTTGTTGGGAAAATCTCGACCGCAACGCGAGCAAATCTAATGTGCGCCGCCATCTTGGTTTGTCACCTTTAACCTTGGACCATACCAAAAATAAAGAGGGTAGATAACTGACCAGTATCTCTTCTAGACAACGAAGGACGTAATTGAGGTAAAAGTCCATTAGATGATTAACATATCATTGATATCATAGTGGTGAAATATTCGTTATGAAACCTATTTTTGCCTCAGATGAATTAATTTTATTCTGAATATATTCAAACGCCCCTAAAATTATAATGGTACAGTCTTAGATGATAGTAGAAAGTTCAAGTAAACTGATGACGACAGGCCACCTAGCTTTGCCATTTGATTCGATCTGGCAGTCAGAGTTGGGATGTCTGCAGCCGATCTCAAGACAAAATCCAACGCGGCGATCCAGGCCTGCGCCTCAGATCTGTACGATCTGAGCCAGGAGATCTGGAAGAACCCCGAACTCGCCTTTAAGGAGCACCGCGCGCACAGAGTCTTGACAGAGTTCTTGGAGAATCGCGGGTTCCGTGTGGACAGACACTACAAGTTGGAGACGGCGTTCCGGGCGGTGTGCGGGGAGGAGGGCGGGCTGCACGTCTGTGTGATCTGTGAGTATGACGCCCTGCCTGGGATCGGACATGGCTGCGGGCACAACCTGATCGCAGAGGTGGGCGTGGCGGCCGGGATCGCGATCAAGGCGGCGATCCAGGATTTCAAACAACCTGTTAAGGTAACATATGGTTTCATAAAACTATCTACAAAACAAATCACTTGTCACATTTACTCTTGATTGTCAGTGTAACCATCATGTGCATGGAGGTTTTATTTTCGGTGTGTCTCTTTGTTTGCTTGCTCGTGTGTCCATAGTTATTACTCCGGGAAGGAGGATGACCTCCTTCTGGGAGTATTGGAAATGCTTTTGTTTGCGCGTTCGCAGCTATAACTCACGATCCCGTTGTCGCATTGGTGTGTAACTTGGCATATCGTTTGCCTGGTTCGGCGTGGTGATGCACAATAGATTTGTTACACCATAACTACTTTAAACGTCAATGCAATATCGTAATTGCACCCCTATAATTAATGCTATGTCCCACTGCCCTGCCATAGAGACCATGTTATAATCCGTTATGCATGACTGGAATACTTCAGGCAGATACGGGGTATAAATAATCCTTACTTGCTGTGATCGTATAGTCACTGTTACATTGTAAAATTGACAACGTGCATCACCACACATAACCTAGCTAGCGATATACCAAGTTACGTACCAATGCAGCAACGGGAATTGTGAGTTTTAGCTGCGAACATGTGCAGAGTGACCTCCAGTCTGTGCATTAAGTATGCCGTGTCCACTCGAAGCTCGCATACAGTATGTGCGCACGGGACGGACGGTGCACTTTTAGGCACAGTGTGAAAATGGGAAATCTCTGGTCCTTCAAACTTACCACACTTGTAGTTTATAATACGGAGGCTGTGACAATGTAAAAAGTTTACGCAGGGGATGAAAGATTGTTGAGAGATATCTCTCAGAAAAGTGCGCGCGCCAGTGTCACTTCCGGGTGGTTAGATCCGGTGACCTTTGACCTTCATGAAATGTTACGATACTACAAATTAGCCTTTTTTTATTGCAAATAGGTTGATAGCTATAGATCAGGCCGGCCTGCAATAAATTGTGGAAAGAGGATTTACTGCATATTTGTGATTTCTGAAACATCTTAGTTGTAAGGCTGAATGGTTCGTTGATAATATTGAAAAGGGGCCATCTAGATCTAACTTTGTGACTTTTCCCGGAATTTCTAGATCCCATCTGTGCCATGCTGTTAAAACGTACTTTTCAGCAGGTTGACCACTCCTATATTGAAAGAAAAAGATAAACAAACACTTTTTCTTTACTTGCTCTAAAACACTACTTGGACTGTGCAGAGATGCAATTTGTGTGGGTCAATACTTGTACACACTATAAATACTTCACGGAGAATTGTGTCCTACGGACTCTTGTTTTAGTACTAGTATATAACGTTACAGTGAACTGGAGAATTTTAGCATTGATATTTGCAGTAAAGAGATTTATATATATCTGACGGCTGTTTCATTTTGAAACTTTAGCACCAAGATTTTATAGTCCCTCTTGTACTTCTTTCCTCCATTTTGTAACTTGTTCTTAAACCCCACTGTTTGTTTTGCATCTAAAAAAAAAAACTCTTTAAATAAACATTAAAATGGTATAGCCCCCAGTGTCTCCTTACTGCAAGATGGCGGCTGAATATCATGTTACATGTCAGTTGACAGTGATGGGCACGCCAGCGGAGGAGGCAGGCGGCGGGAAGAACTTCCTGATCCAAGATGGCTGCTTCAAGGACGTCGACTTCGCCATGATGGCGCATCCCTTCACGTACAACGTTTCCCGATGGCGCTGTCTGGCCGTCATAACGTAAGTAACAGTTGTACTACATCATGCACTTTCACAGTTGATCATAGGTAGATATACCTATGAGCTGGTGTGTTACACCTAATGGCGGTTATACCGGCTATATAGATACAGATACAGATACCTATACAGAATACCAGCATCACCCTCTGTACCAGACCAAGGAAATCTGACCCGCGCAAGGGCTGGACCAGGGGTGATGCAGGATGCACTGTGTGTGTGGTATTCGTTTTATGTCATACCAGCTCAGGAAAACACACATTTCAATGTAAGATGGAGAAAATCAATTCAACATAAAAACTCTCGTGTTTGATCTGTGCTTCATGCAGCACATGCGAAGCATTTTCCAATTATTCTACTATGGAAGCCTGTGTGATACAAAACATTTAGTAGATGCCTGTACATGTCGGATATCGTAAAATACCAGTATGGAACATTATCACGGCCCAGGTATGATATCAAAAAATTTACCAGTATTTTCAAGGCAGTTTTTACTCAAATGTCCAAACTGTGGATGAGACTGTCACGCCAGGATTGGACTTCAGAGCCACATGAGAAGCTGCCGAATCCAGAGTGCTACCATCGTCTGAAAAGATGGAAGGATGCCTACATATATGATAGGCAGAATTATTGTTTACTGACTCTATTTTGTGTGTTTGTGTCGCCACAGCCTTGATGTGACTTACAAGGGCAAGGCCTCTCACCCGGCGTACCAGACCTGGGAGGGGACCAACGCTCTGGACGCTGCCGTCCTGTGTTACAGCAACATCTCTGTACTCAGGCAGCAGATGAAACCTCACCACCAAGTGCATGGTAGGTCTTAAAGACTTTGAGATTCACAGTTGTCACAGCTTTTCTCAGGTGTACTTGAGGTTTTAGAAGTGCCAGGTGCATGATAGTTTCACTTGTGGATGTAAGCTATAGCCTCTACTAGGCCTTCCTATGGGGGGTAAAATCATAGAATTTAGCAAAAAAGGGAATAATTCATGGCTAGGTGAGTCAGTCCATGGGAAGGTTAACTTGTCCCCTCTGCACCTGCAAATGAAAGCCTGTGGTGGGCAGACTCTCCTGCTAAATGTTCTCTGTACAGCCAGGGTAGTTTATCTTTTTTACCTTTTTATGTAATGAGCCTTTCGATTTTGCTTTTTGTTACAGGTATCATAGAAAACGGAGGGACCCATCCTGATGTCATCCCTTCTGAGACCAAACTGACATTTTACCTGCGGGCGCACACGGAAACCGAACTGACGAACCTGGAGAAACGCGTGATCGGCTGTGTGGAGTCCGCTGCCATGGCAACAGGATGTCAGGTACCCACAACCTCCTCAGTCTGATCTTTTCACATGTGTGTTGGACAGTTGTTTGCAAAGCTGAAAGATAGATCTAATCATACAGTGCTTGCTGGAAGTGCATTGGACCCTTAGTATAATACTTGGGCAACCAAAAAATTATTGTTTGATTGTTCAATGGACAAAGAGATACGTTATAATAGCCATGCTTTACAACTTAATACAAGTATTAGTTTTGATATTTCCTAAGTATTCTAAGCATCTACATGCTTAAGGGGTGTGGCTATGGATGGCAGTAGTTAAAACTGTTCATATGACTTGTCCTAGACTTCAACTTTGTTACAGATAACTTGTATCTTCATCATGTAGACACTGAAATATATTTTGCAGGATTTAGTAATGATTTACTGCCTACTTTTTAGAAAAGAAAAATATATCTGCAGTTTTGGTTCAAATCACTAGGTGGAGTACAACTTTAAGAGAGACGCCTCCAAGTACTCCAACCTGATGCAGAACAACACCCTGGCCACTCTGTATGAGAGGAACGCCGAGGTCCTCGGGGTGACCAACTGTTCCGACGAGTCCGTAACCGGCGCAATTTCCGGCTCTACGGACATGGGGAACGTCACGCATGTGGTACCCGGTATCCACCCGATGTTCGCCCTACCGACAGACGCTTCTATACACTCACGCCACTTCACTGAGGAAGCAGGTACTGCAGGCATTCATTTAATTGTTTATTTATTTATCTATTCATTGAGATTTAGCACATTTTTGTACTTGTAGTCACAAAACTAGTACATACCTGAGTGTAATTTTGTTTACACTTCAGCTCAGCTCTGTGGTAAACAGCATTTAAGGCGGTGTTTGCGCCCCCTTGGGTTCCAACCTACACGGACTACTTGTAGACATATGATATGTAAAATCAGTATAACATTAACGCCATATAGATTTATTAAGCTGCCTAACTATCAAGTTTTTCTTGCACCTCAAACCGTAACTCACTACATGTATATGTACCCATACATTGACATTCAGTGATTGGAAATGTACCTGAAGGATTTTGGTGGTGTCATACTAGTACACAGCAATAACTTAAGGCAATTTGAGTTTGGTTTTACAATTGGCTTTCTGAAACTTTAAGTATTTGTAAGAGCAAGTATCCAGTACATAATGCACTTATGGTGTATAGCCTGGTGTCCAGACCTATTATAGCTGACGAGTTTCTTTTGTCCTCTTTGGTCAACGTTGCATAAGATGTTTGGACACAACTACTTGTATATGAACCACAGGGCTCAAAATACTGGATGCGTGTGCACCTAGATATTTTTGTAGTCTATAGGGTAGAGATACTAATGTACACTGGTATACAAAACATTCTTGAGTATCTGAAAAAGTAATATAACCTTTGTTGTGCATGTACTTTGTTTTGTGCATTAGGAATTTTGAAGAGAGCTATTGAATTTCAGATCAATCATTTTTTAATGATAACCTATACGCTCTGCATGTATGCTGTTTCTATAGGAGTTACCATTGGCGAGATATTTGTATTGTGTATGTTTAGCACCTCTCCTTATGAGACTTGTTCTATTGCTCAGGCACCCTTGAGGCCCAGCCCTACGCGCTGAACCAGGCCAGGGCCCTGGCCATGACAGCCGTCGACGTCATCTGTCAATCACAGCTCATGGACACCATCAGGGAGGAGTTTAAACAAGACTTGGCAAATGATTAGATTCCATTAATTGAATAATGGTTTAAGGAATTAACTAATGATAAATTTCCAATACAGTAAAGCTGATTCATTTTCCTTTAGACAGTTATCACTAAGCAGCAAAAATGTGATTGTCTTGCTTTGAACAAAACAGACACAATGCAAAAAAATGTTCTTTATCTAAGGAATTTATTAAGCAATCTGTCAAAACTTGAGTAGTCAGTGCAGTTGCAGCATGTAGTGAAAGGTGGTGTAAGAAATTAACCATACCTATGCAACAGCCTAGTGGATTGAGTGCTTGTATTGTATTTGAGAGTGTGGCCTGTAAGTTGTAACCCTGGCTGGGACTAAAAAAGACTTAAGAAATTGTAGAACATTGGCTTGATATTGCCATTAAGAGCTATGAATAGCAAAATTTACACAAGAAACAAGTCTGACATAGAGAGCAGAGTAGGTGCTTTATATGTACTCCCCACCACACTTGCTTGTTTTCTGGGGGGGGGGGGTAAGAGATATGGGAAAATTGAATGTGTAATTGGCAATGAAGACTTTGAGATAAGGGTTTTCAGGGAAATACAATTTACTGAAAAGTCTTAAAATGACAGTTGAATGATGAAAATAAGAAAATGGAAATAAGAATTATGATAGAAATAAGAAAAGGCACAGAGAAACCTACGTGTAGCAACTTGAAGATGTAATTAAAGAAAACTGAAGTTTAAGCCCTGAAGGGAAACTTTGTAAAACTGCCAAATGTTGGTGATTAGTATATGGTGCGGGCCACAAGGGTATCAATTACTCTCAACGGACATCTTCCTTCATTTAGCATTGATGCCTGAAAAAAAATTGTGTATATAATGTTACTATAAAGTCTGTGTGTAAAAAGATAGTGTACTTAGGACAATGAATCTGAGCATTAGACCATCTACTTTTATTGGTTTTACAAATGCCTACAACTTGAATTTAATGTTGCAAGTTGTTATAGATTTATCCTGCAATTTCCAAGCGTGAAAAAAGATGAAAAGGCCAAAGTAAAGGCAGTGTACAGAAAATATAATGATATGATGGATACTTGTCGTGCCAGTATAAGGTCTTTGTTTCACTGCTCGTTTGTGACTTTGCCTATGCCAAATTATCATTTCAAGTCTCTCTCTGTCTCTCTTTTTCTATCTCTCTCTTTGTCTGTCTGTCTGTCTGTGTCAGCAGTCTCTATTCATATGCCTGAGCAATCTGACCATTCTGCACGTACAATCTCCAGGCACTTAGCCAATGATTAACCTTGCATTTGGATATCAGTACATTTTGACTAATAAACAGAGCTAAAATGTTGTTCCAACACAAATAAGGTAGTGCATCCCACATATGTATATATATACATGTATCATCCTTCATACATGTATCACCATACATACATCAGTTTATCATCCTACATACATGTATCATCCTGACATTAATATGCACCATCCTACGTACATGTATCATCCTACATACATGTATCATCTAACATAAAGGTGTATTGCCCTGCATACAATGTCATGTATTACATTCATACGTCAGTTTTATCATCCTTCATAATCAGTTTTATCATCCTACATACATGCATGATTCTTCAAACATGTATCATCCTATCTCTATCGTGCTACATACATATGATTATCATCTAACATACAAGTATCATCCTACATACATGTATCATCCTACATGTATCATCATTCATTCATGTATCATCCTACTTGTATCGTGCTACATACATATATCATCTAACATACATGTATCATCCTACAAACATGTATCATCCTACATACATATGTATGTTTGGAGCTCTTGAGTAACAACTTAATGTTCTATTCTGCAAGTAATATGCTCTGTGCTACATTTATCATTCGACGTACAGGGATCATCCTAAATACATACAGCACCCTACATACATACATGCTAGACATACGTGCATCATCTTACATAAATGTGAGTGATGTGTTTGCAATATTTGTTTTATTTGTGGAATATGAGTGGGTGCTGCGTCGTGAGTGTGCAATCGATCTTTGTGTACGTGTAGAGTGCTGATGTCCGAAGACGCTGAAAATACTCCGATCTGGTCATTGGAAACAGACTTGAGGAGACAAGGGTTGCGACTTTTACTTTTTGCACGCTCCTCAGTCTTCCTCATGTGGCCATCTCTTAGAGGCAGTCACAACCCTCCTGTTCGTACCCAGGGGACTCTCCGGCCTTCCTCCTTGTTTAGGGGAGCGTGAAGCGATGTGACGTTGGGGTCGGGCTCTTCTTTATCCCAGTAACGTGCAGGTCTCGTCGCAGATCTACAAGAGGGAGATTCTGGCCCAGCTTGGCTTTTTCATCAACACGTGGGTGCTCATGCTCGAATGACTGGCGGACTGCTACCACCTGACCGATGTGCGGAAGTAGCACAGGTGTTGACCAACGCCGCTTATAGTTAAGCCGTACCTGTCCTTGGCTGTATTGGGGGTTGACGAATATTTCGGTATGTTTCACGTTCCCCCTCCCGTATTGAGGGTTGTGGAAAACGTCTTTACGTTTCGGCGACCGTAGCTTCGCGTTTCCTTGGCCGTACTGAGGGTTCAAGAAGACCTGAGCGTAGGGACGTAAAGGTACAAAACTCTCGTCAGGGATCACCTCATAGTGATGGAGGGAGCACGAGGTGCTCCGGTGCGATGGTGGGAACGGCGAGGAATCACCCATCGCTGATGGTGACAACGGCGAGGACTCACTCATCGCCGGGCAATCGGGGTGCTTGGGAGGGGACACATTGCTCATGAGCCTACCCACCAGGAAGCCGACCAGAAGACTGACGCTAACAGCGATCATCCCCGTGTAGATCAGGTTAAGCAGACATGGATGCTGCAGATGCTGGCGTGGCGACAGTATGAAGTATTCCTCTGGCATCTTCTCCGTAGTAGAGATGACTCCTTCCTCTTCATCATCACTTGTCAGAGAACGGGAATCGTTTGCCTTTGGATTGGTCAAAGACAACCCCATGCTGACTGAGAAGTTGCCCACCGGGTACGTTATGACACAGCGATAGGCGCCCTCCGTCCATCCTAGGAAGGCTTCCTGACTCAGGTGGAGCTTGTGCGTCGACTTACTCATGAAGTTGAGAGTGGAGCTTCCTGCATGTTGGCTAGAACAGTCTGTCCCGATTGGTAGAGAATGCCCTTCTGGAGTCACATCGTGTTCCAAGTGCGTGGTTATGCCATTGCCAGACGTGTTGGGTGATGCGCTGATGTTGTTTCCTTCTGGACCGACCCAGCTGATGTCCGGCTGCTGTTCCCAGTAGACATGACACAGGAGAGTGGTTCCGTTGTCAGCTCGTGAAACCTTGGCTACAGGCGGTGGACACGGCATGTCTTCTCTGGACACCTGTAGGACTTTCTTCCCGGCGAGATGCGGCGGGTAGCTGCAGTGGAGGACTTCTGTTTTTCTTTGGCCTAGGATGGTCACCCCCTCAGTCTTCAAGCTATTCAGCGCACAGGTGCAGCGAAATGGGTTGTTGAACAGCCTGACAAACTTGTCACTAAGAGCGACAAGTGACTCTTGCCCTACTGTTGGTAGGTGGTTATTATTCAAAAAGATACTAGCTTTTGGAGGTAACATTTGCAACAATTCCCAGCTGAGGGTCTTAAGCATATTGAAGGACAGATCTAGGATGTGTATGCGTAGGTAGTTGAAAGCATTGGCTGCGACGCGCGAGATTTTATTGCGTTTCAACCTAAGGTCTATCAGACTTGACAATCCTTCGAAGAACCATACCTCAACCTTGCGGAGCATGTTATCACTCAAATCCAGTAACTGAAGCCTTTGAAGGGGCTTGAACGCTCCTCTCTCGATGTGTTCAATTTTGTTCCAAGCGAGGAATAATCTCTCTGTGCCTTTTAACCCATCAAAACAGTTGCGAACAGTCTGGATAGAGTTGTGATTCAACGACAGCCACCGTATAGAATCTGGTGTTGTAAAGGCCCCTTCTTTAACGTTCTTGATCAGTCCGCCTTGAAGAGTCAGGTCGTTCAACATAGGAAGAGTGGGCAGGGTGTTCAGTGTCCCGTTTCTGTCATAATGTCCGGTCAGAATTAGGCGATCAATTGATTCCGGTAAGCATGAGACAATTTGCTGGTTGGTACAGGCTAGCCCCGTCACGTCACACGTTACACGGCGCATGCGTTGTCTCCCACGGTTGACACGGATACCTTTGGTAATACAAAGTTGAGTGCAATTTGGACAAACTTGTGATTGGACCAGCATAAACATCATGACAAAAAGCGTTGCATGTGATAAGGCCATATTGTTAAGATGTGTAACTAATGCAGGAACGCTAAGGCGTACATGATAGATACAATTGGTGCTTATTGTATGATTGTGAAAAGTTTGGAAACGTATCTGAGCACAGGAATCCCCTTGGCAATCTCGACAATTTTGTCAAAAGTCCAGGCTTGCATCAGATCGTCTCGTCGTAGTCTTTACTTGCTATTCGTAGCTCCTGATCCCTACATGGTTGAACAAAAGAATGGGAAAATGCCAAATTATGAAAACGTAGTTATTGTTGGTCTACAAAAGGATGCATTTCAATAGAAGAATGACAAGCCTTATGCTAGGGTCACATTCCCCGACCGGGGCCCGGTCGGGCTATTTTCGGAAACAAAAAAATTTTTGGTACGCTTTGTGTTTTTTTTTTTTTTGTCTTTTAAATGATACTTTTCGTTCCCAAAGACTGGGCCCCGGATTGGAAATTTGACCCAAGCCTTACTTGGTATCCAGACCGCTACCTTTTTGCTCTACTCCTTGTACGGTTACACTGTAATATACATGGACGATTTTAGGTTTGCAAGTCGTTGTTATTGAACGTGTTGGACAATTGATTTATATGAGAGAGTACATTATTCTCCAAAATGACGATATTGGTTTCTTAACCTTCAAACATCGTAGTATGCATACATTTATCATTTTGTTTATAAGTCACTCATTGCAAATTATCATTATCTTCATACATTACTATAATCGATGTCCAATTTGTTTATACAAGTTATATTGTTCATACAAATAAAGAGAAACGCGATTAAAAAGTATTATTCCCCTGCAGAGACACTCACAAAATAATGGAAATATGTCTTTGCATAATCCAAGAATACTTACTTGATACGAATATAGACGCGTGAAAATAGTAATATATAAAAAAAACATCAATAATTGAATAAGATATGCATACAAATGGTAACTGATTATAAAGTTAAAGAAATGCATGCATAGTTCTAGCTTACACATATTCATACATTCATTATGATAAACAAAAAGAATACGCAGACCTCTAATTGATACATCAATGACGATCAACAAGAGGTAGGTATCCCCTAATACGTGTGTTGATGCCCTGTAGAATTGCATATAATTGGCTAGACAGAATATATCAAAGATTTGCTAGATGGCGCGCAGGTTCAACCCCCTCTTTATTCTTTCGTGTCAAGAATGTGTTTAGCGCTGTTGATCATCGACGCTGGGCAATATAATGCTCGTATTAACCAGACAATACAAATAGAATATTGGTTTTCAGGAGCATCAACCGAGATATTCTTTGCTTACTTTCTTTCATTGTTTTGTGTTTTTAACCCTGGATTACGACGCAGAAATTGTCAAAACATTTTGATCAAAACTCCCAGACCTCGGCCTTTTTTAAAGGTCCTTAGACTGATCTCCAAGCAGATATTCAGAGAGTAGCTCTTAAGGTAGCACAAAAAATGAAAAACGGTTTTCTCTACCAAAGTTTTCTTCTTGGTTACAACATCTATAAACGACTATTCACGACTTTGGAAAAATTGCTCTAACAATGTTTTAAAGATTGCCAAAGCTTATATATCATCATGTCAGGATATTTTAGTTATTTGGCCATGTTGTGGTTGTATTTTTCATTTTACAATTTACGGCATTGTCATAAATATTTGCCTGTACTTAGTTCCGATGGGCACAGTGTCTTTTGTTTCAACCAACCGAATGCGAAAATTTGGAGGTCACCCATAATAAAAAACAAGAGTCCGTAGGACACAATTCTCCGTGAAGAATTTATAGTCTGTAAATTTTGGGTGAGGTGTTTGTTCATTCTTTTGCTAGTGACCTACTCAGCTGTAAGCAAATGGATTTTGATGTAAGGTATGGAATCACAGACAATTTATTTCTAGAGCCTGGAACTGAAACAGGATGACACTCAGGCTAACTTAACATACCCATTCAGCAACGGAATCGTGGATTGTATGTGGTGCCAGGTGTGAAAAAGTAGCCTCCACCAGGCCCTCTTACGGGCGTATGAATCGTACAATTCACCAGAAAAAGGAATAATTAGCCAGTAGAGTCAGTCCACAGTGACGATCATATTTCGCCCGTTTAGGACGGAGCCTGCAAGTGAAACCCTGGCGTAGTTAGTCTGGTAGAGACTATGTGAAAAGTGCATTTTTGATAAGCGGTAATTAAAGAAGTAAAAATATTGACCCACACAAATTGCATCTCTGTACAGTCCAAGTAGTGTTTTATAGCAAGTAAAGAAAGTGTGTTTATTATCTCCATGAAAAATGGAGATATTGTTTTGGGTGTGTCTGTGTGTGTGTTTGTCTGTTTGTCTGTTTGTGTTTCCGCACTACTGTAGTCAGCATAACTCAAGAACCTCTTGATGGATTACGATGATATTTGGTATGTGGGCAGGTGTTGTGAAGCCGAAGTTAAAGGTCGATTTTGGGCCCCCTGGTATGTGACCTTGGTACTGCAGCAGAACTTCAATTTTTGTATCTTTTGACCTGGACGTGCTGTGGTCTTAATTTTTTGGCGGCAGATAGCTTGTGGTGTAATGAAGACGTGGTGTGGGTTTGGGCCCCCTAGCAGCTTGCTCTGGAACTGCAGGGGCGTTATCGTGAAAATATTCTAAGGCGAATAACTGAACAAAGGAACGATGGATTTCCATGATATTTAGTATACAAGTAGCTTAGACAGAGATGTACACAATGAAGTTCAAATTATGTTAATTAGGACTTAATTTGCATAGCTAATGAGGAAAATCTATATTTGCAGTGTTTTCCATTATCAGACTCAAATACATGTAACGTATGTAGTTTATGGAAAGTGGATCATCAACAGATACCAATTATGCAAATAAATTCCTTATTTGCATAATTAATGCAAAATACCATATCTCATCTAATTGAAAAATTATAGGACTGTCAATATGATACATAGTATGCAGGAAGCTTAGACAGAGAAATACATAATGCAGTGCAAATTATGCTAATTGTGACTTAATTTGCATAGCTAATGAGGGAAATCCATATTTGCAGTGTTTTCCATTATCAGACTCAAATACATGTAACATATGTAGTTTATGGAAAGTGGAGCATCAACAGATACCAATTATACAAATGAATTCCTAATTTGCATAATTAATGCAAAAACACCACTATGAATCTAATTGGAAAATTATAGGAGTCAATATTGCAACATGTGTAGGCTAGGTTTATAACCAAGCATATATTATGCAAATGTGTAAGTCATTTGCATGAATAGAATTGTTCATGGAGATATGAGGTCGTGGAACTCTAGTTTATCTTTTTCTTTCAATACAGGAGGGGTCAACCTGCTGAAAAGTACGTTTTTACAACATGGCACAGATAGCATCTTGAAATTCCGGGAAAAGTCAAAAATTTAGATCTAGATGGCTTCTTTTGAAGATCAACGAACCATTCAGCCTTACAACTAAAATGTTTCAGAAATCACAAATATGCAGTAAATCCTCTTTCCACAATTTATTGCAGGCATGCCTGATCTATAGCTATCGGCCTATTTGTATTATCGTAACATTTCTCGAAGGTCAAAGGTCACCGGATCTTTGAAAACACCCGGAAGTGACACAGTCTGGCCGCCGCCTGCGCGCACTATTCTGAGAGAGATATCTTAACAATCTTTCATCCCCTGCGTAAACGTTTTATATTGTCACAGCCTCCGTATTACAAACTACAAGTGTCAGAAGTTTGAAGGTCCAGAGATATCCCATTTTCACACTGTGCGTAAAAGTGCGACGGCCGTCTCGTGCGCCAAACTAGTATGCGACCTGCGATCGATTGTACGCGGCATACTTAATACACAGACTGAAGCTCACTCGGCACATGTTCGCAGCGAAAACTCACAATTCCCGTTGCCGCATTGGTATGTAACTTGGTATATCGCTAGCTAGGTTGCGTGTGGTGATGCACGTTGTCTATTTTACAATGTAACAGTGACTATACGATCATAGCAAGTAGGAAATTTTCGTACCCCGTATCTGCCTGAAGTATTGCAGTCAAGCGTAACGGGTTATAACATGGTCGCTATGCCAAGGCAGTGGCCCTTACCATTAATCATAGGGGTGCAATTTCGATATTGCATTGACGATAAAAGTAGTTACGGCGTAACAAAGACATTGTGCATCACCACGCCGAACCAGGCAAACGATATGCCAAGTTACACACCAATGCGACAACGGGATCGTGAGTTATAGCTGCGAACGCGCAAACAAATGCATTCCCAATACTCCCAGAAGGAGGTATTCCTCCTTCCCGGAGTAATTATACAGTCTGGCCTTGTAGGGATCAAAAAGTGTTTGATCTGCCCAACCTCACGAGGAAAGTCGTACGTTGTGAAATGCAAAAGTCTAAACATTATGTGTTTTGTGATACTACCGACAGGAAAAATTTGCCTTTTTAAGGATGCCACCGACCTTTGGCAAAGATGCTAAGCGGTGTCACTGACATAGGAGGGTCGAATAGTCCTCCCTTTTATCTAGACCATAGCTCCGCTTTTTAAGACGCAGTCTCGATCCACGTTGGTCTAGGAACACCTGTATTTGATCCCGCGGTACAAAGATTTTAAAGGTTATTCCTTTTCTCGGCATGAAATGTCCACAGACGACCAAGAAAAAGGTGGACAAGAATCGCTCTGCCCAACACAACGACTAAACCATATGTATATGTTTACCATGGAAGCTCATTTGTGTTGGTGATAATGAAAGTGCGATGCTTAACTGTTCTTCCAACACAAAGGTATACACGGATAAAATTTTCACCGACCACTGTCGCCTTCGTCAGGATCAATACCAATATCAATTATACGTATTTATCTTATTAACGTTAATACCAATATCAACCATACGTATTTACCTTAACGTTAATACCAATATCAACCATACGTATTCACCTTAACGTTGATACCAATATCAAAATACGTATTTGCCTTAACGTTAATACCAATATCAACCATACGTATTCACCTTAACGTTGATACCAATATCAATATACGTATTTGCCTTAATGTTAATACCAATATCAATCGTACGTATTTACATTAACGTTAATACCAATATAAATCATACGTTTTTACCTTAACGCTAATACCAATATCAATCATTCGTATTTACCTTAACGCTAATACCAATATAAATCATAAGTATTTACCTTAACGTTAATACCAATATAAATCATTCGTATTTACCTTAACGCTAATACCAATATAAATCATACGCATTTACCTTAACGTTAATACCAATATCAATCATAACGGTACCGCTTGTACTGTGCTAAAGGTTACGTACCCTGCTGCAAAGTCCTGTCCGGATTCTGGTCAGCTGAAGTAACAAGTGGACTTTCCGTGACGCCGCTTGGTCTAACAATGTATGTATCGCTCACTGCGCATGCTCAATCCATCTGTCTGCGTTGACGGCCATGAATATGCAAACAGGTGGAGGGGGCGGATTGTATCCATGTAATCTGATGTCTCAAGGACGACGTCAACAGCTGGTATTATATTAGACGAACCGATTGGCTTTTGTTCGGTTGCAGCAATTCCGGGTGCTCAATCTATTAACCAACCAACCAACCAACCAACCAACCAACCAACCAACCAACCAACCATCCAACCAACCCTCCAACCCACCAACCAACCACCCAACCCCCCAACCAACCCCCCAAACAACCCCTCAACCAACCCCCCAATCAACCCCCCAACCAACCAACCAAACAAACAACCAACCAACCAACCCCCCAACCAACCAACCAACCAGTCAATCAAGTGGAGGGTGCGGATTGTACCAATGTAATCTGATGTCTCAAGGACGACTACAACATCTGGTTTTATATAAGACGAACCGATTGGCTTTTTGTTCAGTTGAAGCTATTCCGGGTGCTCAATCTATTAACCAACCAACCAACTAAACAACCAACCAACCCTCCCACCCACCCATCAACCAACCAACCAACCAACCAACTAAACAACCAACCAACCAACCAACCAATCAACCAACCAACCAACCAACCAACCAACCAATCAACCAACCAAACAACCAATCAATCAATCAACCAACCAACCAACCACCCAACCCACCAACTAAACAGACAAACAATCAACCAACCAACCAACCAACCCCCCAACCAACCAACCAACCAACCAACCAACCAACCAACCAACTAGTCAATCAAGTGGAGGGGGGCGGATTGTATCCATGTAATCTGATGTCTCAAGGACGACTTCAACAGCTGGTATTATATCAGACGAACCGATTTGCTTTTGTTCGGTTGCAGCAATTTCGGGTGCTCAATTAATTTATCCGTCTGAGTGTCTGCCATGAATTAGCTGATAGAAGGTGCGTCATATATATATATATATATATGGATTGTACAAATTTCATCTGATTCTCGAGGACGACTGCAAGAACTTGTGGATTAATTGGCTTGTGTGTGATTTTGAGTTGTTATTGTTTTGGATTATTTTGAGTTGTTTGTATGATCTATTACTCCTATGTTTGATGATTGATGACTGCTTTATGTTATCATTGTGAATGTATCATTAATTCAGTTTATGTTAAATATCCTGATTTGTTATGATTGTTTGTATTTTGCCTCATCCCAGTGTTTATCACAAGATATTCAAAACAAAGCATTGTCTCTGTTCATGCCCTTTCCACAACAGGAAATGAAGTAACCTCGGTCGTGCCAGACACGAAAGGCAAAGGAAATTAACGCTGTTAAGTAACCGAAAAGTGCTTAGGTCAGAAATCAGGAGGTTCCCCGTTATCTGGCTAATTTCCGAGCCTCGCTGTGCAGTACATCTATCCACTTCACACCAATTAGAAGCCAACACACACAAATGTTTATATTTGTACCGTGCGTCGTCCAGTGGTTACTAACCCTACTCCTGTAGTTTCTACCAGACTAACCGCGCCGGCTATAGGGAGAAAATTTGCCAGGGGACTTTGGCCATGGAGGGTTTCATTCGCAAGCGCAGTTAGGGTTGCATATTTGACCCTCTCTCCGTAGCCGACTCCCTTCATACAATTGACTCTACATGGCCAATTTCTACTATTTTCCCAGCGACCGGCGGAGGCTGGTAGAGCATACTACTTCTGGACCAAGACGTCCTGAGGAGTTCGAATCCAGCCTGTGTCGCTCACATGACAATTTTTGCGAGCGGCTGGAAAGGGTCACTTTCTTTCTTTCTCGCTGACGAGGGTCTTTCTTTCTTTCTCTCTCACACAAACGACAATTTCTTAGTTATTTGGATCGTATAGCGGGCCTGTAAAGTACGGGCGATCAAGCACACTCGAACAGACTGGGAATGACCTTCTGTTTACCCATTTACGCTGGAGACACATGTGACCTTCAATAACATAAACTAGGTGATGTCCAGTTAAACATCACGACATCCACGCAATAGTTCTAAACATTCGAAAAAGATCCAGTATATTTCTATTCACGTCCAGGTCAAAAGATACAAAAATTGAATTTCTGCTGCAGTACCAAGGTCACATACCAGGGGGCCCAAAATCGACCTTGAATTTCGGCTTCACAACAACTGCCCACATACCAAATATCATCGTAATCCATCAAGCGGTTCTTGAGTTATGCTGACTACAGTAGTCCGGAAACACAACAGACAGACAGACAGACAGACAGACACACCGAAAACTATATCTCCATTTTTCATGGAGATAACTACAAGTTGAAGTTGTTTGACAAAAGAAACTAACTGGGCCGAACCCTCTTTGGCCTGGGGCCGAACCGTCTTTGGCCTGGGGCCGAAACGTCTTCGGTCTGGGGCCGAAACGTCTTCGGCCTGGGGCCGAAACGTCCTCGACCTGGGGCCGAAACGTTGGGGCCGAACTGTCCATGGGCCGAAATGTCCTGATACCAAACTGAAAGCATATGATATTTCTGAGTAAGAATTATCAGTTATTTAATGTTAAAAGCTACGGCATAAAAGAAAAGAATGTCGCCACCAGGATTTGAACACACGAACCATGACTCCAGTTCAGTGACCCACTGCGTTACCACTGCAGCCAACAAATCATTTAAAATATAAGTTCCAGTTACCAATCTAGTACCTACAATTAAAATGTGGCGAGTGTACGACGTCCTGATTGGATTAATAAAATCATGTGACATATTCCCGCCATTTGTTGTTATTTTCGCTGACGGACGCAGAGGGTCGGCCTCTGACAGGTATGGCCTTTGACAGGTATAGCCAAATTTTGCTGTACCTCCAAAATAAGAAATATCCAGAGGGATTATCAAAGAAAGACAAGCGGATACATTCAGTTTGATGTGTTGTCTTGTCTTTGTTGATCAATAACCAAAGGAACATACCTAGTCAAAAGAACATGAAAGGTAAACAAAGGGTAATTTTTGCATTATATTTATATACTCGTAAACGGAAAACAATTACTGTATGTTGGTATTATCATACTACAGGAACTGAAATTACAACCAAAACCACGCATGAAGTAACGTTCATTTACTATTATTCACATTCAATTTGTTAAAAAGATAGCATCTGATAGTAGCAACTGTGAATTATGAATGCCGTAACAGAACACATACTTTAGTATGGGGCTAACAAATTGATTTGGGGGGGTGCGAAATCCCTAGCGATTTTGCCCCCCTTGGGGTGCGAGATCACCAGAGGGGTGCGAAATCGCTAGGGATTTCGCACCGGGGGGTGCAAATTCACTAGTGATTTCGAACCGGGGGGTTCAAATTCACGGGGGGTGCGAGATTCCTGTGACACCGGCCGTATCGAGAAAAGTGTTAAAACGACCGACAAATTGCCAAATGTCGGTCTTTTCGGGAATGCGGAAATCGCGGAGGGCTCGCAAAGGGGTTTAGAGTTCTGAGGCTTATTTGACCTTGAACGTGAAAGTACGATCATGTGTGTATCTACACCGACGACTTCTACTCATGCGGAAAAACTATCCGGCGTGGAAAGATTGTCACGGTGTGGTTATGCACATTGGTCACGACCAGCTCTCCATCCGGTCCCAAAGCGAGATCCCATGGATCTGCAATGCTCACAACGGTGCGGACAAACTCCCCGCGTCCTGTAAACATATCTATGCGGCTGTTTTTACTGTTAGCCACGATAATGTGACCCGAAGTGTCCACACAAATACCACGAGGGGTTCTCAGTTGCCCCTCACTGACTCCATGAGTACCGAACTTGAACAGCCAATGTCCGGAGTGATTGTAAACATGTACTGCGTAGTCCGTTACAAGGAGATTTCGGTTTTCCTTGTCTAACGCGATGTACCCCATACTTATATATCCCTCTCTCTTTTCAAAACGGCCATGAAACGAGCCGTCTAGTCGGAAGTGGAAAATTTCATCATTCGCTTCCACGATGATGGTGTTGTGGCGGATGTCCACTGCGATCTTCGCGAACGAAGTTCGCTGGGGTACACTGAAAGTGGTCATTGGCTGGCCGCCTTGAGTGTACCGTACCACTGTAACCAAACGGGTTACGCTTGATTTCCCCACTACCCACAGAAGACCGTCTTTGTCAATCGCCACATCGCTCGGGAACATTTCACCATCATTGGGCACGACGGTTGCGAAGAGGCGGACGAAGTCGCCGTTCATGTTAAAGACTTGGACTCGTTTATTGGACAAGTCAGTCACGAAAATCTCCTTGTCTGCAGATACGACCACTCCGTGGTCAATATTCCTAAATCTTCCCGGTTCTGTTCCCTCTCCGCCAAAGACGATCCTCTCGGAGTCTCCGGTGTTGTTGTCTGCAACAAGTTGATACGTTAAAGGAAACCCAAGCAATATTAGGGCCCGAAAATTAGATTTTGAAAGTGAACTTATTTAGTTATTTCTATACATGATTAGTTCAAACAGCACTACACAATGTATAGCGACGCCCATCATGCAAAAATACGACGTCGTTGTGATGTGATAACTCGCAGAAAATCGTCGCCAGGGTTTTTGTAGGGTCACAACACGTTTCTGCGCTGTTTTAAAATGCTCAAAGTATGAAGTTATTACGCAAATGTGCTGAATAGTGTAAGTAAATGCAAATGTAAGCATATTTGCATTTCCATATTTTGGTCTCTAATATTGCTTTGGTTGCCTTTAAATGGTCGTACCGTATACCATAAACCTTACTTCGAAAGCTGTTAGAGGTGTTAGAGCTGTTGGAGGTTGTTGACAGTGTAGCACCTCGGTAGCTCACGGACGTTGCTGGCAGTACGGCACCTCGGGAGCTGTTGGAAGGTGTTGGAAATGTGGCACCTCGGGAGCTGTTGGAAACTGGTGTTGCTTCACTGAGAGAGTCGTTGATAGACCTCACCTGTGATTTGATATTAGGTTCGTTCTCATTTAAATGCACCCATTTTGTAACTTCCGTTACCGTTTGAAGTAAGACGTTCCTGACATGAAGGTATGCCCCATATAAGGTGCCAAACTGTCGTTTTTAAAAGGCAGAAAAGTTTTAAGTCGTCATAAAAATGACAGTTTGGCACCTTATATGTGGCATATCTTAATGTCAGGAACGTCTTACTTCAAACGGTAACGGAAGTTACGAAATGTGTATATTTAAATGAGAACGAGCGATTAGTGTGGAATAATCAAGAAGATTTCTTACTGACCATCGTTGATCATACGGTGTGGTATCAAACGGATGTAGATATGTCAATTTATGTATAGTAAAATCGTGATGAACATTGTATTAGAGCTTCATAATACTTGCTTAAAAGTGATTTTTACTTTCTCAATTTTTGAAAAACTTTAAAACCTTCAAATCAATTTCTTGCTGCGTAAAGGGTATATCCTTAGCCTTGGAGGAAATGACGATGAAACAAACGAAAATGAAACAAGATCGGCCCCAGCCGTTCAAAATAGTCGCTATGGGGCATTAACATACACGACTTACTCTCTGCCACTTGATGGTAGAGTATCTAATGCCAGCCCAGAAGAGGACTAGAAATAGTCATGATTTTAAGTACCGGAGTTATCAGCCAAGGATTGATGTGTTCAAAAATTCGTATTTTCCGAGAACCATAGTAGAATGGAACTCGTTGTCATCAAGTACTGTAGGAGCATCTTCACTAAGTAGCTTTAAAGAACGGTTACAGTCAGATATGCAAAGACTAGGTGTAACAGACCGTTCGGTGTAATATGACCAGCTGCTGTCGCGCCGCGTGCCTGCGAAGCTGGTGTGTTACGCGTAATGGCGGTTGTACCGGCTATATAGATACAGATACAGATACACTCACAGGCATACACACACACACACACACACACACACACACACACACACACACACACACACACACACACACACACACACACACACACACACAAACGCCACCGAAAACATAGCCTTCTTGGCAAAGGTAATAAAGTAACTCACAGTAGATACCGACACGACATCAGCCATTATTACCGTAGGGTGATCAGTTGTGCGATGCGTGTCCTCAGTTCGTGATATCTGTGGATAGCGTTGCATCTGGTCGTTAGTAGTACTTTAACGATTGTCAACATGTATGGCACCCGTTCTCACAACAACAGATGGAACGTTTTTCTAAATCTACATATTACAGTCTCCTACGGGGCATCACGTCTTGACGTGCTGTTCCAGTGTGGTTAGTAATGCCGGTTACGGTCAAAATAAATGGTTGATATTGTAGAAGTTTTAGCAAAATTGCTATGAAGCCCGATGTGCAATTTTGAAGAAGGCAATTATGACTATTGTAAAATACAGTGCAACAGAACAGGCCACCGTACGTCGAAAGTACACCGTACGAACTTCAACTATTAGAAATGCAGTAGCTGAAAAGTACAGTAGTGTTCACTACTGGACTTGGCTGAGGTATAAATGTTTGCATTTGACACGGGTCCATGTGTGTAGTGACACAAAATGATAGGACTCAAAGAAAGATACAAACCAGAAAAATAGATAAACATGATGATGTTATGAAAATGCCACACTAGAGCATGTTTCTGCACCGCTGACACCGCCTCTGGGCTTTTGTGCCAGAGTATCAGTCTAAAAAGAAACTATACGTTCCATGTACCTAAGTAAAGCCCCCTATCACTGGACAAGCGGCACTCTGGCGGCGTCGCTGCGCCCTAAAATGGATCTGTGTTACCCTTGACGTTAGAATGGGAATATCATTCAAAACGTACGGGTCCAGTGAGAGGGGGGCTTAAATAGCATAATAGAGTTGAAATGTTAGCTTGGAGCCCGGAAAATAAGAATAACAAAAGACATAGGCTTGCGTTTTGATTCTCCTGCACGTCGGTGTTGATGAAGTAAAACCCGACAAAGGTACCACCGATGACCAATAACGCGAGGACCACAGCAATAGTTACCGCATCGAATATTCGGTCGTTCCTACATCCTGAAAAAAATTAAATCAATAGCTACCTCAAATTGGAAATAACGCTTAAGCTATATACTTCAAACAAAGAGAAATCCGTGAGATATATATCTAATCTGTGAGACGAAAAAAAAGAAAGTATTATTGCACAAAAAACAGACTAGCAAAGACACGCACACGAGCACAACACACACTCAAGCATATATACAGATAAGAAAGCATCTCATGAATAACTTTGCATAAAATTAAGGGTCTGGACTACCCTGCTCTCTACTGATGGCAACGTGTAAAGCATCAAAATACATACATATACATATATGATATGCCTTACCGCAATCTGCTTCTGCAGCTGGTTGAGCGTTTGGCACGTACATCGGATTCGGAACCAGGACGTTTCTCACCTGCACCCGTGCACCTGGCGGATCAGGCATGGTCCTGTCTGTGGGCTGAGAGTCGGGTTCATGTCTGGATGAGCCGCGGCCCGACGAGACGAACGAGAGATCATTGCTTGAAGCCTGGCCCGCTTGCGCCTCTTCAACAGTCGCCGTGTCATCCTGGCTCATGTAGGCAACAGCGTATGGTGTGATATTGACATCATCAATGGATTGTCCGTTATCAGCGGCAGCGTCGCCTTTTGAGGACATGTCTCTGATATCATCACCCTTGTCCTCGAATCTAACAGCGTATGGCTTGATCGAGGGGGTGTCATCACTGTTATCTTCCTGATATGCAACCGCATGTGGATGGATACAGGGACTGCAAGCGAGCACACCATCTTCTTGGTTTGCAACTGCATATGGTTGGATGTCGGGAACGCCATCAGAGTTGACTGTGCTGCTAGCGGGTACGCAACCTTTCTGGTTTGCAACTGCATTTGGCTGGATGTCGGGAACGCCATCAGAGTTGACTGTGCTGCTAGCGGGTACCCAACCTTCCTGGTTTGCAACTGCATGTGGCTGGATGTCGGGAACGCCATCAGAGTTGACTGTGCTGCTAGCGGGTACGCAACCTTCCTGGTTTGCAACTGCATATGGTTGAATGTAGGGAACGCCATCAGAGTTGACTGTGCTGCAAGCGGGTACGCAACCTTCCTGGTTTGCAACTGCATTTGGCTGGATGTCGGGAACGCCATCAGAGTTGACTGTGCTGCTAGCGGGTACGCAACCTTCCTGGTTTGCAACTGCATGTGGCTGGATGTCGGGAACGCCATCAGAGTTGACTGTGCTGCTAGCGGGTACGCAACCTTCCTGGTTTGCAACTGCATGTGGTTGGATGTAGGGAACGCCATCAGAGTTGACTGTGCTGCTAGCGGGTACGCAACCTTCCCGGTTTGCAACTGCATATGGTTGGATATCGGGAACGCCATCAGAGTTGACTGTGCTGCTAGCGGGTACGCAACCTTCCCGGTTTGCAACTGCATATGGTTGGATGTCGGGAACGCCATCAGAGTTGACTGTGCTGCTAGCGGGTACGCAACCTTCCCGGTTTGCAACTGCATATGGTTGGATGTCGGGAACGCCATCAGAGTTGACTGTGCTACTAGCGGGTACGCAACCTTCCTGGTTTACAACTGCATGTGGCCGGATGCAAGTACTGCAATCATCGGTCAGTGAAGCTGGTGTACGAGCGGATACTGCACCGGCTTCATACGACTGTATGCTGGCGCTGTCGTCATTGTCGGCTGGTCCGAGCGTGGTTTTGTCATCTTCCTGGTGTGTAACAGCACATGGCAGTCTGCAGGCGTTGTCGCTATCACTGCTAGATGGCTCATTGAAGGCAGGTTCCGGCGCCGTGCGGTCATCTTGGTACATGGATATCGTGTTGGGGCTCTGGATGTTTTGGGGACCCATTTGATTGGGATTCGTGACTCTTTGCTTGTATATTGGATTGGGGTCCCGGGCTTTTAGCGGATTTGGAATGAAACCACCAGTGGGATGGCAAATGCCAGCCACGTTACTGTCATCCCTTTTCATAGGCATTTCATCAACAATGTCGTCGTCTTCGTTTCTATATCTACCAGAGTTGCCGGTAGAATCATGAATGTCAGTTTGCCTGGAGGAAGATTTCTCAGTTTTGATATCCAACATTGCTTTCGTCGCACCTACATGAACGAGGACGTAAAGAAAGCCAGTGTCAGCAAAATGTAAAGGGATCTAGAGCTGAGGTCACTCGAAGACAGAAGAACAATGCTTAGGGACATCGTGTACATGGTCGCTCACAAAGTAATGGTAGTATCAACTACCGTGTATGTTAGACCATACGGTATGTTCGAGGCGTGTAAAAGCCAGGTGCGATAGGCCGTACACCGTGCTATATAACCAGCAACGCCGTGTGCCTGCGAAGCGGTCATCGCTTGTTCTCATTTAACGTTAAATGTAACGGGGGGTGCCCTAGCTTGTGACGCGCCCTAACATGTCACGGATCTTTTAGTGATCTTATTATGCATAAGTACGCCGTGTTTGTGTCCACTGACTATGCTGATGAGGAAGGTAAATAAACCAAGTTCATGCACATAATTGTTATTTGCATTCAAAACATATGTGTACATATTCATTTCTTGTTTTGTAGAGAATAGTATTTTGACAATAATGATGGCAACGCTGAGTAGAGGGTCACTGCGTAGCTAGACGGCCCGGCACCTAAATATACGACCTGTGCCAAGCAGATACACAACGTTCATACATATAAGAAATACAACTTCATAAAACACAAAAAATGGGTCTTTAAGTGTTTGTTGAGAAGAAAACCGACCAAAGAAAACAACGTAAACATCGCTGTCGTCTGGCGACGTTGTTTTCCCGCCATTTTTTTGGGCCGCGATGGTGGCGGAACGATTCAACGCACAAATTTGTTACGCTCTAACAGGTGATTGGTACCGTCTATGAAAAGGAAACTAAATACAGACATGGCGAAGATATTTCCCAATAAGCAGACGGAGTATTGTTGATGTAAGCGGTGTCGTTTTTTCGTAATGATTTTGTAAGTCGGGTCGCATGCAAGACGTACGTCGGGCCGCGCGCAGTTCGTAGTAGCCTATTTTTCGTGAAAACATGAGCTGGGATGCGCTGGATCATAGCCCTTCTCACATGACGTGAGAAGTGCACACAGTCAAAATTTTCCGGTCAAAAGAAAGCTAGAATATAGCAGACTTCAAGCCTTATCTACATTTCCCTAACTTCATCACCAACTTCCGAAGAGAGCAAAATTACCAAAGCGTAAAAAGTTACGCACACTATCTGGCGTAGCACTAAATCAGAAGGTACATTTGTGAAAATGTCTCACAGCGTCTTCCGCATGTAACGCGGAGCGTGAAGGGCCCATGAACAGCATAAATACATTTCCTGTCTAAGTATGCTCTTTAGATGAATGTGTTCAAAATTCATTCATTAAAACATGACCATTCTCTGGCAACCAGCAATGGAGCGCCGTGAGTTCGAGCGCGTAAAAAACGTGACATGTTAGGGCACCCCCCGTTACGCATTTTGTAACTTCCGTTACCGTTTGAAGTAAGACGTTTCTGACATAATGATATGCCACATATAAGGTGCCAAACTTGTTTATTTTGATGACTACTTTTAAAAAACTTTTCTGGCTTTTAAATACGACAGTTTGGCACCTTATATGTGGCATATTCTTATGTCAGAAACGTCTTACTTCAAACGGTAACGGAAGTTAGAAAATGTGTATATGAATGAATGAATGAATGTTTTATGTCCGTGTCCTGCGACAAAAGTCGCCCAGCCCATACGGGCTTATAAGTCACCATACATAAGAATACATAAACTTGAGTAATGGAAGAGGTACAGTAGTAGATAATGATAATCAGATATAAATCATAATAATAGCAGTAATGAGTAACAAAATAATATGAGCATAATATAGTGGCAACACAAAAAGGGACACACCTTGTACAATGATTCAAGTCAATTCAAGAAAGCAAGTGGTAAATGAACATAAATTAAATTTAAAAAAAAGTTGTTGAAGGTAACACACGTATATCAACTCAGTATATAACAGTCAAAACAGTACATGACAGGGTAGAGACAAAACCAAACAAAGCCAAAACTAGATGCAAAATAGGATCAAATCATTCCATTGAAGTATTTTTTTGTTGTTGTTGCTGTCTTGTTATGAATAGATGTAGTGCTTACGTTCCCTCCAAGCCTTTTGAATGTATGAAGCAATTTCAAATACCCCCTCCGTGAATAACCAGTTAAGTTTTGTTTCATCTCTTTCCCAAATGATATCAGGTCTCTTGTTGTACATTTTGTTGAACAGTGTTTGGCGTAAACTGTCGTAAAAAGGGCAATAAAATAGGAAATGGACCTCATTTTCAATTTCATGTAGATTATACAGTCGACAAATTCTATCATCCTCAGGAATGGCATTAAATCTTCCTGTTTCAATAGACAAAGGTAATATGCCCGCTCTCAGCTGGGCACACAGAGATCTCTGGGCTCTTGTAAGAGGGAGTGCAACATATCTCTCCGGAGGGAATGAGTCTTTTATCAGTGCATACGTTCTTAGTTTTGGCTTAAGCCAGAGCTCATAAGACCACTTTTGTTCATATTGCGAGAATAGTACATCTTTTGTGAGTCTCGTGTCGCCTCTTAACCTATTTTGAAAAACATGTTCTTGTTCTGATTCAGAGAATATTTCATACAAGTCTTTACTCCAGGGACCATTATATCGCAGGTCCCATCTAAAAACCTTCTTTGTAATCCTGTCGTCAGGCATATTCACTAGCCTGTTCCACATAGCCACCATAGCCCCTTTCCATCTAACTTCACACGGTGTCCAGCCCATGTCACCATTTATGGCATGAGTGGGAGCAAAGCGGTGAACGCCAAGGAAGCACCGAATGGCTCTATTCTGAATAACAATGCTTTTGTCATACTTTTTAAAAAGTATATTTAAATGAGAACGACCGTCATACCGTCTATTCGATAGACATACCTTCTGTGGAGAAATCAGTCGCGATGTCCCTCGGTACGACGTCGGAGATGGGTGCCTCGGCCATAGTTCAGATGGACGTTTAAGGGCTATATATGCTTCTGATGTTGGGATATGTTCACTGTCGATGTCACCGCTGGTACGTTGCGAAAGATACACTCGACTCTCTGTCGGATTTAGAAACTCGTCGTGCTTCTCGCGATCAACAAGTTCGGCCAGAGGTCGTTGACAGGCAAGGTTTAAAAACTGTTAATGTCACACAGAGTGTTTCCCCTTCAACATTACACTACCGTTTTTAAGTTTAGTTTGATTTTTATTAATGTTTAATCATGATGCCGGTGACGCCATGCAGTCATGCGCACACGTCTTTCCTCCACTGAAATACATAATCATAATCTACACGTGGCAGGAACATCAACCTCCGACGTACAATAACATCGATGAAGTCATTAATTATTTTTCAATACCAATTGCCGGCCACGTAATTTCAACCATAGAAGCAATTTCCTTTTTGTTAGGATCTGTACATATATTCATGTCTTAACATTTGTTATTGAACAAAAATACTACAGAGTGATATACTGTTATATGTCCATTGTCATTGTGCGAGTTTTTCCAGTAATTTTTAAATGATGCTTAAAAGCATCGTTGGTAACCGGTTTTTATTATTATTAAACAACAGAAGAATATACAGGACACAGAGGTGATGCACTCTAGCTAAAGCTAATATTAAACATCACCTCTGGGAATAAAAATCACAACTTAACGTTCGGTAACATAAAATCGCCATTTTTCCGATAATGGTTGACTGAAATCAATCTAGCAGAACAATAAAACATCCTTTTTTTCTATCATTCTGTCAGTATCATTTACTATCTTTGCACTAATCATATATATGGTAGATTTCGTCTCTAGTCGTGCTGACACCATAATATTTCAACTTGAAACTACCGTCCGCCGCGCGCACAATGACGGTGTTGTCGGACAGGTGTGAACATTAATTCGGGAGAGAAGATTCGTCTTGAATATCTTACCGCTAATTACATTTTATACAGCAGCTATTCGTTCCATCCTTGGCTTGAGGAGAGTGATTTGGATATAGACGTGTCTAAGTAAGAAAAATACACGAAAAAACGGCCGTACCGCACACATCAGGCCTACGGGAACAACCCGTGTGTTGAGTCGGTAGAACGTCAAAGTCGACGTCCACCGTCATGGCAACGTGTACATTTTTCATGGCAAGTTAGCCGGATGCCGTAGCATTGATAATACTGCTATGTCCATGTATTCCTTGTTGTGTTAGGAGCAAACTTTGAGGAAAATATCGTCCTCAGTCCACAATCACACGCAACATTTAGACAAAAAAGTGTTCCTCACAAACCTTTGTCGTCTGCTTGACAACAGGATTCTGGGTAATGATATGGCGGCGGGGAAAAAAACGTGCCGTAGGTTGTAGCAACAGAGAGGAGTTTTGATGATTGATCACACTTAGAATCCAGTTGCAGGTTAGCAAAAGAGATTGTAATAAGTTGTCTTGTAAATAATTGTGTTGAGCAGGAAGCGGATGTGACATTTTTCTTATAAACCAGCCGACAACCATGTTGTTTAATTCTCCCACGAAGTCCTCGAAGCTTTTCAGACAGTGTTCTGAATACGTTAGTCTGTCAAGTTTGCATTTCTAGCGGTATTACTGATGTTGCATCTAGCACATATCCCTAAATACCCCGTTTTCGAAAAATCGCGAATTTAAGTACTCCGCAAATTTATGTTACCCAACGTTACATAGACAAGTACAATAACAATAAGAAACAGCAATTGGGTCGTCCAATACAAACAAACTAACAAAGAAACAATGAATGTATCAACATATCTGAAAATAGTTTTAAAACGTTTGCTTGTCGCAATATAGCGCTGAGTCAAGCCTAAAATGTTATAATTGAAATCATACGAAACAAAGGATGAGCCTCTTAATAACAAATAAATGAAGGCTTGATCAGATAAAATATCAATATCAAGTATAGGGGCTAAAAGGTTCCGTAGGTTGCCCAGAAGGTTAAGTCTTTGTTGACTGTATATAGGGCAGTACAAAAGATAATGGACAACGCTTTCGCTTCGACATCCACAAGTACAGGCTGGACTTGTTGCTAAGTTACGTGCATGATACTAAGTGACAACATTTGCAGTCATCGTTACAGAATGATGTGAAAACCAACAATATGGGTATGTAGTTCCAAAGTTCACGTAGAATTTTGTATTTAATGAATTTTGTCAATATTCATAATCACTGATTTCATCGGTTTCAGTCCATTTTTTTCGATCATGTTTAAATCAACGCATTTGAAAGAAAGTTAACGTTGCTTTTTGAGCCCTTTTTTCACATGATTCTGTAACGATGACTTTGATAAAAAAAAAATCACAATCAGGAAATTAAACCTCATTCAAATGATTCATTTAAAACTAATGAAATAACGTAGTTGTGACGGACAAGAGTTTTATAATTTGTGGCTTTTGAAAGGTAAACATCATTAGCCATAAATTAAACAAATAATTGTCTAATTTTGCATAATCCGTAAAGAAAATACCACAATACCTTCATAATTTGGGCATTTTGTCTTGATTGGGTATATCATTAATTGATATAATAATAGTTTTTGGGAATGAAACCCTTTATTTACAAATTCAGTGAGGAACATTTATAATAACGGGGGTTGCCCTAACTTATGACGCGCCCTAACATATGACAGATTTTTTAGTGATCTTATTATGCATAAGTACGCCGTGTTTGTGTCCACTGACTATGCTCATAAGGAAGGTAAATGAACCAAGTTCATGCACATAATGTTATTTGCATTCAAAACATATATGTACATATTCATTTCTTGTTTTGTCGTGAATAGTCACTGCGTAGCTAGACGGCCCGGCACCTAAATATACGACCTGTGCCAAGCAGATATACATCTATCATACACATAAGAAATACAACTTAATAAAACACAAAAAATTGGGTCTTTAAGTGTTTGTTGAGAAGAAAACCGACCAAAGAAAACAACGTAAACATCGCTGCCGTCTGGCGACGTAGTTTTCCCGTCATTTTTTTGGGCCGCGATGGTGGCGGACGGCGATTAAACGCACAGCTTTGTAACGCTCTAACATGGTACCGTCTATGAAAAGGAAACTAAATACAGACATGGCGAAGATATTTCCCAATAAGCAGACGGAGTATTGTTGATGTAAGCGGTTCCGTTTTTTCGTAATGATTTTGTAAGTCGGGTCGCATGCAAGACATACGTCGGGCCGCGCGCAAAGTGCGTAGTAGCCTATTTCCCGTGAAACATGAGCTGGGATGCGCTGGATCATAGCCCTTCTCACATGACGTGAGAAGTGCACACAGTCAAAATTTTCCGGTCAAAAGAAAGCTAGAATATAGCAGACTTCAAGCCTTATCTACATTTCCCTAACTTCATCACCAACTTCCGAAGAGAGCAAAATTACCAAAGCGTAATAAGTTAAGCACACTATCTGGCGTAGCACTAAATCAGAAGGTACATTCGTGAAAATGTCTCCCAGCGTTTTCCGCTTGTAACGCGGAGCTTGAAGGGCCCATGAACAGTATGAATGCATTTCTTGTCCATGTATGTTCTTTAGATGAATGTGTTCAAAATTCATTCATTAAAACATGACCATTCTCTGGCAACCAGCAATGGAGCGCCGTGAGTTCGAGCGCGTAAAAAAACGTGACATGTTTTGGCACCCCCCGTTACGTCAGTTGTAAGAGTTTACATTATATGGCAACGGCCGTGGAACCTAGTTGAATAATGCAATATTTCAACTTCTCCGTCTCAATCAAAGTTTTGAGATTGCCTCAATCATTTTGATAGACAGTCGTGCACTTCACAAATTACATCACACCCACGCGTACGTTCATGTCATTTACGGTACCACACACCACCGTGCAACGTGACAGGAAAGTAATCAGCGTATAATGTTTTATTGTGATTAATCAAAATCAACAATCAGCCCTCACAGACAATATCACTGAAGCAGTCATGAATAGTAATGATGGTGAAACTAGCAGTCGTCTTCGGCAAACAAAATCTTCACAAGAGTCTTAGGACCCAAAATCTCCATGAAACTTTGTTTTTTTATTAAACCAGTTCCCCCCATTCTATATCGCTCAATGGTATGACCCACACTGGCCGGGCAAGGGGAGAAGTGGCTATAAATAGCTACTGACCTAGATAAGAGACCAACAGATGGTGCGACCTCAAAGCCCACAATAGAGTAGATATTCCTCATTACTTATGCAAATTCAGTATGAATTTGCATAATTAGCACTTCAGTTTGTACATCTCTGTCCAACCTACCTGCATATCAAATAACATGAAAATCTGTCGCTCCTTTCTTCATTTATTCTCCTTGCAAAATATTTACAAACACGCCATTGCAGTTCCAGTGACACATACCAGGGAGCCCAAAATCGACCTTGACCTTTCTCCTCCCAGCACCTACCCACATACCAAATATCATTACAATCCATCTACACGTTCTACAGTTATGCTGACTTTAAGCATCCGACGACACCCATGCAAACGATTTACCTCCTTACTTATGCAAATTCGGTCTCATTTGCATAGTTTGCACTTAAGTGTGTACAACTTGGTCTAACCTACCGGTGTACCAAAGAATATGACGATCTGTCGATCCACTCTTCAGTTCTTCTACATTGAAGATTTTAACAAATACGCCATTGCAGTTCCAGTCACACATGCCAGGGGGCCCAAAATCGACCTTGACCTTCCTCCTCCTAACACCCACCCACATACCAAAAATCATTACAATCCATGAACAGGTTCTACAGTTATGGTAACTTTAAGCGTCCGGTGACACATACATACACACAAACACCAAACGCAAGCAAAACAGTATCTCCATGAAAAAGCCTTTTTTCATGGAGATAAAAATTAAAAATTAGCTCCAAAATGACTCTAGACTACTGCAAAAAATGGACCGTCTCAATATCTTTGCATGGGGAGGTGTAGGTGAGTGGAATACACTGCATTTGCGCGTTTAGGCTTTCTAGTTTTAACATATTTAGACAGGTTCAATAACGTGAACATTATAACATCTATGATCCAATATAACACATACAGACTACAATTCTTTATGGAGCAGACGAAGAGCTAATTACTGTACTGAACAGTTTCTTGTTTTTATTGACTCACAGTTACTACATGTAGCCTTCATCATGATCTCCACAAGCATCATCCCTTTAGCCCGGGTTAACATCACCAGCGGACCACAAACAGTACATTCTAGATGATCTTTGATCATTTGTCTCAAGACTGGTTAAATAACGTGAAGTTCCAAATGCCCATGTATCTTCAATACAGATGAACTTTTAAGCTAAAAGTCAAATGGAATTCAAGAGACAAATTCTGTCACTTTTAGGGCAAACTTCCCTGGCACTAATCTAAACCTATTGAAAATGTAACATGAAGTTCAAAATGCCCTACTTATCATCAACACAGATGAACTTTTAATCTAAAAGTCAAAATGTTTTCAAGAGAGGGACAACGTCTGTTACTTCTAAGTTCTAGGGCAACATGCCCTTGTACTGGCAATAATCTACACCTGATGTAGCATCAAATATCAATCTAGCAAAACAAAAACAAAGCAATTGTCCACATTAAACTATTAGTATTACTTATTCATTTATAAATGTTTAGGGTGGTCCCTTCAATTAACTGAGTAACTGATATCCAAGGGAGCCCTTACAAATCAAAACAAATCAGGATACAAAAGGATAACTTAACAAATACACTGAATGAAAAACCATTCACCATAATGTAACAGAAAGCAGCAATCATAACATGTGGATTGGTACTTTCCTACTCATGTCTGTGTACACGTTTTTTTGTTGTGGCCAGCTTCACGGCAAATACCACAGAACTGATCCTTTGAAGCAGCCTTCAATTCCAAAAAATCATTGCCCACGTCAACATCACCAATGGACCATAAACGATACAGCATAGATTGTCTTTGATCGTTTGTCTCCCGAAGATGGTTAAGGAGCATGAAGAACAAAACATCCTTCTTATCTTCAAAGTGATCTGAGCAAAACCTATCAACAGAGGAGATGACGTCAGGCAATCGATTCCTTTTTCCATATTGACTAGAACATTCAAGGAGCGGTTGTTTTGCTTTCCCCCTTCCACGATGCCGCTTCCGTGCACCGCTCTCTTCTACGTGTTCCTCTGTGTCTCTCCGAAAACTGCACTCTTTTGTGCGTTTCTCTGAGTCAGGCCGAGAACTACACTTTTCTTTAGGCCGAGAACTGCACTTTTCTTTAGGTCGAGAACTGCACTTTTCTTTAGGCCGAGAACTGCACTCTAGATCTTCTGTGTGTTTCTCTGAGTCAGACCGAGAACTGCACCTTTCTGTAGGCCGAGAACTGCACTTTTCTGTAGGCCGAGAACTGCACTTTTCTGTAGGCCGAGAACTGCACGCTTCTGTGTGTTTCTCTGAGTCAGACCGAGAACTGCACTTTTCTGTAGGCCGAGAACTGCACTTTTCTTTAGGCCGAGAACGGCACTTTTCTTTAGGCCGAGAACTGCACTTTTCTGTAGGCCGAGAATTGTACTCTTCTGTAGGCCGAGAACTGCACTTTTCTGTAGGCCGAGAACTGCACTCTTCTGTCTGTTTCTCTGAGTCAGGCCGAGAACTACACTCTTTTGTGTGTTTCTCTGAGTCAGACCGAGAACTGCACTTTTCATTAGGCCGAGAACTGCACTTTTCTTTAGGCCGAGAACTGCACTTTCCTTTAGGCCGAGAACTGCACTTTTCTTTAGGCCGAGAACTGCACTTTTCTGTAGGCCGAGAATTGCACTTTTCTGTCTGTTTCTTTGAGTCAGGCCGAGAACTGCACTCTTCTCGTGGTCGAAAACCACACTCTTTTTCGTGTTTCTCTAAGCAACACAACACGACAGTCTGTAGACATCCTTTATCATGATACATACATGAAACTTTCAGGTTATCATGCAAAGTAACTAAAGTATCGTCTAAAGCACTCACCTTGTAAACAGACATTCTTGTCCAACACTTTGGACATGTATTATTTGTTGCTAGCCAAGCCAGAATACAATCACAACAGAACATGTGTCCACAGGTAGCTAGTCTGGGGTGGCAGGCCACATAGGGGGCACCCATCCTATTAGTACACATCATACATAGAAACACATTGGCCTGGGTCTTATTAACAAACCTGTTGAGTGGTATACTATTCCACTTGATGTTAGGTAAAATTGTCACTATTTCAGACTCCTCAGCAGCTTTACTTGCACTGGCGGCCTTGCCAGGACTGATAGATGGTGTTGGCTTACGAGAATGCAAGGGGCCAGCATTTGTTACACCATTACTTGCATTGGGGAGCTTGCCACTGCTGTTTGACGATGTTGGCACAGGAAAGTGTGTGGAGCCAGCATGTGATGCAGCTGAACTTGCACCGGAAGGCTTGTCACTACTGGTAGATGGGGTTGGTCTAGGAAATTGTGTGGAACCAGTGTCTGTTACGCCATTACTTGCACTGGAAGGCTTGTCACGATTGGTTGATGTTGTTGGTTTAGGAAAGTGCGAGGGGCCAGCGTGTGTTACACCATTACTTGCACTGGACGGCTCGCCACTACTGTTTGTCGGCGTTGACTGAAGAATGTATGAGACACCAGAGGGCTTGCTACAGCTGGCAGATGGCACTGACTTACTAGGGCCAGTGTGAGTTACACCATTACTTGCACTGGGGAGCTCGCTACTACTGTTTGCCGGCGTTGACTGAGAAATGTGTGAGACACCAGAGGGCTTGCTACAGCTGGCAGATGGCACTGACTTACTATGGCCAGTGTGTGTAACACCACTACTTACACCGGGAGGCTTGAAACGGCTGTTTGACATTGTTGCTGCAGGAAAGTTTGAAAAAGGTGCACGTGATGCAGCTTGACGTGTACTGGAGGGCTCAACACAACTGGTGGACGGTGTTGACTGGGGAAAGTGGGTGAAGCGAGTGTGTGATGCAGTTTTACTTGCACTGGAGGGCTCCCCATGACTGGTAGATGGCACTGACTCACTAGGGCCAGCGTGTGGTACAGCTTGCCTTGTACTGGAGTGCTCGCCACAACAGGTTAAAAGTGCTGATATCAGCACAGGAAAGTGTGAGGGACCTCCATTTAATACAGCTTGGCTTGTACATGTACTGAAGGGCTCCCCACGACTGGTAGAGGGCGCTGTCTGGTTGTAGCTACTGGTTGTTGTTGGTAGTGGCTTAGGAGGGTACCCGGGGTTAGAGTCTGATGCAGCTTGCAACTTGTCTCCTTTGAACTCGTCTGCCGCAGATCGTCGCATCCGCTTTGCCTTGAATTCATCATCGGGCTGCACTCCGGATGGGAGCAGGCCCAGTGCAGGGACCGCAGGAAGAGGGCTTCCCTTACACGGGTTTGCACAGGGAACGAAGTCACAGATCCTACATGGTGAGGAGTGGGGCTGGAAGACTGGAATCTTCCTCGGTTCCTTCAGTGATCTAGTTCTCTTATAGTGGTTCTTTAACCTCTTCAGGTATAGCAGGCAGCACTTGCAGAACTTGCCTGGGTGTATAGACGGGACATCTGAACCCACATCTAGACTCAGGTATCTTTGCAGATCCTTCTGAAACCGGAGCTTGTCGGTAGATAGCATCCTTGCTGCCTTGAATCCCCCACAAAGTCTGCAGAAGTTTTGCAAGTTACACTGATGCGACGATTCAGGTCCATTCTGGAAGGACATCCTGCAACAAGGCAAAAAAATATACACAGTTTCAAAGGCTGATATAATGAAGCATATCATAACATATCAAACATATGCTGTCATAATCATACAACATGTAACGTTACATGTACTTGAATGGACCGTTCCAGCCGAAGCACGCCCCCTGTTCTATTTCGAACACCTCCGTCAAAAAAAACTCTTGAAGGACAAAAATGTGTATGCACGAAGCAAACTATGAAAACTAGAATTACCAAATAATAGTTAGTTTCCCTGTGACTTGTAACTTACATGTGCAACGTTACCTGCAAAACAACAGGAACCCCTCTTCGTTTGCAGACTCTTTAAACCTTTTCAAAGAACCTCTTTTAAGTAGAAAGACCAAGCTCTAAACAGCCAAGACATATCCGTAAAGGTTCCGTTAACTTTAACTGTATTCTTTGTTCTTGTTTGAGGTCCGATTTTTTTATTTATGTTTGAACCCAATCAAATTTTGTTTCACTCCTGTCGCCCCCCTCCCCCACCACCAGAATGCCTACTAGTATATGACTCCAAGTCCGACTGTATATTAGCACCACCAAGTAAGAGCTACCAGTGCACAAATGTGTTACCTGTCAGTAAATGACGCGTCTAATGTGATGTGACCCTCAAAGAATGCTCAAAATAGCGTCAGATTGGAGATGTCCCATTCGAAAATATACAAAATGGTGGGAAAGCTGTCAGGTCAAAGGTCATCATTCTAAACCTGATACACTATTTTAGTGTGGGGGTCGAATTTTAGTGTGGGGGTCGAAGCACAGTTCACAGCCGAACGCTTAATGCCTCTTTCTCTACAAGCAAACATGACTCGCCAAAGTGTCTATCAGTTTTCATAGTAGAATTTCATAGGATATAGCTTAAAACGCTAACTGTTTGTGGAATTGAAGCTAAAGAAACAAGAGTTCGGAGCCCAAATAAATCCGTGAGATATTTAGAGCTTTTGTAAATCTCTTGTTTTATCTTGTTTATATTGATTATAACGTAACTCAGGTTGTAGAATGCATAATCTTCTCAACCCAAAACGTTACATATGCTATATGCATTATACCCTGGGAAACCAGACCCCGTATATCCCGCCAGGCTTCCCCGGCCCACCCTCCCGCTTCCCCCGACGATCGACCCCGCCTCACTCTCCGCTGTAAACCCAAGCTCCGCTAGCCGAATACGGGGGCAAGAGCCGCTTCCCCAGACTCCTTATTCGGCTATTCGGTCTGGTCTCCTAGGGTATATGCATTAAAAGCCGGCGCCCTTTTCTTTTGCAGAATTCCCCCTTTCGAACAGATTTTGTCATCGTTTATCAAAATGACTTCCTCATTCGTATGTTGCTGAATAAAGACCGAAGGTGCCATAGTGTAAAGTGTAAAGCCGAAGGTCAGGCGTCACAGTGGTTTAAGTTCTGTCGCGACGCCGTGCTTTGGTACACGCCACCATGTGAGCGCTTCCTTTTTTGTCACTTCGCTTTTAGACAGACAAGAACGACGAGATACTGCACTCTATTCTCCAAGCAGAGGTTTTGGTCGGGGGGTAGTACCCGGAGAGAGAGACCCCCCGACCAAAACCTCTGCTTGGATTATACTGCACTCAACTTATTTCAACTTGCCACATACAGAGAACGATAAACCCATTTTCAAACCTGGGTGGAGTGAGGAAAGTCGTGTTAAGTTCCTTTCTCAAGGGCATAACATCGATGGCATTAGGTGATTCGATCCAAAGACCGCTTGGTTCTTGGCCGAACACCCTGCCGTTACGTCACGCGACCCACGCGCTCATTTCAGCCACGTAAAACAAACATTGCCGGCTAAAGTTCACCTGCTGAGCAAACCGCCAAGACTGACCCTGGGCCTTTGCGTAACGTTGCACAAAGAAGACTGCCTAACAAACATGGCGGCGCTAAGCATGTTTGAAAGGGTTCTGGGTTTTACCCTACAGAATGTGCTGCCTCTCGTGTCCGTCCTCCTTTTGGGTACCTTAGTCGTAGCAGCGGTTTATCTCTGGAAGGAGACTCGCTTCCAGGAGAAAGCTTTGGCCCCCTTTCCGTGTCCGGAGAGGCATTGGCTCCAGGGGACTATGGACTTAAAGAGGGTAAGTGTACACTGCACCCCGACCAATCGATCGCATTGAAACTCAGATTCGAGTCAGTCATAACCCGACAAATCGCTTTCTAAGTTGCGTTAACGACTAAATCTGACAAACTAAACTCGCCAGTGAGATGCTGGAAGGTGTCAGCTTTCAAATGATGTTTGCAGATTGACAATTTTGGCACTTTGGAAGTGATTGAACGCACCCGCGATTTAACGTTTAGAAAAAAAATAGTTTCTACTACTTTTCTTTACACAGTTACCGCCCGCAGTACTGTAAGACCTGTAAATGCATTTAAGTTCACGTGGTTTTAATTTCGCGCTAGGGAGAAAATGGAGTGTTTGCGGTGTGTTTAAGTCACGTTTGAGACAATACTAGACAAGGGGGTAGGCCGATAAATTTCGTGGCGGCTTTAAGTTCGCGGCGAAGAGCTTACCGCGAAAACCGCAAACATAAAACCACCGCGAACATTTCTGCATTTACAGTAGGGTTACTTAACCTCCAACCCGTATGATGTAAGATTCCGGCTCACCGTCAGTGTTTCACGCCTGCTTCTGCAACATTTAGTACTCTTTTATTGAATCGCACCTTTTTAGACTTTTTAGAGATACGCCTCCTCCAACTGGCGGTAGTGCAATAATGTAGAGGCGCATTGAATGCTGCAGAAACAAGCGTAAAACACTGTGAGTGATCCGGAACCTTCAGCATCGACTCAGTGGCTCCAAGTCGACTCCGAGAGTCGATTCCAACAGAGACTGACACACAAACACACCCATATTGTTTACACACATTAACGCACCACACACAGACACATACAATCACATAGACACGTACATTCATACACACGCGCGCACACACACAGAGAGAGACACGGACACACAAAAACACTGACAGCCATATGGACTAGCTAACATAACAGAAAGACTACTTCACAAGTTGCTTGTGTCTTGTTGACAAGTTACCTTGCTCTGACATTACATCCAACCTCCCCCCTCCCCCCAGATCATGGCACATCCAGAGTACGTCCTGGACTTCATGACTGAACAGGTCCAACGCTTTCCGCGATGTTTCCAACAGTGGATCGGGCCGTTCCGCGGGGTCCTGATCGTAGCCCATCCGGAACTGGTCAAAGATGTTCTGAAGACAATCGAGCCGAAAGCGCGGGTCTACGAGTATCTTCGGCCATGGCTAGGTGAGCAGAACTAAGCCTCTATTTAAGCTTAGACGTTAATCTGTGTTGCCAGTGTTGATATTTAACATTGTAAGAAGTTCATTTTGGTGACGCTGATGAAGAGTGCTGGATGTCACTCGAAACGTCCGGAAATAATATCCGTTATCTATCCAGTAGTAGAGTTTGAAATGTATGTTAGTATTGTAAGAAGTATGTAACTTGGTATGACGGGGGGTCGGTACCGACTTCCAGTCACCTTTGACCCGGTGCACGTTACACTCCCGAAGATTGCCGTTATTCTGAAGAAAACGATTGGACTGAGTCTTCCGTCTTATATTAAATCAATTAAGTGGGATCAAGTTAGATCCTTCTATATTTTGGACGGTGAAAGGAACAATTGACAATTGATACACGTACATTGAAATTTGAATGATACTTCAATAAATATGACAAAGAGTGTAACAGGTAAATCTGGGTAACAGACATAATTGTTGACTGGTCCATATGATTCACGACAATATATTTGAAAACAAGCGGAAAGATAAGAAATATTCTAAATGTTGTAAAGACGTACCCTGTGTTAACACAATCTGTCGCTGGCTGGGGTTAATGACCCCATTCCCGGGCCGGCCGCTAGGGGCGCGATTTAGTCAGGCTACTAGGAACACATTTATGTAACGAGCAATGTTGAACCTGTTATCGCTGCAAAGCGTGTCTTCAACGCTAGTATGTGTCTGGAAATGGAACATAGATTTTTACTTCTGCCCCCCTTCCATAACAGGTGACGGTCTTCTTCTCAGTAAAGATGAAAAATGGAGGCGAAACCGAAGACTCCTGACTCCAGCATTCCACTTTGAGATCCTGCGTCCCTACGTCACAATTTACAACCAAGCAACGGATGTCTTTATGGTGACTTACGATCATCAATAATAAGTAGAGTATTCAAATCATTTTAAACTGTTGCGATATATATTTTTGCCACGATTAAGATAAAGGCTGGTTTCGTAGAATTATAAAAATACTTGTTACTAAAAGCTGCCGTACTTTCTACCTTGTATGGCTCATTCCCTTTGCAAACACCACAATGATATATTTCATTTTAACGCAAATAGCATGTACTTTTCACACTAACTAACCCCCACATACAGTCTTACTAGCTCCAACATTTACTCCAGGTGATTCGAATTATTGACTTTCCCCCTTCCAGGAAAAGATGTCAAGTTTCGCCATAAAAGATGAAGCTGTGGAAATCACCAAACACCTGAGTTTGCTGACGTTGGACATCATTCTGCAGTGTGCATTCTCCCACAACATCGACTGTCAGCGTGTCGGGTACACAAGCAATACGTTCATATTTGTTATTGTGTGTCCGTGTTTATGTGGGCGTGCGTGCGCGCACGTGTCCACTGCGGTCTCTGTCTAAGTGGTAACTTGTTCTTCCGTTGCAGGGACAAGCATCCGTACGTCGCGGCTGTGTACGCCATGTCACAACTTGTCATGCTACGTGCAAGGTACGATTAATCACGTACATGTTTTAGTCAAGTCGGTAACTAATTGAGAGTCAATTTTACCAAACCAAACAAAAACTAGATATTTCACGGTGGTATGAATTCTTCTAGCCTGATTGAATCACGCGCCGCCGTAATAACCGATCATCCCCTGCGCAGGACATTATACAGCGGGATTCTACGCCATTCAGACTATTCTCACTCTTCCGCATCACATCAGATCATCTGTTCCATCCTCCTTCAAACTACTCATCAAAGACAGACTAAAAACCGACTCAAACATTCTGAACTGGTAGAAAATTGAAATGGATGTAAATGTAATGTTATGTGTATGTGTACCAATGTAATGTACATGTTATCATGTATATGACTCCAGGAAGAGTAGTGAAGTGCACATGTGTAATTCACTAATGGATGTCGTTTTAACAATAAACAATAAACAATAATAGTTTCCTATGTTTCCAACTTTCTTTGTTTTGCCGTCATAGAAACCCTTGGATGCACCTGTGGCCGATGTACCGACTAACTCCTGAGGGCCGGAAGTTCGTGAAATTGTTCAACCTTGTCCACCAACAGGCTGATGACATCATCAAAGCTAGAAGAGAGGTTCTGGTAAGTTAGTTTGTGTTTGGGGGGGGGGGGTGCACAGGTAGGGAGCACTTATCTCCAAGATGAAGCAGTGGGTGTTATTTCAACCACGATGGAGAAGGAGGCGAACTAGAACAACCGTCTACAAAATGACCCCGACCTTTCCATCTGATTAGAGATTGATGAAATACGCCTGACATTTTTGGTTTTGCTGAAATACAGTTAGATAGATTCACAGAGAAACAGACAAAAAGAGAGAGGCAGGCAGAGACAGACAGAGAGAGAGAGAGACAGACACACACAGAGGAACAAAGAGTTACAAAGACAAAGAGACAGAGATACAGAATTAGGTAGAGACAGGTAGATGAAGACACATTAAAGTCAATACTTTACTCCCTTGGGCCATGGGGTTGAAGTTAGGGAGACAGAGAAACAGAGAGCGAGACTCTCGTGGCGGTAAAGTGATAACTAAAGATGTCAAACTTTTGTTTACGCAGGATAGAGAGGGCAGGGGAAAGATGGGCCGGGGTTAGATATAGATAGAAACGGACAGGGATACAAATCAGGCACGAGCACAGAGCCAGATACGTTAAAAACGATACTTCACTTCCCAGGGGAAAGTAGTAAAGATGTAGAACGCTTGCAATTGTTACCGCAGGACAGAGAGGGCAGGGAGAAGGCGGGCCGGGGGTCTCGCTATCTGGACTTCTTGGACATCCTGCTGACTGCCCGGGACCCGGATGGAGGGGGGCTGACAGATGAGGAGATCAGGGCGGAGGTGGACACGTTCCTGTTCGAAGGTAAATCTTTAAGTGGCACTTTGAAACACATTTGTTCGCCATACATTGTTTTTCACTATCAAATAGCTAGGCTATTTGGACCAATCACAAGCCTCTATTCCTATCGCTTGCACGGACATAACGTCATAAGCATGTGGTAATGTATGGCTAGCAATGTCGACTTGTAGGAATTATGGGATTTCAACTTTTTTACAATATTAATGTCGGTTTCATAATGATAACGTTAATGGCCGGGTTTCCGCATTATGTTTACGGTGGTTACTCGCTCACTTGGTGGTGTATTGGATCGTTAATGCTCACTAGGGGTGGGTACCGGTACATAAAATTCAGGTCCGGTCCAGGTCCAGGTCCAGGTCCAGAGGGTCAGGTCCAGGTCCGGACCTGTACCTGTACCTGATTATGGTAGTGTCGCAGTACATCATATTTTGGAGAGCGAGACACACGTAAAAGTCTCCAAACGTCATGTCTGGAACGATATAATTTCTTAGATTTGCACTTTGTCTCAAAATTATAACTATACTCTTCTCGCCGTCTGTTTACTCATCCTTTAAGTGTTTCTAGATATGATTCACAGCTAACGTCTTCGAAAACGACTCGTTAAATCTGCTGTTTTGTATTTTCTTAGACCAGTTATGTGGCCGCCTGCTGGTAGCCTGGTACTATGAATTTTCTAATCGGTCCATAGGCCGGTCCACTGATTTTTTACGGACCGGTTTTTTTGGACCGGTCCATTAAGAAATACCGGTTTTGTACCGGTACACGGTACCGGTACCCACCCCTAATGCTCACTGATCACGCGTTACATCCGTAAACAACTCGGGGCGGTGAGTTTTCATATCTCATCTTCCAATCATTCTATATTTGAATGGTAGTAGATATTTGGCTCGTAAAGAAGTTTTAAAGGTTTGGCAACCTTTCTCATTATTACCTTCGCAAACTTTCTCAAATGTGTGACAGGGTAGCATTTTGGATCTCTTTGCAGCTTCCTTTAGTACAGCATTAGAACTTCAGGTTGTGCTATCTCGTGTTCTGAACATGCTATGGTCATTGTTTTTGACTGATAGATAAATTTTGGAATCGTAAAGAAGTGGAGTGTATATTATATGCCTTCGCAAACCTTCGGAAATGTGTAACAAGTAGGGGTGGGTACCGGTACAGAAAATTCAGGTCCGGTCCAGGTCCAGGTCCAGAGGGTCAGGTCCAGGTCCGGACCTGTACCTGTACCTGATTAAAGTAGTGTCGAAGTACATCATATTTTGGAGAGCGAGACACAAGTAAAGGTCTCTGTGAGTCCTACAAATTATGTTCAAATTGCATGTCAGAATAATGTGATTATTCTCGGTGCACACTAATGTGCACTCGCCGTCTGTTGACTCATCTTCATATGATTAACAGCTAACGTCTTCGAAAAAGGAAACCACGACTCTTTAAATCTGCTTATTTTGTATTAGACCGGTTATGTGTGACCGCCTGCTGGTAGCCTGGTACTGTGAATTTTCTAATCGGTCCATAGGCCGGTCCACTGATTTTTTCTGGACCAGTTTTTTGGACCGGTCCATAAGAAAATACCGGTTTTGTACCGGTACACGGTACCGGTACCCACCCCTAGTAACAAGGCAGCATGCATGGTGTATCTTGCATCATGTATTATGGTCGTAACGAGGTCACCTGCTAGCGTCGAATGGCAGCCGCCCAGACCCTTGCGACAGTTCCACAAAGTGCAAGTGTGGAGCAAATATGTATCTGTTGTGTATTATGTGATTGTAAATCCTGCAGCAATTCAGCACTGGCTGCCATTGCACGGGTAATGTCTGACCAATAAACGTATCTATAACATCCCTGTCGCTCAAGGTCACGACACCACAGCCAGTGGCATCTCCTGGAGTCTGTACTGCCTGGCTAAACATCCGGGACATCAGGATCGGGTGAGGGAAGAAGTGGACATGGTTATGGCGGGAAAGGACGAGAAACAGCTGACATGGTAATCAATAGAATAACAGATGCTGTGGTGCATTGTTTGCTGTGAACATTTTTAGAAAAAGAATCTATCATTATAAAGAAAAAATGTAGTTTGAAAATTTGCATAAGAGCATAACTATAATTAAGAGCAACCCTGATTGTAAACCCTGCACCAATTCAGCACTAGAAAGGCTGCCATTGCACGGGTAATTTCTGACCAATAAACCATTATTATTATCATTATTATCTATATAACCATACATGAGCTATCGCATATCATATTTCTTACTATCATTGTAACCACAGGCAAGACATCTCCAAACTGAAGTACTTGGCGATGTGCATCAAGGAGGCCATGCGATTGTATCCTCCCGTTCCTATCGTGTCTCGCAAGATCACGCGAGATTTCGTCCTCATGGGGCACCGGCTGCCGGCGGGAGCAACTCTTGATGTGAATGTGTGGTGTCTTCACCACAACCCAACTGTGTGGGGCGAGGACTTCATGGTTAGAACAGCCGGTCATTGAAACTATACAAGACTTCTTTTTTTTTAATTTAAAAAAAAATTATTCAGTAAATACATAAATACATACAAAAATACATACATATAAATCATACAAAGCATTTTCTTATACAGCATTACATGTTAAGGAGAGGTAAAGGGTGATATACAGGTGGTTTGTCTTCTAAGGGATAATTATCATAGTAATGTATTGGCATATTTGATTTAGCAATTTGATTTATTGAAACTATACAAGACGGTGGACCACGAAAATTATATCTAAGACTTTTCCACATTTCCAAACCTGTGCCTCGCCGGATAGTTTATCATTGTTTATGGCCTTTTTTTCACTGACAGGACCCAGTCTGATTTAAGTTTTAAACAATAAACAATAAAAAAACAATCAAGGACGCGTGCCCCAAAAAATAGCCTGGCAGCTACTGGGAGTTGCATGGGTCCCATCCGATAGTGCAAACACAATAAAAAAAAAACACCGGTTTAATTGGAAATTTGACTTTTGCGAAGCAACTTGAGCAGGGCCCAGCTAGCCGGGGCTTGGATCGGCCCACCTCCTACGGTCCCTTTGAAAATATGAGTAAGGCATTAGAAATTAGCTATCTAACGGTATCATTCAATCTCATAATGCTTGAAAATGCTGTGTGCATTTTGACTCGTACTGGAAGATAGATTCACAGCTACATGTACATGTTTGTTGCAGGACTACAGGCCGGATAGGTTTTCATCCGAGAACATGAAGAAGATGGATCCCTACGCTTTCATTCCATTCTCAGCAGGACCAAGGTTAGTCCTTAAAGTGCTAACTACACCAAAATACAAGACTTTCTGTCTATCGTTTGCTTTGGTGTCATTGGTGTAATAGGAACTTTATTGATGCCTTCAAGAAATAATTTGTCAGAATTGAGTCTTACGCCTTGTTTGAATAAATGCCGGTGAAAAAAGACGTCAACACATTACAAAAATTCAGTGTACAAGGTAAGTAGGCATTTAGGGCCCAAGGCTCTGTTATCTAAAAAGAGGCACAGCAGAATATAGAGACTACCGACACAAAACAGTCAAGGATTACTGTCCAGAAACTATTGGCATCACAACGGTACGCGTATTTTCACAGGAACTGTATCGGGCAGAACTTTGCACTGAACGAAGAGAAGGTGGTGATAGCCAGGATACTGCACAGGTACGTTTGCATTTACTACTCTCCAATCTTCATTACCAACCTCTGATTGGAGAGTTTGCTTTTACTAACATTAATACGTTTGTGAATAAAAATACTCTTTTTACACAACCCTGTTCTTCAGACATACCACCAATAGATTTAGTAAATCTTTCGTCCCTTATTGTTTAACTCATTGGAATGAACTTACTTCTGAGGTTCGTTCTTTAAGATACTCTCTGTTTCGAAACCATCTTACTAAATTAGTCCGTCCCCTGCGATCTCCTCATTATAACCGTGGTCCCCGCTACTCCGGCGCCCTTCTCGCCCGACTTCGCATCGGCACGTACAACTTAAATTACAGTCTTTTTAAGCGAAGCTTAGCCCCCAGTTCTGCTTGTAGTTGTGGATGCCCATGTGAATCCGTCCTGCATTATATGTTGAATTGTCCCTCTTACACTGACCAAAGGTCAAAACTCTTCAATACTTTTACACAGGAAATAGGCCATCTCATTGATCTCAACAATCTCTCTGATAAAGCAAAACTAGCGGTTCTTTTAAAAGGCTCACCTACAATACCCTCCAGTTACAATATCAAAATCATGCTGATGACACAAAACTTTATAAATGATTCAGGGAGGTTCTAAGTACTTCTACTTGGAATCGCCTTGAATCATCTGTGAATATTACCTTTTAAAATCAAGGGTCGGTACAGTTGTATGTATTATGTATTTCATATTTCAATCACTTTGTGTATTTAAATATTCAGTTACGTTGTTACTCACTATCGTTAATTTGATACGCATTACTTTAGTCATATCTTATCTTATTTCTGTTACGTTTGTTCAGAAACTGGCTTAAGTTTGTCATTGTCTATGTCAATTTTTATTTAGTTTTTCTGTGGCGCTGTAAAATAAGTCTATGTACTTGAGTGTAGCGCCACTATGTCCATGTCCATGTGTATCCTGTTTTCTTGTTTTCTGAAAAAAAAAAAGAAAAAAAAAACCAAGATATTTATTCCATCGACGTTTCGGTGACCACCTTCTTCAAGGCAATTCTGACTGGTTCACATAGCAATGCAGCACAGGTGTCAGAATTGCCTTGAAGAAGGTGACAGATGGTCACCGAAAATTCGGTGGAATAAATATCTTGGTTGTGTAAAAAGAGTATTTTTATTCAGTGACTTACCAACCTGATGAAACTATTCACGGATTAATACGTTTGACTCTTTTGTTCAAAATGACTACTTTTAAGACCTTTTGCAGAGTTGTTATCACTGGAACTAACCACTGAAAATGTTGCATAAATTATGTGTTATTACAACAAAATGTAACAGAAATGTGCCTGACTAAGCTAACCTATTTATGGCCTGGATGGCTCTACTACGTCTTGCCGCATGGTGGCGTTGCAGCAAGGATGAAGTCCTAAACATGACTATTTCAATACCCTGCACCTCGTCTGTTTTTGACTGGGGAAGATTTTTGAGAGACTACAATGTTTTCTTTGTACTTGACTTGAAAAACAACATTTTTTTTTACTCTATTGATGTTCCTACTTTGTCAGGTTCAAGATCGAGCTCGTTCCCGATCATCACGTGGCCCCAGTAATAGAGCTCGTGACCAGGGCAGTCAACGGCATCAAGGTCAAATTCATCCCGAGGGACTAGTGTGCGCACAGTTGGACTATATCAGAGGGCCAACTTTATGCAAATCATATGTAGCAAATGTATTTCCTGCTCCTTACAAATTGTTGAATGAAGAAGATGCACTCAGTGTCAATCTAGTCTATTACTGTACGATCAGGGGAATAGGGTTGCTGTTTAGATATTGCAAAATTTTTATATAAAAAAAACACTTTATGGTCACATTGTGTTTAGACCACGATCAGCCATAGATCCATGCTGGTACATGTAAAGGAAGACACATGTTATCGATTGTAAACCCATCCTTTTCTAGATACATCCCCGTAACATATTTTTGTCTAATCTTTTTATTTTTCAAAATTAACAACATAAATGCGAGTTAGCCCAGAACAATCACTTTTACCAAATTATTACCGGAACACTATCAATTGCATCGATATAAAGTTTCGTAATTAATATAGAGGAAATATTTTAGGAGAAGATTCAGAGACGTTTTCGTATTCGATAAGTTTCAGATTTTTTTAGGTATGGTCAAAATATTTCAAATCAGATCCATACAAAAGGATAGGCGTTACAAATCTATTACAAACTTGTTGTTTTTAAACTTAATCGAAATGTTTCAGATGATAAAAATTACTCGTACCTTTAGTTTTAAAACTAATCTGTTTTGAACATACTCAAGGAAGTAAGAGGGATACAGGGATAGCTATAGGTAATTCCACTTCTTTACAATAGATAAATATTCTTTTTACATCTTCCTTGTGGCAATTTTAGAAAAATAGAAGCTCTTGTTAGAGAAATTAACAGTTGATTTCCAATCATTACAATATGTTTCCAGAATATTGAATATTGAAGGTTTGCTGGAGTCCAATCATTTTTCAAATAAGATTAAATTCGTTTCTATGTCTCAGTTTTGTGTGCAATGCAATTAATTTGAGGTGTAAGGTTCTTATATAGGCCGGACTAATCTGCATCTGTCTGGCACAACACGACAGATTTGATTGACGTGGGATGATTGTACTAGAGGGTGTAAGAGGGATGCAGATACAGGTTTGAATGTTTGTAACTCCACTTCTTTATAATAGATAAATATTATTTTACATTTTCTTTGTGGCACTTTTAGAAAAATATGTTTCCAGAGTATAGGAGATTTTCTGGAGTGCAATTTCTTAAAAAAACAAAACAAATTAAATTCGCGTGCCTATTTCGCAATTTTCGTGTGTAATGCAATTAATTTGAGGTGTAAATAGTTCTTATATAGGCCAGACCAATCTGCATCTAGCGGACACAACACGACAGATTTGATTTAGGTGGGATGATTGTCTTCTGGCCTATTCGCGTCAACTACGTGTTCTACTCACGGGGGTACAAATAAGCAGCACATTATTAATTACTCAGAACCACAGAATACTTAGACAGTCTTTCTCAGTGTTGCCCGCCTAGAAATAGCTTCTTCCACAGATAAAGCTTACAGAACATGCGATGGATTCAGTGAACAACATGATGAAAGACTTCGTCACTGGTTGTGTACATCTAGCAATCGGATCCTTTACAGGCAGACTTGCCTCGTATCTTCGCCTCTGGTGACTTAACGCGATAAACTAGGATGACCATTGTGTTCTGATCCTACATCGGTGAATTCTGGCCAATCTACAAACTCTAGAGCGATTCAGTGTCAAAGTCGCCAATGTTAAAGACCATTTGAAAGACCTCCTTGGTGACTCTTCTATCGGATACGTGGAGTGACCAAAATGAGTCGCAGCCCAAAAAACGACGGAGAACGTTCGGCGCTACCGACAACTCGTACATGTCATTCAGACGTTAACATAGCTGAAGGGAACCAGCCATACGTGGGGAAGCCTCCAACAGAGTCAGAAGACCGTCCGTTAAAAGACATCTACAATACTGACAGACAGAGAGACGAGAATGCAGTGACATACCAGCTAAAGAGTATCTGTCGCAGAGAAGCATCAGTCATTATTTACCAGCGTGGTCAAGATGTCGATGATTCCATAACAAATGACGAAGATGTCGAAATCAGTGACGTCAGTACAGACACTGAAGCAGAGGACATTGTCCAAAATGATATTCGACAGGAGACTACCATTAAACGACTGAAAGATGTCGGTAACTCTGACCAGACAATAACAGATCACGGAGACGCCCACCTCCCTGACAGCGAGTTTATCCGTCCATATGCTGTCGGTTACCATCAAGATGGCCGCAGCCAAACAGAGAATGTCGTCGGAGATGTCTTCAACATCCAGCCCTACGCTGTTGCTTATGACGAACAGAATGAACGATTTGAAAACCAACCACCAACTGGCGTTTCTGAGAACATGTCTGGCACCAACAAACCGACAAGCGCCAGACTTCCGTACAATGAAAGTATCCGCCCGTATGCAGTCGCTTATCAACGAGATGACAGGTATCCAAACGCCGGTAAGATACATCCACAAAGCTACCTGACATATGAGCTGACCGACCCAGATTGGCCAGTATGTTGCATGCATGTTTTACGCTTTTAATGGCATATGACAGAATAAGGAACGAAAGTATCCGAAATCTCCAAAAACTTTTCTAAATCAAGAAATACACAGAAACTCATATTCCTTTTATAATCTTCCAACCCACTCATCATTGAAAGTGTGGGACTTTTTATTTTCCACTGCTTTCAGAGAAGAAATCAGACCCCGCATTAGTACCGTAATATAGAAACTTACTGTAGAATAGCAATATAGAATGATCTTGTATTCATGTATACCTTTTGTTTAACCTTACATTTGTATTTCTGCTGCAGCTTCCATTATTGTTGTCAACATGCAATTAGCCTACGGGCATGAATTTGCAATAAACTATTAATTAATTATTACAGGACAGACATCATTGTCGGTAAAACATGTAAGTAGGAAGTTCATTTTCGAGGCTACCTGGGAGAATCCATGTGAACTCTCTGTCAAAGGATGTAGAATACTTTCTCTGATGCCCTTCCATCGTGCTACAGGTAATATGTACATGTATGCATTACCTCGATGTCGTCAGGCATGCGTCATCGGTGTGAGTGTTGCGGTGGTGACAACCATGTTTGTCCTAACAGCTTCTATGCTGGCTACATTCATACCGGCGATGCAACACAGCTACATCAAAACGGCAAGTGGTAACGTTACATTAATTTGTTTGTTTATTTGTATTGCATACCCGGTAAACCGCCTCAAGGCGTAACACACCAGGTTTGTACTGAAGAGTACAAGCTGCATACCCGGACAGATTTATATGATCCATTCACACTGGGAAGGACCCCTACTCTTTTCGATAAGTGCGATGGGTTCTTTTACGTGCTTGAGTTGTGGATCTCCTCAAACACGGAACCTCCATTTAACGTCCCTAACCGAAGCTAGGTACTCATTTTCACCTGAGTGAAGTGAGGAAAGTCATGTAAAGTGCCTTTCCCAAGGGCACAACGTCAACGGGACAGATCAGAGAACCCCGGATTCGAACCCGGTACTTCTGGGTTCTGGGGCCATACAACCTATCACTGCGCCACTGCGACGCCACAACATTTCATATTCATGTATAGCTTCATCGGTTGATAGTTCGCCGTCGGATCATCTCCTAAAAGCGAGACCAAATTGCCCATACATGACTATATTGTTACCCATATACTGTTATCGACTGTTATTTTGTAGTTGCCTCTTTTTTTAGAAAATATCCACACCTTTTGTTTGTGCAGAACAGAGCACCCTCTTTCTCCCTTAATTATAAGTTCTGTTTATACTTTGGCACTTTCTTAGCGGCAGTTCAACAATGCGCTACCTGTTAGGAGTCTTTCAAACCTCTCTTCATTGAATTGAACTCATAAATAGACTTGGCGACACCAGACTAACATCACGAACGTCCCCGTCCATCCAAGCGGCATCCGACACGTGGACTGCACGACATCCAAACCCAGTATTGAAGGTAATACTTTGTGAATGCTCAAAATTCTTAACGTTTTTTGGCAAGTAAAAGAAGAAAACATTCATCATTTTTCAGGTTGAATACATTATAGTATAAAGGCCGGGGAGTCAAGAATATGAAGCAAACAGCAGTCTTCAATCAAGCACAGACCAAAATTAAAGTTTTTGTATTTCACAGGGGAAGAAAACAATGAAGTTGAAGTTGAAATTGAATTTGGCGGAAGTGGCTCTGAGGTGGGCAAGTTTCGCAACCCGAGTGGCGTCGTCGTGTCGCCTAGCAACGAGATATTTGTAGCCGACATGTTGAATCGTCGTGTCCAAGTATTCAGCACGAAGGGTGTTTACCTCCGCCATTTCCCGACCGTTATTTCGGAAGAAGCCGAAGCTGGGACAATGGCACCAAATGGCATCTCTATCGACGACAGCGGCCACCTATGGGTTGTTGGGAAAGCTAAAGGTGCGGACCGTTTGGCAGGGCATATCGTTAGGTATACAAAAATGGGACGTCACCTGTCGACGCTCTACCCATCCTTACCGAACAACACCTTCACGGACATTGCCGTGGACGCGCGTCACCGACGCGTCATTGTGACGGAGAACTGGGCACACCACGCTGAAGTAAAGGTTCTGCTGTTTAATGGCAGTGTACGCGTCCTTCTTACGTTTGGGAAGCAGGCGTGGCCCGCGCGGCTAGCGGCAGGAGTCGATGGAACCTTCCTCGTGTCCGACGTCGTTAACACTAGTGTGTCTGCATATAACAGGACCGGACATCATCTGTTTGATGTCGTAGGACCGGACCGAAATGCGGGCCGACTGGCAGTGGTCGCCGGAATCTGTACGGACAGTCGAGGAAATGTTCTGGTGGCTGATTTGTTTGAAGGAACAGTGGACCTGTTCAGTGAGTACGGTCGGTACGTCCGGCGAGTCGTGTCCGGTCTGAACAGTGCAGACGACGTGGCGGTTGGACCATGTGGGCAACTTGTAGTGACCGGTCCAAGGGAAGATATTGTCCACATCTTTTCACTGATTAGCGCTTGGTCGCCATGATGCAGGAGCACCACATCCGTGAGTAATGTCATCAGGTTGGCAAATACCCCAGGTATTTGTCGCCGGGTCGTGTGGCGTAACGGCAGGGTCTTCGGCCCCAAACCCAGCGGTCCGGGGTTCAAATCCTCCTGACGCCACCGCCACCTTGGGAAAGGCACTTTACACGACTTTCCTCACTCCACCCAGGTGTAGAAATGGGTATATTGTTCTCTGTACGTGGCACTGTTGAAATAAGATATGAAAAAAAAATAGTGCAGTGCCGCGTCGTCTTTGCCTGTTCAAAGGCAAATTCAAAAAATACCCAAGGTCTCAACATATGTTCCACAAACCACTTCAAATCTGAACATGTCTGTAACATAAAGTCCTGGGCTAGGCCCTCTGGCATCCACAAGGTTTTATCTACGTTTAGGTATTGTGAGGATCAGGCTTACACATAAAATTCGATATTGTTTTATCTATTTTTCTTATCATATTATGAATGTTTGATGTATGGCGTTATTCTATATGTGAATGTTCTACTGTATGTTAGATGGCACCCGACATCAGTACACTGTCAGCTGGGTGACCTGTGTATTGCTGTGTTGCAATTTCGATAAAGATAAAAGGTAAAGATAGAATGATTGGAAATTGTAAGGGCTCTATCTCTGACTCGTATATTTCGGAAGGATCCGCAACATACAAAATCTTTTCTTATTAATATAATTACTACCTTGCTGTCATAAACAGATGTACGGTCTGAAAGGTTGTGTTCATAATTGTGGAGGCTGTATTTTAGAAATTACTTGTCGTATAGTCAAATATTCACTGTCAATTTGACATTAAGAAAAAGTAGCAATACAAAAATATCATTCGCTACCAAAGCAGAGCAAAGCATTCCCCATATAGCTTTTTTTAAGAATTGAATACATAGAGCCTCCTGATTTAATGCATTTATGTCCGTAAAGAGTTTTTATCGATTTTGCTATGATTGGTTTCACTTCTAGGCTAGACTAATAAAGATCTACTCGGTTCGATTATTACGCTTTATACGGACATGCGAATATTGTCTGCTGGCCTATTTTGATTAGTCACGTGTTTTATCCAGAAAACAAGCCACAGTAGCATGTCGCAATACCACAACAAGAATAGGAGATTTGCGTTGATGAAGGTTAGACATCCAGCTAATAAGATACGCCAAGAATACTCAAGCAACTGGATAAAATTTCAAAATTCTCATAATTTTATCCAATTGCCTGAGTAACTATTTTTGGAATAGAGATTTATTCAACTTTGCTTTTTCTTAACTAGAAGTTATCATCATGTACTGTGAGTTGTATGCCATTGATATTGTCTTTGAAGCTATTGTTAGTGCTTTCTGTTTCCTGATCTGTACTTAAAAATCTCAATCAAATGTATTTCCTAGTGATTGTGTTCTAATTATTATTGGCTATTACTGATGAAAGGGTTCCGTGCAAATTTTAGTCCCCCAATTAAAGTACATGCACTGTATTTCGAATATTGCTATAGCTCGTTATGCTGTCCATTGTGATGTCTTGTCCTTGTCAGCAGGGCTAGCCCTTTGTAATAGCCTCGGGCTAGTTGGGCAGCCCTGGCTGTGTGTCAGCCAAACCAATAAATAGATAAATACCGTGTTCACCTCTTCATTATACTGTAAGCTGTTATGTAGTGACCCAAACAGAGTACCAGGCACAAGTGAATTTGACCTACTGACCTTTAGGGTCATAGGCAAAACCAGGGAGGCAAAACCAAAATAGACCGTGAACTATGACCCAATCAACCAAAAATGCCATTCGCATCTTGGGTGCCCAAGGACTGTGGGCTGCCATACCGGTTTTCTCTGTCATTATGGAGACTCTGTCAAGTCATACTTTCTGAAGGTGTGGTGTGAACGTATACTGTTATAGTTGACGTGAACCGTGCCCTGGAATTCGCCCAGATCTCTTACAACCTCTTCCAACGGCCAAAGGCTAGGGGCATCCGCCAGGAACCGGCGGCTTCTGTACAAACATGGCAGGCCGTAACTGTTACGTAGTTCTGTGTGCCCTCTTCGTGGTGCTGATTCCGATTTGCACAATCGTAGCTCTAGTGATGTGTGGAATTTTCGTCGCCGCTCCGGCGCTACAAGGCCTCCGAATGTTGCCGACGGAGTGTACCGTCGTGTCGTCGGGAATAGTCGGAGGGGAGGTCACCTGTCGGTGCGGGGGGACCAAGTCCAACCCGTGCTTCTCCGCGTTCCCGTGTCTGCAGATCAACGTCACTTATCTAACGGGCAGCGGCGGGAATCTCACCAGTCTCCTGGTGGACACACAGGCCATCATGGGGTACGCTCGACAGGTAAGGGAACCTTGAACCTTGAACGAGGACATCTGTGATGTCATCTCGGGAGACAATGTGTCCTTCTGCACCACTCAGTCCGGTCTTCCATTAGCGATCTCAGCTCTGTTGTTGAAATGTCACTGAGCTCAGCATCCCTTTTTAGATTGTCAATGAGGGTTGTGCGTTGCAGGTTAGGGATGCTGTAGAAATAAGCTAGTTCACGGTTGCTACTACGCATGTGCAGTGTCAAAGGTGAAGGCCACCGGCTTGTAAACAGTTCTCACCTCGACATTGTCTAGATTTGCATTACAACGCCCGGACGGCTTTTGTTTACGTCTCAGGGGCCTTTACCTTTGACACTGCACATGCGTAGTAGTCGGAACCGCAAATGGGCGCATAGGCTTAGAGCCTGGATGCCTAAGGGTTTGTGTAGATTCTGGAGACAGTCTGGCATCCAGGCATTCAAAATATTTCTAGTGTTTGCGTGTCAGTATCGATGGATTGTGATGATATTTGGTTTGTGGTGAGGTTTTCGAATGACAAAGGTCAAGGTCGATTCTGGGCTTCCTAGTGGCTTCCTTTGGCACTGCAACGAGATTTAAACTACTATACTGAAATAGCAGAAAATATACCTTGATACCGCATGCAGGATATACCGATCACATAGCCCCACCCACCTCCGTCAAGACGGTGAGATGGAAAATAACAGGGTCATAACAACATAAGATTAAGAATAGAGATTATACGACATGCAGCCACTCTCTCATTGGTCGAACCACTAATTGTCATGCTATCATTGGTTGAAATTCTGATCGTGATGGACAGTCAAGATTGGTCTATTCAATCAAACGGTTAGAGAAGATCGAACCATTCTCTAATACTTTCATTTGATCTATTTCTTCCTACACGCAACATTTTGCTTTAAAGGTATTTTTGGTATGTTTTTATTAATTTTTTTCCAGTGTGCCACCCGAGAGTGCAGCAGTTCGCAGATTGTAAACGGCCTGTCTGTCTCGTCATACAAAAGATCCTGGGGACAAGAGGGAATGACGTACCCATGTTACTATGAAGACGGGAACGAGAGGGAGGTTTCCCGCACAGTTGTAAATACCAGCAAATGGTTGGTCTTCCACGCGCTCTTCTGGCCGCTGCTTATCCTGGTGATTTCCTACTCGCTGGGCTACTTCTTCTGCGTAAAGTGTATCAGACTGGAAAAATAGACTTGGTCAAATTACGTTTCTAAATGATTGTGTAGATGATTTTCAAATACTATCTGCAAATTCAAACCCTACTCGTATTTATGAAAACGGATCTTTGATATGTGATTTCGTACACAAAGAAGTGAAACTGGTCGAAGCGTATCAGACTTGCAGAATAGACTTTGTCAGATAACGTTTCTAGATGTGTAGATGATTTTCAACTACTATCTACAAATTCAAACCCTACTCGTATTTATGAAGACGGATTTTTGATATGTGATTTCCTACACAAAGGAGTGAAACTGGTCGAGATTACAGCACCGGTCATTGCGAAGGAGTGAATCTATGCACCGCTTTTATGACGTCACTTTATAGACTTTTTAAGGACGCAAGTCAGTGAGTAGCAGATCAAATGTGTTACGGGTAGGTAGCCTGTAGCTTCCTCCGTCTCAGTCAGGGATGGTTGTAGGACCCTAACTATACTTTGTTACTCTAGTTGTGAAGTAAAGCCGAGATGTTGCTCAGTATTTATTGTGAATTAATATGTAGAGGTCAAATGAATGATATTGACGGGTTGTGTTGCTTGGAATGAAATATCATTTAATCCTCTGAAATGGACCTACAGTGTATGTGCACAAATAAAAAGAAACTTTGCACTCTTCTCACACTAGGACATTTTTTTTCATCATTTCTTCACCGAATCTAGGAGGTTGCGGCAGTAATTTTCCTCCGTCGCGTTTGGTTCCAAATCGTTGTTTTCACTCACCAACAGTCTCTGCCAGTGTAGTGCAGCATGCAGCGCCATCTGTCGGATATGAAAGTTATTGCACAAATGTTATAGCTAGCACACTATGCATTGAAAATTCAGTGCACTTTACATGAAGGTACTACATGTGTACTACTAACGTAAAGCGTACGATAATAAATATGTAAAAACGGGATTGACATCCAAAACAATGTAAGTTTTTTTTTACCGTTCATCGTTGAAAGAAGCGCAGATCAAAACGTAACACATTTCTAGTGTTTTTCTTTCGAATTCGTAACCAAACATGAGGTTTTATCACTATCCCGTGATATTGTTCATGTCTTGAGCAACAGCTTTTGCGTCACTACTTTACAAGGCTGAAGTGGTCCTCATCAGGGACACCAAATTTAAACTTTTTATGCACCTGTTTTACCCTCCCTTTCACACTGTGACAAATTCAAATAAAACATCTAAGCAAGCCATTGCATGAAGTACTAGTACTTTTCATGGCGAATTAGAAAAAGTGCAGATTACCAGAAATGTGTCCCTGGCTCCACTCTTGTCGTTCATGGCCACCAAGGTCGATCCAAGGTTACGCAGTATGGCGGACACCAGCCACGGCGCATGCGCCTCCCCCAGCTCAGCTGCCCGACGGTAGCAGCTACAGTTAACGTAACGTCAAAAGTGGTTTAACCATTTCCGTTGTTATACATGTAACCTCCTTGTTACCATGTAGCTGTCTCCAACAGAAAAAGCAATCAGACATCAAGCTTAAGTGCCCTCTGGCGGGACATGCAGAAGCTGCAGTACAAAACACGCAAAAACGGACAGACACAAAGATAGCCCCAATATACTCCTTAAGTTATGCTGCTCAACCAGATACATACGCACACATACACATACACAAGTACACACACACACACACACACACACACACACACACACACACACACACACACACACACACACACACACACACACACACACACACACACACACACAAACGGTACCGAAAATATAACCTTGAAGTTCTTGCCGAAGGTAACCATTATGATACAATATGTTATGCATGCATTAAGGTAGATCCAGAGGCATACCTTATCGCCCTGTCATAGTCGCCCTGATGATTGTACAGACAGCCCAGGTCGTCTAGCACGTTTATCGTCGTGTGGTGGGCGAGGCCGTAGATATGCTGGTATATCAGCAGGGCGCGCTGTAGGCTCCGCTCGGCATCATCGTACTGGAACTGACGGCCTAAGCTTTGCAATGTGTTCGCTGGAGATGAGAGAAAAAAATATTACATTTAAGATATAGCCTGGGTGCCATCCTATTTCTACCGGGGCTCCTACACTCGCTACCCTAAATAAAAAATGTTTAGGGTAGCGTCTAGCGAGTGTGGGAGCCCCGGTAGAAATAGGATGGCACCCAGGCTACGTTTCATCAGGCTGCTGAATCTTTTAAAGTCACCCACAGTCGTTTTTCTCACCGACGTTTTGGCTGGAAGGTTCCAGCTGCCTTTAAAGCTTTAGCCGTGTGATTCGTCCGTTCGTCCGTGAAAAAGTTAGCTACCTTTAGCCGTGTGATACAAACGTTTTTCGTCCGTGAAAAAGTTAGCTGTGGTTGTAAATAAAGGAAGAACTTGTAAATGAAGTAAGCTGAACAACTATTTAGTATTACACCATTCCAAAAAAAGTAGATGCTATGACGGCTGTAGCAAAAACTCAGAGCGGGGAAAAAAAAGATATCTCAGAAATATTTTCAATATGCTTTGCGTGCACTTGTACGATATTCGCCAAGTATGTCACTCTGCAGAGTTGCAAGGCGATCTATACACACCTTTGATCTTCAAATGGACGAAAAATGTAAGCGCCAGGAAAAATAAATGTATTGGATATTTGGAGTTTCATTTTACACAACCAGGAATCTCACCTGCTGACGTTTCGGTGTCTGTTAGACACCTTCTTCAGAGCTTCTGACTGGAGTACTGCTTCTCACCGCTATAAGTAGTCGATGTAGGTGGCGCTTTTGCGACGAGAACGCAATCCCAAACATGGCTGAGCTTGTATCCCCCTAGCCCCGTCTCGGTTCATCACTGGTGATGACTTCCTGATCCATACTGCCTCCTTAATCCAACGGATGCGTCTGTTGTCCTCTCTGTCTATTACTTTGGCCCCCTCCCAGTCAGTTGTTCCTAGCAATATGGTTCGCGACTGCAGATTTCTTCTCTTCTTGTTGTGCCTGTCTTTTCTGGGATTACGTTTGGGATTACGTTCTCGCCGCAAAAGCGCCGCCTACATCGGCTACTTATAGCGGTGAGAAGCAGCAGTACTCCAGTCAGAAGAAGGTGTCTGACAGACACCGAAACGTCAGCAGGTGAGATTACCTGGTTGTGTAAAAAGAAAACTTCAAATATCCTATGTTCTACCAACCTGATGAAATTATTTTCCAAATGCATCATTGATTGTAATTACAACCCACCTAACTGAAGCAGCAGCTTCCTGCTCGGTGTGCCGTTGTTCAGGTTCTCTTCAGCGGACGTCTCTAAAACGCAGGCGACGTCCCTGAGCAGTCTCACCGCCTGGTGTGTGTGAGAAGTTCCGGGGGACAGGTTCCTCCTCTCACGGGCCCGGTCCTGGTTCAGCCACGTCACCGCCAGCTGGGTCCGCATCCCTTCCACAAGGTGCCTGGTACAGGAACAACAAGGCAATCGGGGAGGGCAGACTTCACCCCCTCATACTTGCAACTGGGACTAAAATAGCGTTATAGAGCCCATCGTATACGTAGCCTCTACCAGGCTCCACAGGTCGCTGGAAAAATCGTAGAAATTGGCCAAATAGACGGATAACATGCCAGATAAGTTAGTCCGCTATAAATATAGAAGTTAGAGTTTGGATGGCATATTGGACCCTCTCACCGTAGCCGACTCCCTTATCATACTTTTCACACTATTTGACCAATTTCTACAATTTTTCCAGCCATCCGTGGGGCCTGGTAGAGGCTATCGTATGCGTACATAATATGGATCAAGCAACTGGGAAATTCTCAAACGCGTCCAGCGTTTCATATAGCATCTGGTACAGGAACAATAAGGCAATCGGGGATGGCAGACTTCACCCCCTCATACGAACCCCCGTCCTCCAGATCCTTATTTCTACTTGCACCAAAGGTACTTATAACAGCATTATAAAGTCCATTGAACAAAACAGCAAAATACATCAAGCAAGTTGAAAATTCTCAAAAGAGTCCAACGTTTAAGATAGCATCCGATATCTATCATAACTGACTGAGAATGTGTCTGAAGACAAGTGTAACCTGTTTGTAAATGAGTATCTGAATTGATATTCAAACAATAGCTATCTACCACTCAAAATCTGCGACCACAGCATGTCCAAAACGCGAGGTATCAAAACCTGCATTTCTGCTGAAGTACTATGGAAAGCCGACAGAGGGCCCATAACCGTATAATTTCTTCGTCTTACCGACACCTAACATGGTACCAACAGATCAAATTTCATAGGTATCCATCCGCGACTTCTCGAGTTATGCTATTCACACACACACACTAATACATGATGAATGGTTTATTTATTGCACACACAATACAATCAGACCGTGACAGTCAACAGACTGAATTGCAGTCTGACTTTACAAGACGTACGAGTCATTAATTCGTAAAAGATAAATACATATTAAAAACAATGGAAGTTAAACGAGCGGCGTAGTGCTAAAGGCTGGGAATCAGCGTTATTTCGTTTGAGACAGAATGACATGTAGTAAAGCCATATACTAGTAAACAGATGGTAAAGTCAAGTATTGTTCATCAGACGGGTCATCTGAGGTATGGCGCTGTTTCTATAACGGTCAGTTCTACAGCGTTGAAGGTGCAGTTTGTTCGACGAACGCGTGCGTCGGCTGCTGATTGACTGTCTTACGGGTGGCAGGAAGTGGCGGTACAGTTCAGATGATAGCAGAGAGGTGGCAAAGTTCAGAGTCAGGTTGCTACGACGCGCCTGGAGAGTAGGTAGGTGCAGGATGGTACAGGCATCGGTGTAGCCGGAGTAGTCTGACCCCAGGATTATCCTGACGGCTCTTCTTTGAATTTTCTCAATCTTCTGACTCAATGCACTTGTGAGGCCAGAGTGCCAGACTGGGGCGGCATATTCCGTGACGGGACGTACATAACACACATACACTGAGACAAGGTCCTCTTTGGGAACATGAAAGTATTTCAGTCTCCGAAGTAGGTACAGCCGCTGGCTGGCACTGTTACAAATGTGGTCTACATGTGCATTCCACTTCAGGTCGGCCTGCAGGAGAACCCCCAGAATTCTCATCACCTGCACCTGTTTCAGTTCGATGTTGTTAAGGTAGAGGGGGGGAGGGATTGATGCGACCTTGCTGAACTGGATGTGCATGACCTTGCATTTACCGGGATGTAGGACCATTTGCTGATCGTGGGACCATTTGTCGAGGTCCGTTAAGTCACGCTGCAAGTTTGACGTACGGCCGTTGTTACATACACAACATACACATACATACACTCACACACACACAAACACAAACGCACGCATACACACATACATACACACATACACACACATACACAGACATACATACACAACATACACATAGATACATACATACATACATATACAATCGTTGCTAAGAAACATTCTTTTCGAATGGGCTCCACCCTTAAAAATATTAAGTACATACTCAGGGTTCACCATACCAAGTTTCATGCTTTTACCACAATTTGAACAATTCTACCTATATTTTGCACCAATCGCCTAGACTAATACATACATACACAAACACTAACACATGCACACAGGTATTGCGTATCATAAAATGTATCATAACTACCTGTTCTTCGTAGTGGGTCCAGCTTCTTGCATCAGCTGTACCCCCTCCCTACAGGCCCTCTCCGTTCCATACAGGTCCGCCTGTAGGTTGGCCAGCCTGGTGAAAATCTTAGACAGCGCTTCTACCCTGTCTTCCCCCTCCATGCGCTCCGCAACCTGCATGTAACACACGAATTCATCATTCAGACCGAGTATTTTGCATCTTCGAAAAAAACACATAATTCAAATGCCCTACCTGTTACATCAAGAACCGTAATCTATCCGTGAATAGTTTCATCAGGTTGGTAAGTCACTGAATAAAAAGACTCTTTTTACACAACCAAGAGATTTATTCCACCGACGTTTCGGTGACCATCTGTCACCTTCTTCAAGGCAATTCTGACTGGTTCAGACAGCATGAACATGTTCTTATGTATAAGTAGCAACACCTGTGCTGCATTACTATGTGAACCAGTCAGAATTGCCTTAAAGAAGATGACAGATGGTCACCGAAATGTCGGTGGAATAAGTCTCTTGGTGGTGTAAAAAGAGTATTTTTATTCATCTATTGTATGATTGCATTTATTTATCTGTCTATTTATGTGTCGTTATACTGTTGTTTAACTTTTTTCTTGTCCGATGGCGGCGCTAACATAAGTTGTTTTAAACTTACTTGTGTGCCATCTTGTTTGTTTTTGTTTATTTATGTTTGCTCGATAAGATAAAGATAAGACATTAAAAAAACCTGTACGGCCCTTCGCAGGGCCATGTCCCGGTATTCCCGTCCTAACATCTCCCCGCCGAAAGACTGCTCGGCCCGCGCGATTAGTCTGTCCACATCGTTCCCCACGACTCGCCACCATTCGTGAGTCGGGGCCGCCGCTATCAGGGAGGTGCTCCCGACCAACAAGGACATCCTGAGCCACCCAACTCTTCTGCAATACTCAACCACGGTCTTCGCAACGTTTCTAACGTTGAGCGATGATGAGATGCGTAGAAGTAAGTTCGTGGGGTTGAACTTCTTGAGTGTAGAAGTGGTATGGAGACACCGTGCTGTTAGAAAGCGCACCGGTATGGTTGTCGTCATATCTAACGTTACTGGAAAACGTCGACTGAGGTTCAAGGTGTGTCCACTTTTAAAATTCACCACAGGTGTTCGAATGTTCTAGAACGGCATACGGACAAATAGAAGGGATAGTCATAATAGAACGTCTACGGCTGGTTGAATTACGTAAGAAACGAGCCTTGGCCTTAGTAACAAAGACGATAAATTCTTGAAACATTCGAACTGTTTTCCGCCGGCCTCAGTCATTAAATCAATCAATGGTGTTTGTGATGCGTTGAATGTCACTGAATGCTGAGTACCAGCAATAGATATGTTGGACTAGAATTATATATGATCATCATCATCATATCGGGCGGCTTGCCACATTTCGAGAATTCCTGGGAAAACCTCCTGTCATCAAAGATCTTCCGGTGCAGAAAATCATTGAGGATGAACTTGGAATTCCTATCAGGAAAAGCCCATTCTGTGAAGATGAGTTGGAGGTAGTATTGAAGACACTTAAGAATAGAAAAGCAGCTGGCCTCCATGAAGTGCCTCCTGAAGTCTGGAAGACTAGGAGATTCAACGACATACTGCTGGAATACTATGATAGTCGATTGTATATTATCTCTTCTTACACTGTAATGAAGCAATATTAATGGCAACATATTTGGTAAACAAATGTTAACGTGAAGATGGCAATCTGGTGGAACGGGTTGCCAGGAGAAGTTGTAAACGCACCGACAATGAACACCTTCAAAAATAGACTCGACAAACACATGGAACATCACCCAGTAGTACACAACTACAAAGCCTTACACTGTCCACACTACTGTGATTTTCACAATAACCCGACGCGCGAGGTAATGCAACACGGCCAAAAGAACGCAACAAAGGTCAATCTGGGTCAAAGGGGCAGTTTACCTTCAACGCGTATGGATATCTGGAAGTAAGGCTCGGATCGAAACGCAATTTCCACCCAAAACACACCAATTCATACGCTTTTCAGCCATGATAATATTTAATGTCAGTTCGAAGCACATTTTGAGAAATGTGAACTCAAACCCAGACCCTCGAAACCCTTTCGTCCCTTTTTTGTCGTGTTCTATGACATGACAATTCAAATATGTGACATTTGTAACTGAAGAAAAGAGGAATGTTGATAGATGCAAATGAAGACCTATTTTGCATAATTAATGAGAAGCTACTTTAATTCCATACTGGAATATATATATGTATATGACGACAATTTCATACTTTGCATTTGGAAGTTATGTGAATGTGAACATCGTTGCATTAAATTATGCTGATAAGGACCTCATTTGCATAATTGATTATAAATATTAGCATAACCTTCTTTGTTAAGCTCATAATGTGGACAACTTATGTTAGTTGGGTGGAGAAGATTATCAACTGGTATGATTAATAATCGATAAGAAACACTTAAAATCATTTGGCGAATGTATGAGGTCGTGGAACTCTAGTTTCCTATGAGGAATGTCACATCTGATTTTGCTTTCTGTTGAGGAATTTACAAAATCCATTCATTTCATCTTATGAGAATTCTGTCAATTATTTCTGCCAATATTAAATTCCACTGTAGGGTCGGTTCTGTTCCTGTTAAGCGCAGGATATTTCGTTGGCAATCAGTTGCTGCTAGTAAGTGTTCAGATCTAATAGCAAAGTTCTTTTCGCCCCCAGCCTATCTGCTGACCCATCGCAGGACCATGTGTGTGATCCCGGGGTACGCTCTGCTGTTCACGATCCCTCCCCCTTTCCTGTTGAGGGCGGGGTTGTACTAGCCTGGAATCCATACCCTCGGTGCCTCCCCGATATCTCTACGGCACTGTGAGTGACCCTCACCCGCCCAGACAGCTTAGCCCGCTCGGGGTGTTGTTTACGGCCTTGGATTAATTAGCTCGGCACCTAGGGTCGGCGGAAAAGTAGGATGGCAGCGGTAGTAGGGTATAGCGATAGTAGGATGGCAGCCAGAGGTAGAAAGGCCATCAGAAACTGACTGGCCCGGTAAAACACCACTAAGCCGACCCTAGAGACTGGGACCAGGCTAGGGTTGTACATTCTCTCATATATTGCTTCTCTAACTCCCCGTTCGAACAAGCGGGCTTCCCGATATAGGGTGTCCGTGGATTCGAGATTGAATGAGTGTCCCTGGTTTTTTTTTTTAGATGGTGGAAAATGGCATGGCAGAGGAGTATCGGTTAGCGCTCTTTCTGCAACAGGAAAGGGGGTCTACGCGTTTAATTTTCAGGCACCTGGGATAATGCACTGCTCACCATCCCCCCCCCCCCCTCCCACCCCCGGACAGGCAACATTTAGTTACTGTTTTATTGTACTAAAGCAACAGTAGGTAATTGAACTATTGGCATAAAAATTTGTCTTGAATTAATCTTTTTTTTAAGACTACTTCAAGACATCCTAAATTGTTTTAACCTCATTAACATATCTATTCAGAGTTTTGGTTTTAAACCTGGTGTTCTCAGTCCTATCGTTAGTCACTGACGAAAGACAGTGGGTACTGTCTGAAACGTCTGACTGTTTCAAAATCTTTTCCAGTTGCTTGAGTAATTATTTTTGGCGTATCTTATTACCTGGATGTCCAACCTTCATCAACGCAGCATGACAGTAGCTTGCATGGGCATAATATGTTTATGGCATCTAAGATGTACAAGTCCTGCGACATGTGGCTTTTGCTGTACATGATGTTAAGAAAACCTCTGGAGTTCCTGTTTGATTATGTAAAAGACTGTCTTTTTCATCCTTGTCAGGTAAAATGTATGGTCTTTTATCACCTTGTGTCCTATTCTCTTGGATCGGATTTATTCCGGAATTGCAACAATGCAATACACGTGGGACACAGGCAGCTATTGCTGATGTCGTGACACACACACATAATGTACCCTATTTTTACACTTGGGAAAATCGTGTTAAGTACCTTTTTTTCCCAAAGGCACAAGATCGGTGGCAGCAGGGGATTCGAACCCGGAACCCCTTGGTTCTGAGTCGGAAATCCTGCCGTTACGCCACACGACTCCACTCTTGCTGTATACTTCATGACAATGAAACTACATCCTGTAGATGACTAACAGCCTCATAATTGGAGACACCCTTTGTAACCAATTTCAATGGTTCCCAATTACCAGTTTGTATGGCTACACATGGCTATGATAGTGTAATTTACCACTTGCGCCTCACGACACCACTAAGATGTAATGAGAAGAATCTACATCCTACTACTGTATGCAGAAATTCCACAAACAATTCAGACTGAAATTACAGCAAGGTGTATGGCAGAATTGACCACAACCATATCTAAGACTTGGATAGAAATGAGTACAGCGTACAAGGTAGCGTGTGGTACAAGGTAACGTGTGGTACAATACACAAGTTGGATAGTCATTTTTTTATGAAGCCAACAGATAGAATATCAAGTCTGAAATGTTATGCATTAGAATAGTAATATATCATCATTGTCACACCCCACAGTTGTCAAATAGCCTCATGACATTCTCTCTTTCTTTGTCTCTATAACAGAAATGTAATGCATCAGAATAGATTGGAATATATACCCCAGCATTCCCCCAAGGTAAAGGAAATAGCCTCATCAGTTTCTCTATCTTCACATTAATCAACTGTTATTCACTAGAAGGGGAATATATAACCCCTGGAATCTCCCATGGTACCAAACCCCATCATTTTCTTCATCTTCACAAATGATACCCCGGTGAGCAGCCCATTAGACTACAGGGGTGTCTGTAGGCGACCATGCTAGCTCTGCTTGATCTGTATCCAGGCCGTGCCATGAATTACATCTCAACCAGATAGTCTGACAAAATCACACGGTGTCTTATCCATGCAGTAAAAAAATTCATCACTGCTCTCCCTCCATCTTATTTTGCAATTAGTAGCAGATTCTCCTAATCTGTTTTGGGTCTGTGGAAAATGTGCCATCTAGAATGTGCCATCTAGAATGTGCCATCTAGAATGTGCCATCTAGAATGTGCCATCTAGTATGTGCCATCTAGTATGTGCCATCTAGAATGTGCCATCTAGAATGTGCCATCTAGAATGTGCCATCTAGAATGTGCCATCCAGAATGTGCCATCCAGAATGTGCCATCCAGAATGTGCCATCCAGAATGTGCCCTCCAGAATGTGCCATCCAGAATGTGCCACCCAGAATGTGCCACCCAGAATGTGCCACCCAGAATGTGCCACCCAGAATGTGCCACCCAGAATGTGCCACCCAGAATGTGCCACCCAGAATGTGCCACCCAGAATGTGCCACCCAGAATGTGCCACCCAGAATGTGCCACCCAGAATGTGCCACCCAGAATGTGCCATCCAGAATGTGCCATCCAGAATGTGCCATCCAGAATGTGCCACCCAGAATGTGCCATCTAGAATGTGCCATCCAGAATGTGCCATCCAGAATGTGCCATCCAGAATGTGCCATCCAGAATGTGCCATCCAGAATGTGCCACCCAGAATGTGCCATCTAGAATGTGCCATCCAGAATGTGCCACCCAGAATGTGCCACCCAGAATGTGCCACCCAGAATGTGCCACCCAGAATGTGCCACCCAGAATGTGCCACCCAGAATGTGCCATCCAGAATGTGCCATCCAGAATGTGCCACCCAGAATGTGCCATCTAGAATGTGCCATCCAGAATGTGCCATCCAGAATGTGCCATCCAGAATGTGCCACCCAGAATGTGCCACCCAGAATGTGCCATCCAGAATGTGCCATCCAGAATGTGCCATCCAGAATGTGCCATCCAGAATGTGCCATCCAGAATGTGCCATCCAGAATGTGCCCTCCAGAATGTGCCATCCAGAATGTGCCACCCAGAATGTGCCACCCAGAATGTGCCACCCAGAATGTGCCACCCAGAATGTGCCACCCAGAATGTGCCACCCAGAATGTGCCACCCAGAATGTGCCACCCAGAATGTGCCATCCAGAATGTGCCATCCAGAATGTGCCACCCAGAATGTGCCACCCAGAATGTGCCATCCAGAATGTGCCACCCAGAATGTGCCATCTAGAATGTGCCATCCAGAATGTGCCATCCAGAATGTGCCATCCAGAATGTGCCACCCAGAATGTGCCACCCAGAATGTGCCACCCAGAATGTGCCATCCAGAATGTGCCATCCAGAATGTGCCATCCAGAATGTGCCATCCAGAATGTGCCACCCAGAATGTGCCACCCAGAATGTGCCACCCAGAATGTGCCACCCAGAATGTGCCACCCAGAATGTGCCATCCAGAATGTGCCATCCAGAATGTGCCACCCAGAATGTGCCATCTAGAATGTGCCATCCAGAATGTGCCATCCAGAATGTGCCATCCAGAATGTGCCACCCAGAATGTGCCACCCAGAATGTGCCATCCAGAATGTGCCATCTAGAATGTGCCATCCAGAATGTGCCACCCAGAATGTGCCACCCAGAATGTGCCACCCAGAATGTGCCACCCAGAATGTGCCACCCAGAATGTGCCACCCAGAATGTGCCACCCAGAATGTGCCATCCAGAATGTGCCACCCAGAATGTGCCATCTAGAATGTGCCATCCAGAATGTGCCATCCAGAATGTGCCATCCAGAATGTGCCACCCAGAATGTGCCACCCAGAATGTGCCATCCAGAATGTGCCATCCAGAATGTGCCATCCAGAATGTGCCATCCAGAATGTGCCATCCAGAATGTGCCACCCAGAATGTGCCATCTAGAATGTGCCATCCAGAATGTGCCACCCAGAATGTGCCACCCAGAATGTGCCACCCAGAATGTGCCACCCAGAATGTGCCACCCAGAATGTGCCACCCAGAATGTGCCATCCAGAATGTGCCATCCAGAATGTGCCACCCAGAATGTGCCATCTAGAATGTGCCATCCAGAATGTGCCATCCAGAATGTGCCATCCAGAATGTGCCATCCAGAATGTGCCATCCAGAATGTGCCACCCAGAATGTGCCATCTAGAATGTGCCATCCAGAATGTGCCACCCAGAATGTGCCACCCAGAATGTGCCACCCAGAATGTGCCACCCAGAATGTGCCACCCAGAATGTGCCACCCAGAATGTGCCATCCAGAATGTGCCATCCAGAATGTGCCACCCAGAATGTGCCATCTAGAATGTGCCATCCAGAATGTGCCATCCAGAATGTGCCATCCAGAATGTGCCACCCAGAATGTGCCACCCAGAATGTGCCATCCAGAATGTGCCATCCAGAATGTGCCATCCAGAATGTGCCATCCAGAATGTGCCATCCAGAATGTGCCATCCAGAATGTGCCATCCAGAATGTGCCATCTAGAATGTGCCATCTTGTTTGGCAACCTGATCGTAAGAATGAAAACTGTGCAGGAACATGCACACAGTGAATTGCTCTCCCCTTGAAAGTTCCAACAGTTGTACAGACTCTGAGGTCTTTCTTTATGTCAAGTTATTTTACCATCCTTCTCAATGTAAGATCCATAAAAAGCAGCTAGAATAGTACCATCTTCCTCTTGAATGAAGCTGTAGCAAAATACTTTTGAAAGAGAAAGAATAAAAGATCATTATTTTCTATTAAACATGGTTATACTGTTACTTTGGCATCATGACTATCAACCCAACAGAAGAGAGATTTTTTGTCCATATGATAACACACTTTATTTGCTTATTATTGATTTGGCTGTTCAGCACACACAGCCAGGTCTGCCCAACTAGCCTGTAACACACTTGATTATTGTTGCGACATTCTTTGTCAGACCACAAGTTTGTTTTTAATAACAATACTCCAGTGTATTTAGGTCAGGTTTGTTAAGTTGCAATAGTTAGTGATAAGGGCTTGATTTGTTTAGGAGTGGACAAAAAATCCCTGAAAATTGCCAGTCTGAATTTCTGAAGTGTACCACACCAAATTGTGTGCTGTTGAGAACCTCCTTGTACACTGTGGTAAATGATGAATACCTTCTAGTGTTTGTTTGCATTGATAGAATATTTCATTATGTATAATTCATTTCTCCTGCTTGTTTTACAGGATTTTGTTCTTTTTTGTTTTTCTTTTAATTTCGCGCAAAGTCATTTTGCACAATCCTCCTGGGCTTGTTTGAATTATTGTCACACTTCACTGTCAATGAATGATTTTTTGTCAAACATGGGTAACTTATGGAAATCAAACCAGCTGGTGGAAGTACATCTTTGCCATTGATACCGTGTGTCTGTCTGTAAGTAGATACATGTCTCTGGTCACTAACATCATCACGTCGGTTTCCATTGTGTCTTTCATTCATATCAACTTGCATGACCTACAATAGTACATGGATAAAGAGGTCAAGGACTCAGGAACATACTAATGAACATAATAGGCATTGCCTATTATAGATACAGGATAAAGAGGTCAAGGACTCAGGAACATACTAATTAACATAATAGGCATTGCCTATTATAGATACAGGATAAAGAGGTCAAGGACTCAGGAACATACTAATGAACATAATAGGCATTGCTCTACTTCTATAACGCATTATCTAACATAGTATCTTAGTCCGCCAACCGTTGCCTTGACATCGATGACGTAGCCACCGGTTATTGGCCCGTAGTAATGACGTTTTTCCAGGCGCGCAGGACTGGACCTTAAGGATTATCCCGTACATCCCACTCCCAGCCGGACGGCAGACCAGTCATGAGCGCCTCTCCCAGCGCCTGGCTGTCCAGCGGGGAGCTTGTCACGGACAGTCCGGAGAACACCAGCGAGTGGCCATGGACGGACGGCCCGACCCAAGAAACCTGTTCCGACGACGACGACCATTTTGGCTACGAATCCTACCTTGCTGTCGCGATCTATCTCACCCTTCTCGGTAAGTTAGATTTCTGATTACTGCTGCTGCTCATGTGGGGTCGTGTGGCGCAAGTGTAGAGCGCGCGGCTGTCAAACAATGGGACCCAGGATCGAATCCCGGGTTGTGCCCAGGGACATGTCCGAACTTGCGCCCCGACGTTGTGCCCTTGAGAAAGGCACTTAACACGACTTTCTTCACTTTACTCAGGTGTAAATGAGTAACTAGCTCATCTAGGGTTAGGGACGTCCCTCGGATAGGACGTTAAATGGAGGTCCCGTGTTAGGGGAGAGCCACACCCGGCGCACGTAAAAGAACCCACCACACCTTTCGAAAAAGAGTAGGGGCATGCCCCGGTGTGCGATGGTCCAAATCCTTCAATCTGGAGTTGGTGATTCACTACAAATCACCCGGATGGAGGCCTGGCGAACCTCCATCTCGTATCAGCCATATGGTGATTTACATCATTCACCCGGGCGAGAGGGCTGGCAATCCGCGTCCTGTACGACTGCCAACGAAAGGGTATGTCACCCTGTAAAGGGGCGGTATAACCCTACGCAAGGGGCCAGTTCTGGCCTGTGCACGTACTACTACGCTGCTGCTCAGGCCAATGAAAAAAGACGTCTTCTTATGAACTGCGCCCGGACCATGATTGGGAAATGTCTATGTTTGATGTATAAACGTAGTACAGTCAAACTTGCATCCAACAACCAGTCAAGGGTCCACTTTTTGATGCATTTTTTTTATAATTTTGCATTGTATTTTGATCCATTGACAGCACTGCGATTTCTGTTTAATTAAAAGCACTACCATCAAACTGCAATCGGTCCATTTCCCTAGCTATTGATCTGTTTAAGAGTTTGGTTAAACCTAATTTACTGCATTGTAGTGAGGTTGAGGATTGTAGCTGTAGATCCTGTGATATTTTCATTGGGATATTGCTTAATCCCACTGAAAATTAGATCTCTGCATTGTACATTTATTCCAGTACGGAAGTTCATAGACTAGTCGCTCAGGAAAGGAATCAGACCACTCGTCTACATGCACTCGCCCTGCTCTTGTGCCATTCAAGAAATACAGTGATAAACTGAACTTGATATACCAGTCAGTCACTGTATCACAAATTTTGCTCAATGTTTCGCCGTAAGGGGTGAATTAGAAGAATTCCTATTGATCGTTGATAGTCAAACATAGTTGATTAGATACTCTCGCTAAGATTAAATAATTTACCTACTAACAGGATTATTAAAAAAACATACGACACATCATTCGAAGAAGAAAATGACTGGGCTACTCACGTTCAGGACATACTATGTAGACATGTTTGGCTTAGCCCCGCAGTTAATACCAACCGTTTTGGATATAAATTAGAAGAAAGTGTGAAACTCACGTTTCTCCCTGGCTGGAGGGAACCACTTAGAAATATTAGTAAACTCCACAAATATTATAAAATCAAAAATCACTTTGGTAGGGAAGACTATATCACATCAAATTATAATAAACCAATAAGCATAACTACACTGAGAATCAGCGCACGTTGTCTAGACGTTGAAAAGGATCGACACCACAACACACCAGGCACTCACAGATTGTGTCCCACATGTAATGAAAATATTGAAGATAAATTTCAATTTGTAATGGCCATGGCCTGTCCCACCTATGGCAAAGAGAGAAAGGCGCTGTTACAAAGTAGTACTACTAAGACAAACTTCACCCTATCTGGTACACAAAACGATATGTCCCATGTATTGTTGTCATGTCCACCACCTACATAGGTCAATTTCATTATACTTCATCCTAAAAGCGAGGGAAAAAATAATCCATACATGGCTTTATTGTAATTATCTCCATGAAAAAAAGGTATCTTAGACAGAGAGGTATACAATGAACTGCAAATTATGCAAATTGGACTTAATTTGCATAAGCAATGAGGAAAATCTATATTTGCTGTGTTGTCCATTGCATATTGTGGCACCCCCACCTGTCAGTAGCTATTTATAGCGAAAGTGGGTCACTTCTCCCCTTGCCCGACAGTGTGGGTCATACCATTGAGCGATATAGAATGGGGGGAACTGGTTTAATAAAAAAAACAAAGTTTCATGGAGATTTTGGGTCCTAAGACTCTTGTTCATACACTGTTATCGATAATGTTTTGTGCTTATGATTGTAGGATAGGTTAGCCTTGCAGTATTGTTGATTTAGTGCCGTATATTGTACCATATAAGATTGTCGAACAATAAAGTTCATTCAATAACTTGCTCATCTGGGCTTCAAACGCAAATGCGCCGCACGTCAGTGAGAGTGCAAATGAAAACTTCGCGACGGTGCCATCATGAGCTGCCGCGGCAGTGCCGCCGCAGTGCCGGAGCCCAGTGAGAGGGGGCCTTTAGTATTACAGGCAGGTGGTTGAAGCTGCGGAAAATTTAATTGATTGACGACGTCGAGACAGGGGATATCAGTGTCGGCAATTAGGATCTCTTGTCGTGGATAAAACTTTAGTGTTTCATTTATGTAGGGAATGGAACAATTTCCATCGTGCAGTGCTCAATATTCTTCCGACAAGATAAAATAGAGAGTCACCGCTACCATTTTCTCGCAGCCGATCTTGCCGACCAGTCGGAGTGTCCTCCTAATTTAGTTCCAGGGCTCCCACACTCTCCCTTGACCTAAATAGGTCTTATAGGTAAACGGGGCATATACGGTAAGGGGGCAAGGTCTCGCCCGCTTGTTGTATATGTTGTTCATAGACTTAGGAAAGATGACGCAACATTTCCTATGGGTAAACGGGGCATATACGCTTAGGGGGCAAGGTCTCGCCCGCTTGTTGCATATGTTGTTCATTGACTTAGGAAAGATGCCGTTTGTTTAAACGCAACATTTCCTATGGGTAAACGGGACATATACGCTTAGGGGGCAAGGTCTCGCCCGCTTGTTGTATATGTTGTTCATAGACTTAGGAAAGATGCCGTTTGTTTAAACGCAACATTTCCTATGGGTAAACGGGACATATACGCTTAGGGGGCAAGGTCTCGCCCGCTTGTTGTATATGTTATTTATAGAAGTAGGAAAGAGGCCGTTTGTTTTTTGAGAGGCCTTTGAAAACATATCGACTAAGTTTCTGTACCCAGTCGCGCGCATGTAAGTGTGAACAACACGGCACATAATACAGGGAAATAATTTTCAAAGGTTATACAGGAAATACTTAACAATGATGAAAAAACATTGAAACACAGCATTTCTTATAGTAGGTAAACGGGGCTTATACGCTTAGGGGGCAAGGTCTCGCCCGCTTAAGCTTGTTGTATATGTTGTTTATAGAAGTAAGAAAGATGCCGTTTGTTTAAAACGCAACATTTCCTGTAGGTATACGGGGCATATACGCTTAGGGGGCAAGATCTCGCCCGCTTATTGCATGTGTTTCTTATAGAAGTAGGAAATATTCAGTTTGTTTTTGGAGAATCCATCAAAAATACAGTCTGAGCCGCGGGAAGTAAAATAAGTATATAGTACTTATCAGAGAAAAACAATTTTTTTAGTTATATCAGAAAACTGTACTACAGTTATGAACAGGAAAACACAGCAGTTCCGGAAACATTATGGAACCAACAAATAATCTTATCTGTACGGCATGTTTAAATACTCACGTAAAATATACGTAAATATACCCGATATTTTAAGTCACATATTCACATACCTAAATCGTCCGGAAAGGTTAGATTTGTCTTTCTGTTACCTTTATGAAACCTTAAAGCTTCACAAAATATTTCGTCGTGTTTAAGGTCTTAATACGTATTTCGAAAATTTTGCTTAAATATCGCTTTTCGTGCCGTGAGTAATTGTCTTCCCTGTAAGGGGTTCCATTTCTGGATAGAGCCATTAGGGTTCTGTGACTGTTCATGTCGGTACTCTGATAAGTAATCAAAGAGTCACAGTTAATGCAGCTGTCACTTTATAAGCACCTATCAGAGGAGCGACTTTCATCGCACCCAATTTTGATCCCATGATGGGTCCTTAATGGAAGGGATGACGTGTAATGAAACTACCCACGCAAAGAGTAATCACGGTGTTAAGCCCCCGTCATACGTACCCACACAAGATCCAAATTAACAAGCAAGTCGGATTTCTAGAAACGATGTATTTCTTGTGAAGACTTTTGTGATTTTTTATATTTCAGGGTTAATGGCCATTGGTGGGAATTCCATCGCCATCATAACATTTGTGAGAAAGAAGGAGTTCCGTAACAAAGAGCACAACAGTCTTCTTTTGAACATGGCCATTGCTGACTTAGGCGTCAGCATCTTTGCATATCCGTCAACCACCGTGTCAGGTAAGTGGAAGGTGGCAGAAGTTCTGCAGTGTTACATTAACGCATGTACAGAATACGTTCTTCTGCATGAACAGAAAAAACTGCCTGTTTGCAGAGACCACGAATACGAAAGAAAATCCTTATAGAACCGTTTTTGTTTAATCTAAAAAAAAAACTTGCGGTGCTGAATGAACATTTTGCACTTCACAACACAGGCACTTAACAACAAAATCATCTGTTCGAACTCTTTGTCTGCATGTGTCTGGAAATTGCGCTTTTACCACAGCATACCTTACGCTGTCACCAAAGTATCTTACACAAGGCTGCCGTTTAACCTACAGGGTACGCAGGCAAATGGATGCTCGGAGACGTTGGCTGTACGATCTTTGGATTCCTCTGCTTTACCTTCTCTCTGGTCACCGAGGGCACCCTGTGTGCCATCAGCGTCTATCGCTTCATCGTCATCTGTAAACCACAGCATGGTAAGAAGAACACCAAAACTGCTGGCTACAGAAGTAACATTCACTTTTGGTTGCAAACAGTAGCTACTTGGTACAGAAGTAGCCCTCACGTTTGGTTTCAAACAGTCAAGAAGCTGAAGCAATATGGAGTACTTTGTTGGTGGCTTGGTTGAAGTGGATGATATAAGGGTGCTAAAACTATATACTATTTGACATGCACAGCCATTGGTCAGACGGTGTGACGTCATACCCCCTATATAAAGAAGGTATAGTGCGCACTGACTTCACTGTCATGTGAGCTCCGGGTTCTCCGGCCACGTCTGGAGCCTGAAGCGTACCCACCCGCCCTCCCCGGACATGTTTCTGCTTGGCTAGAGGTAGGCGCCCGCTTTAGGGCGGTCGCCTCAGCACATATATATATATAATAGGTGCATTTAGGCTTCAGAAGACGATTCTCCGCATCACTCACACCGGAGGACCTAGGGCTACGCATGATAAAAAGGATACTTTTTTCTGTGCCAGTAGCACGCGTACGACTGCATGTTACATCTCAACTTTACTTCAGAATTCACACCTTCAGAATTCGCGTACTAATATCTATGTAAAGCACTATGATATCATAATGCCACATTACCACATCGACGCAGAATATCTTCTTCGTTATGCTAAGCAATATGGCATCACATGTCAGCAAAAGCATATTAAAGGCAATAAGGCATGTGAAATAATGTATAAATAATTTGTCTTTACTAGAGAGTATCTCATACCTATTCAGGACCGGACAGTTTCTCTTTCATCTCATATCATCAGCTGCACGTTAGAAATTTGATTACCAGCTCCGAATACATATACAATGCATTTGTTGCCCCAGCCTATCTGCTGACCCACCGCCGGACCATGTATGTGATCCTTGGAACCTGGGTGTACGCTCTGCTGTTCACGATCCCTCCGCTAGTCGGCGTCAGCTACTACACCTACGAACCGATCCGTGAGTATCAGCAGGAGATAATCCATAATGCTTATTATCTCCATGAAAAAGACATTTCGCTAGCGAAAGAGATTTTATGCCTGCCTCGAACATACATTAAACGTACAAACCCAGAATGCAAATTCTGACTTCGACCCCCCAAGGGAGCGAATCCCCCCCCCCCATGGGAGCGAATGAGCGATGGAAGTCCCCGAAAAACCCAACCAAGTATAGAAATCCTACGCAAAGAAACCCGCGAGAGTATGGGTAACACCAAGTGGACTGGGCCACGTGTCCGGGTAATAAACTTACACCGTACCAAGTGTAGGGAACAGAGACAAAATGAATAAACCCCACCGATTGCAGTAACGGTAGCATACAAATTTCCACAAACTGATTACAAACGACCGTTAAACGTAATTCGTGAATGAACTGCACTTAACTTACCAGTTTTTAATCATGAAAATATATGAGAAAAATTTCAAATCCCACCTGTAGTTATTTTTACAATCAGGCTGACACGTCAACATTGTGCTACTATGAAAACCGATAACGAAAAATCGTGGATGAAACACTCTTGAACTATCTTTTTTTGACCATAAAAACCCTATGCAAGGGTTTCAAATTAGTCCTGTGACAATTTGTCAGTCAGGCTGGCACTCGTACAACGTGACGTAATAGCGGTAAGAAAAATGAAACATCAATGGATGAAAATTTCCTCAATCTGACTACGAACAACCATTAAACGATGAATCGTGAATGAACTACACTTAACTTACCATTTTTTAATCATGAAAATATATGAGAAAATTTCAAATCCCACCTGTAGCCATTTTTATAATCAGGCTGACGTTGACATTGAGTTACTATGACGACCGATAACGAAAAATCGTGGATGAAACACTCTCGAACTATCATTTTTTTGACCATAAAAACCCTATGCAAGGGTTACAAATTAGCACTGTGACAATTTGTCAGTCAGGCTGGCACTCGTACATAGCGGTAAGAAAAATGAAATATCAATGGATGCAAATTTCCACAATCTGACTACGAACAACCATTAAACGATGAATCGTGACTGAACTGCACTTGACTTACCAGTTTCTAGTCATGAAATTATATGAGAAAGTGTCAAATCCAACCTGTAGCTATTTTTACAATCAGGCTGGCTCGTTAACATTGAGTCACTATGGTGACCGAATAACGATGAATCGTGAATGTAACACTCTTGATTTATCATTTATTGTCCAAAAAAAACATATGAAAGGGTTTCAAATTAACCCTGTGACAAATTGTCAGTTAGGCTGGCACCCGTACAGAAGCGTTGAGAATTAAAATATCAATAGAAACGGGATTTCCAACAATCTGACCGTATATAAGAGAAGAGTTACCCAAAAAAGCCTAATCAACTGCATAAATGATTAACGCAATGCACCTACGGAAGGTCAAGGATTGGGAGGTGAAATCCCTGGGGCATTTCCGGAAGTCGGCGGTCAGAAAATTCACGTTCAAAGTTAGGTAACGCGCCTGCCGCCTGCACTGCGCGTAAAGGGTTTGTGAGACGATCTAGCTTAGCCCCCCCCCCCAGTCTTTTCCACGTGCCAAGCTGCTCTCTGATTGGTCGCCTTTCATGCGCTTGCCACATGATAGGGGGGTGAGAGATAGATGGAACCGCGGCTCGACACTACAGGGCCGAAGTAAATCAAAGCTCTGTTCTTCTCGTACGGAATAAAATCTGTATTTTCATGGGGATATTGTTTTGCGTGCGTTTGCGTGTGTGTTATCCTGTGTGTATGTTTGTGTCACCGGACGCTTAAAATCAGCATAACTGAAGAGCGTGTGGATGGATTGTGATGATATTTGTTATGTGGGTAGGAGCTGGGACGAGAAAGGTCAAGGTAAATTTTGAGCCCCTGGTATGTGTCACTGGAACTGCAATGGCGTATTTGTAAAGGACAGATTTTCATGTTATTTGGTACGCAGGTGGGTTGGACAGAGATGTACAAACTGAAGTGCCAATTATGCAAATTGGGACTACATTTGCATAATTAATGAGGAATATCTACTCCATTGTAGGTATGTGCTTTGAGGTCGCACCTGTCACATCTGTTGGTCTCTTATCTAGGTCAAGTATTCCCCAGGTCCCAACAGCTGGTGGTCAAACAACAAATGGGTACACTACCAAACCTGTGTACATGTTTCTATTATGTGGATACCCTCTGGCACATAAAACAAAAACAGCCAGCAGCAACAACAAATAACTAGGGCAAATAAAACACATCATATATAAAAACAAATTTCATGGAGATTTTGGGTCTTCGGACTCTTGTTCTAACAGTTCTACGATGAGGGGGTGGGTGTGGTGTGTGTGTGAAAATACGTTGTTTCCAAGTCTTGCCTCTGGAGATACATGTCCTGTCTTTCCTATCGTTCTTTCCTAAAATGTTTTCGTGCAGAAATTGAACTTTGAGATCGGAAAACATTATCAGATTCATACCATCAAAATTACGGTGTTGATAGCACAATCTATAAAGAAAGGCCATGATTCCTGGATCATGGATCCAACTATATGCCAAGTAACATGTGCCAAATAAATAGTTGAATAGCATAATATCAGATTGTGATTCCGAAGAATGCTATAATTTAACCTCGTAAATGCAACGTTTTTAACTGTATGTAAATAAGCCTGTCAATTCAGCCTCAGGGCAGCCATGAGGCCTGTATTTGTTGCTGAATATTCGTTGCTGAATGATAAACCAGTCATTCTATTCTATTCTATTCTATTCCATATCAATCCGAACATATCCCACGGCTCCACCACCTATCTCCTTGACCAAAGCCTGCCTGCAAACACAAAATCACAAAAATTCTCTCATGATAACTTCTGACATATACTGTATCTCGTCCGTAAACCAATTACTTACAGTTTGTATTAACGATGTTTGCACCCCTTGCAGGGCTAATCTGCTCCTTAAACTGGAAACTGCAGTATCCAGGAGAGATAGCCTACACCGCTCTAACCATCGTGTTCTGCTACATCGCTAATGTCTGGATCATGGGGTACTGTTACTTCAAGATCTTCTCCAAGTCGACGAACCTCAAGTTTGGAGCTCTGGCCAGTGAGAAGGCCAAGAAGGCTGTAAAGAGCGACATCCTAAAGGCCGCGAGGGTAAGGTCAGATTAGAGCTAGTATGTCTCTTTTGTATCTTTTTAAAACTTTCCTCATCTTTTTTTAACGAATTGCTACATGTATCTAAAACAGTTTCACCAGTCTTGGGGAGGGGGGGGGGTGTCCAACATGATTTCACAGACAGTGTCGTCACCTGTCTAGATAAATCAAGATTCCCATTCCCTTTGGTGATTCGATTTGTACTTGATCTCATCCAATATGTTTAAATGAACATATGGAGTGCATGCACGCTGCTACACTGGAAAATAACGCAGAAATCAGCATAAGAAGATTATCGGGCATGGGATGTTGGACATCTAAAACCTTTTCTGACTTGTATAGATGTGTCTGGCTATGGTGGTGTCCTACCTGTTCGTCTGGACCCCGTATGCCGTGTCCTCTACCTGGAACGTCTTTGTTGATGGAGATCTCCCCGTCCTGGCCACCGTCCTGCCCAGCTTGTTCGCCAAGACGTCCTGCATGCTGAACCCCATCATCTACACCTGCTGTAACAGCAAATTCCGACAGGCGGTGTCAAAGTCCCTCCGCAGGCGCGGCTGCTTGAACAAGCAGGTCAATCCCTTGGATACGGCACAAATGGTGCGCCGTAAAAGGCGTTCTGATGTAGAGCTTGCTGCTGAGGGCATGGCCATGAAAGCCGTTCCACCAAGTAAGGCCACGGGCGACGGGCAATCGAGTTCTTGTTAGAAGGTTAACGTAGTGTACCACGTGCCACATACCGTCCAGTTTATTCCAAAGGTCTTTTACCTTAAAAACGCACAGGGCCAAATGTGTAACCTACACGGCACGAAACAGTTGATTTAAAGCCCCCCTCTCACTGGACCCGAGGCACGCTGGCGGCGACGCTGCCGCTGGTCGATCGAATTGACAAAGCACTCAACGACTTTCATCGACAAAGAAAACGAATCTTTTTAAGCTTTGTGTATTTTGTTGTCTTTTTGGTCATACCTGTACGTTTTGAATGATATTCCCATTATAAAGTCAAGGGTAACACGAAATTCAGTTTAGGACGCAGCGACGCCGCCAGCGTGCCGCGGGTTCAGTAGGAGGAGGGCTTTGAACGCCAGGAAGTTCGACAATACCAGATTAGCCTGGCAGTACTGGTTGGTTGCTATAGGCTATACCAGACTTACCTGACATTGCCATTATCAAATCCCAGTCTATCTAGTGCAGTGCCATGGGAAGAAATATCAGCTTTTTAAAAAGAACAATGCATGGTCTATGCCTTTTCCCCGCCTGTTCAACGCACTGCGAGCATAAATTTATACTGAGGTCTATGATGAAGAATTCTGCTAGGGACACCTATTATCGTCCACTTGAGACTTTTCTCCTTCTAGTGCTCTATTGAATAGATCAGTAGATCAGAAAAACTACATACATTTGAAATTGTCAAAAATAGTCCACAGACAAATGATAGCTAAGTCACTATGTTTTCCCACCGCTTGTTTGATGCGGTTGAACAAAACACTGTTGTGCAGTCATTTCACCATCGCTGAGCAATTAAAATTCACGTGATAAAGGTACGGCAAAAATGTTTTAACGTGCAAAAACGTAGGGTCGGTGCGAGGAGTCGCTGAGTTATATCAAACTTTCCTACAACTAGTAAGAGTTTCAAACCTCTAATCTCCACGGGTCGTTTATGCAACTGTAACAGCGTGGTTCAAGCGCCACTAACTGTTACGTAACAAGGAAAGGTTTGACGTCAGCTGCTTCAGTAAACGATTCTATCAAGAACAGTATATAATGTCCTTGATCGTGCGAGTGATGCAAACGGATGAAAAATATATATATGTGGATCAGTTATGCAAATGTGGCCCTTATAAGCATAATTAGATTCAACGATGTTCATTTGGGAGTTATGTGAATGTGAACATCGTTGAATCTAATTATGCTTATAAGGACCACATTTGCATAATTGATCCACATTTGCATAATTGATGATAAATGTTAGCATAACCTTCATTGTTAAGCTCATACTTTGGACAACTTCTGTTATTTGGGTGAAGACGATCAACTGGTATGATTTATAATTGATGAGAAACACTCCCAATACGTAAGTCATAAAGGTTAAAATCATTTGGCGAAGGTATGAGGTCGCGGAACTCTTGTTTAGATATGACATAAAGAAATATATTTTGATAACGAAGTAACGAGGAGAAAATACTAATTACTTCTAACATGTTGATTGTGTCCAGAGTGGTACATAGTGAGGAGGCTTATTGCTGAAATCTCATGCTTACTAGAATATACATCATACATTATAATGAGCATATCTGCGACATGAATTGAGGCATGAGATTCTTCTCATGGGTGAAGAATGAATTTTATCCCCATACAATTAAAATCTTACTGGTGATATTGATTAGCTTAGCAAGTGAGTTGTTCTCAGCGTATTGCTCCCCGATGTATTGTGCCCAAATCTGGAGTAATTACAGCGTGAGTGCGATCTCCAAGCTACGAGTGGCTTACCACAGCGCAATGAAAATGCTCTTTTCCGTCGGCAGGCATACAAGCACTAGTTGGTTGTTTGTGAATAACCGGACCGACATGTTTGACGCAAAGCGTCGCAAGGTCACCTACTCATTTGTAACACGCCTGCTGTCGTCTGACAATGATATGATTAGAGTGCTTGTACACTCGGACGGCTTTTGCCATAGGCATAGCACATTCTGGGGACATTATGTAAAGTATTTGTAAGTGTAGCTTTGTAAATCTTTGTTCTGTGTCTGTTTTTATGGGCCATGGGCCTGATACAAATAAATAAACATTTAAACATTTACGTATCTCTAATTGTAACATTATAAAATAATATTGACTTTTTGTAGTATTGACGTCATTGTTGTTTGTGGGTAGATATGTCAAAGAGTTTCAATTTTAATTTTTTTTGGTCACTTAGGTCTTTATTTAATTCACAATGTGAATGAAGATGTCAAATAGTGAGCTAGGTACGACAAATTAGATGCAGGTCTGAGAAAGTCACGGCAGACTGTATTGGTATCTCCAGCATTAGTCACAGCGTTTTGGAAATCATTGCTATTGATTTGGCTTATGTGATTGCTGACATTATGATGTGATGCATTGTGTGGATTCCCCTGCAGCTACTGTACTGTGGTAACTTTGATCAACTCTTATGGATGTGCGATTCTTTGACTATATTCTGTAAACAGTTGTCTGTTGTACAGAGAAATGACGTATCATAAGTGGAATATGCGTAGCGTCAACATATTTGAATATGCAAAATTACTGTGTTTTTAAATGCTTACTGATTCTTTTATTGGGAATACATGATACAAAAACACACAAGCCGAAGAAAAGCACAACTTCGGATCCGGTAATTATTACAGCAAAGAAAATCTAAACAACAAAAATCAAATAACGAATATTACTGGTCGGACGGACATTTGTAAATGCAGGAAATTTCGCAATACATGCATATGTGGCGAGTGGAATGGAAACAGGTGGCAGAAATGTTTTATAACGTGTGGCTTTATAGCGCTGACAGGACCTGTATTTCACAGTCTATCAACAGATTAATGCTTTAAAGAGTTGGTGTTAGAATGTGCCGTAAACATTTCACTTGTTTTTGTCACTTCATTGATATACTCAAGGAGTTGTGTTTGCACAATGTATATCTGTATATTAATTGGAATATGATTGTAAAAAAAAAAACTAGTGTGCTGATGCAGTGTCGTATTGTTCAACTGTATTTGTTGGATCACTTCTGCCGAAATCTAAAGAAGAAGAGAAGGTCTCTCTCTACCGCTCCTGATGTTTTACGATGAAGACGTCGGAAACACATGATTGATTTTCCGATGCCTTACCAAATCAGACTACAGTATAGTGGGCGAGTGTTGTCACCACTCCACAACCGATCAGTTCTCACCTTCTATTCTGTGCTGATTAGATTGGAGGTAAAATCTAAAATCATGTTTCTTCCCACCGTTTCTGGAATTGGAATGAAATGCCTTTTGTCAACGGTCAGCAGTCGAAATCAACCAGAATCTTTATATGGCTTCGGAAGATGAACATTACGCAGTAGTAATTATGTATTCAATGTTGTATCTTTGATTCAAAACCATGCAATGCACCAAGGTCAACGTATTGACACTGACATTGTGGTTCCCACAAACCCGTCCAGATCAAAGTACACTTGGTCTTCTGACGTACATATAGATATTCTAAGGCAAGCTTATAGCTACTGTTTGTATTGTTCGTTTGTCATCCCTGTGGAAGTTGTCAATAAAGTAATTACGTATTTCTGTCCCACTCGTGTATTTTGTTCTTTATCTTATGACTTGAGATCTCAGCCCTCAAATGGTTATGTACTAGACATGTGTCTGGTCATCCAATCAATTAACGACTCGTGGACTCTGAATAAATCATAATAAATAGAACAAGACCTTCGCCAATGAAGGATCTTGGACAGTAAATTTCTTAAACTACTGATACCATTGCATTGGCCACGCCACGATTGCTTTCATCACCAAGAAGCCAGGCTCATATCTAGTTTTACACATCCTCCAAATAAAATAGGAAGCAGCAGTAGAATTTTCTTATTGACTATGCAAATGACATCCTAATCAAAACCATCGATACCTTAAAGTTTAATCACTATTTGGATTTCATGATAACGAAGTTTACCTCGGCGCTAACACATTGTAATCATGTTTATTTTTAGCGAAGCTTTTGGAGCCACCTTAATAGTATACTTTACGCCCGATTTGCAAGAATTCCCAGAATTCCACAGGAATTTCTGCAATCCGTCCGCGCAAACCCTGGGGAACGCCCGCCTGTCACTCTATACCTTGTTAGTAGGCCTGGCACCCCGGTACGCAGGTCCTACTTAATTACGCGGTGTCCGATTTCGTACTGGTAGGAGTGTGTCAGTATTCTAGCTTTGAAAATGGTTTTCAACCTACCCCAGTTGATCTGCAGTATTATCACAAAAAACGTGCTGAACATCGTGCCTTCCATCAAAAAACCTCTGTGAACACCGAAAGTTGAGGAGATTCAGGCATATATAGAAAGGCAACGTTTTTTTAACAGAACGCGTTAACGATAAAGAACTTGGTTACCGCTTGGGCAGTCTGCACTGAACGCTTTACGTGGAGGGGTACGGTGTTGGAAAAACAACAGAAGCTCCTCGAAAACATAACCTACAGAGCTAGAATAACAACCAAAACGATCTTAGGATACCCAGCAAACCGAATTTCTAAACTTTTGCTCTGGCCTAGATTCTCGTTCCACCCATCCAAAAATGGCAGAGAAAGACACTACACCGAGAGTGTGCTCCGGCGTTTCTATATCTGCTTGACAGACGCATTTCTAATTTCTAAGTGCGTTTTGAACGAATATTATGGCAGAACTTAGAGTGCTACGTAGGTACTTTCCTTACAATGAAGTACTTATTTTACTTCTGTGCACTCACGTAATGACAAGTAGCGACGGCATGCACAGAGCATTATCTACAGGAGACATACCATGAACCCATTAGTAAACATCAATTAACATCAAATTACCTCATTTGCATAATTAATGAGAAAATATTATAGCCCAAGGTGGGTTTTGGTTTGTAGATAGCGTAAGTGATGTTTTGTATGATAAGACGATAATTATGCAAATCAGATTCTAATTTACATAATTAATGAGGCAATTTCAAAACCCCGCTGTGTTCTATGACATGACAATTCAAATATGTGACATTTGTGACTGAAGAAAAGAGATATGTTGATAGATGCAAATGAAGAACTAATTTACATAATTAATGAGAAACTTCTTTAATTCCATACTGGAATATATATATGTATATGACGGCAATTTGATACTTTGCATTTGGAAGTTATGTGAATGTGAACATCGTTGCATTAAATTATGCTGATAAGGACCTCATTTGCATAATTGATTATAAATATTAGCCTAACCTTCTTTGTTAAGCTCATAATTTGGACAACTTATGTTATTTGGGTGGAGAAGATTATCAACTGGTATGATTAATAATCGATAAGAAACACTTAAAATCATTTGGGCGAAGGTATGAGGTCGTTGAACTCTAGTTTCCTATGAGGAATGTCACAGCTGATTTTGCTTTCTGTTGACGTAAATTTACAAAATCCATTCATTTCATTTTATGAGAATTCTGTCAATCATTTCTGCCAATATTAAATTCCACTGTAGGGTCGGTTCTGTTCCTGTTAAGCGCAGGATATTTCGTTGGCAATCAGTTGCTGCTAAGTGTTCAGATCTAATAGCAAAGTTCTTTTCGCCCCCAGCCTATCTGCTGACCCATCGCAGGACCATCGCAGGATCTGGCTGTATGCTCTGCTGTTCACGATCGGCGTCAACCGCTACACCTTCGAACCAATACGTCAGTTGTTCGAGAATACTCTTTTGTTAAAAATGTGTGACAAAAAAGCTTCAAGCTGTTTGTTTCAAAACCCTCAGACACAGCTAATTTATATAGTTCGGCCATCATATTTATATTATTAGAAAGTAGCTACAGACCGCCGCACGGTACGTAATTCACTGGATGTTTGGCAGCTTTGTTTCTTGCAGATTACTCACGCAGGTCACGAGCGCCGCCAAGCGAGTATGACATGAAGTTCACTCCATTCATTTACATTGACAAAACTTCAAAGGTTTTGTGACTGTGCATTTTTGGTAGGTTTGAGCCATTGAAAATTTCATTTTTTCTGTGAAATTAAGAACAGTACTGAATAGCAAGGTTCTTTAATTCACAACCAAGTATTTACAAGAGCCGACGTTTCGATGACTGTCTGTCATCTTCATCAGGGCAATACTGACTGATCCCTGACTGGTTCACAGTGCACAGAAGCTAGGTGTTGCTGCTAACAATGCAGTCCTAAACGTAAAGTTACATTAGGCTACACCAAGTAATTTTTATGGATGACGTCCTTTGAAGACCCTAAATCTAATGCGAGAGCGCGAAAAAAAACACAAGAAGGGCCGAAAAAAACAAGATGTCTAGATTTGAAATATAATAGTCGACGACACATGTTAGGACACAAATTGAATGAGAGAACACCGTGTAACAACTAAGAATTATTTTATTCATCATGAAAACAGCAATAATTTGAATAAATCAGTTGAAGTTGAACAGCAGTTGTTGTCCTTTCAATATCCCATTGATTTTGCAGGCCTGCATAAACATGTTATATCAAAAAAGAACTCTTTGGTCATAGTGTAAGGAAGCGGAATTTCTTGGGGTTTTTTCTGGGAACAGACCAAGATCAATGCGCGTGCGGACGTCATCCATAAAAATTACTTGGTGTAGCCTTAATACTTGGTTGTGAATAAAAGAACTTTGCTATTCAGTCGTTCACCAACCTGATGAAATTATTCACGGATATAAGTGCAGTACTGTATTTCGCTTTTCTATCAACAGAAAGCTTGATAAGGTAAAGGTATAGCCCTTTAGATGTAGTAGGGCTAGGGGTAATGGGAAGCGGAGCCCTTCCACTGCCCTTTTAAGTACCTCCCCAACTGAAGTCAGGTACCCATTTTTACACCTGGGTGGAGTGAGGAAAGTGCCTTTCACAAGGTCACAACATCGGAAGCATGTCAGGGGATTCGCGCTCATGACGTCTGGGCTAAGGGCCAAATACCTTAGGCAGGATGCCAACAAGACGCCACATAATAGCTACTGTACTAGTATATAGTTCGACCTCCTTTCAACCAATGAGGTTAACCTCCTTGGTTCAACCAAGGGTTCAACTGCCATGTGCGTAAGTTGCCATACATTGTACCAGTTACAATTGTCACGCAATGAAGTTCTTCTTCTATCTCCATATTCTGTTAAGAATAGGTAACCTCCTCGTTCTTTGTTGTTTCCCCCTGTCGGCTAATCTCCAAGCAGATCTCCACGGTGCGCCGAAAATCGTGTATATGCTAGCCAGAGAAGCTCCGTTCCATCCTACGGATTGGAGCTTACCGGCTGACCGGAGCGTCTCTGGCTAGTATATAATTATACGATTTTCGGCGCACCGTGGAGATCTGCTTGGAGGTACCTGTCGGCCAGCTGCGTTTTATAGAATAATCTATAATGGGATTCCCCCGGGCGTTGTTTCCAGCTGGTGGGTTTGGACCGGTTTGATCCGGCTGGACCCGTCACATGACGCAATCTCCGCCGATAACACCGTGATCAGTGTGTGTTTACATCGACAAGCAGTCGTCCGTGCACATACAGCGGCGGGGCCAGCTGATGTTTTGTTGGGCATACGCGTCGTCGTAGATCGAGGTTTTCAACCCCAGCTAAGGTTCTAAATCAACAAATTCACTCAGGTATGTACGTAGTGAGTACCATATATTATATATTATATAAAAAGGCTAGACTAAACGTTGCGTAAAAGAAGGAGAGTGTAACTGTGTCAAGGTGACAAATCGGTAAATCGAGATCATTACAGATAATTCTACCCAGTATAGTAGTTAGGCTCTACCAGCCTCCGCGGGTCGCTTAGCCTGGATGCCAGACCCCCAAACTAAAATATCTATCGATAGATATTTTAGTTTGGGGGTCTGGCATCCAGGCTATGGGTCGCTGGGAAAATAGTAGAAATTGGCCAAATAGAGTCAATTGTATGAAGGGAGTCGGCTACGGAGAAAGGGCCAAATATGCAACCCTAGCCTGCGAATGAAACCCTCCATGGCTGACGTCCCCCGGCAAATGTTCTCCCTATAGCCGGCGCTGTTTAGCCTGAGTGCCAGCCTTTTTAGCTTCCGTCCGCTACCCTAGCTCCGCTGCGCTACCCAAGCTCCGCTGCGGGCCAAAAAGGAGCAGAGCTTGGGTAGCGTACGTAAGCTAAAAAGGCTGGCACCCAGGCTAGGCGCGGTTAGTCTGGTAGAGACTAATAGTAGTAGCCTGTTTTCGGTATAAGCTTACTCTCCAAGCAGAGGAGTTGCTCCGATTGATTTTTGACGTGTTTTTAGGCTCTTTTGTCGGGCTTTCTATTTTGTCCCTTTATAATATGTCTCCAAGCTATGCAGAAACGAGACAGAATAGAAAGCGCGCCCTACAAAAACGCCTCAAAACACGTCATAAACCAGTCGGACCCATTCCTCGGCTTTGAGAGTAGTATAAGGTCGTATAAGTTAGATAGTAGATAACTCATAATAGGAAGCCCGAAAAAAACGTATAAAATACGTCAACTTAAAAACAAACCGCAGCCGAACCTTTGCTAGTAGGAGAGTAGGGTATACAGACATTATTTAAGCGCACGGTCTTGTGTAGCCTGGTATCCAGTCTCTACGTGTCGGCTTTATGTGTTTTACTGTAGCCTGGAATCCAAACCTATTATGACTCGGGAGCTATGATAGGTTTGGATTCCAGGCTATTTTACTGGGCCCACTGTGCTATATTGAGCCTTTTCTGTCAGCCTGTGTTCTTAGCTGGTATATAGAGCTTAAGTTTCGCCGCTTCGGGAGCGAGCTAATTAATACAGGGCCGTAAACCCACCCCCGAGCGGGCTAATCTGTCTGGGCGGGCGGGCCCCACTCCCAGCGCCGTAGAGATACCGGGGAGCCCCGATGGCATGGTTTCAAGGCTAGGTCTTGTGCCCTTGGGCGCGTAAAGGTACTCTCCAAGCAGAGCTAGGGTTTCGGCTGGTTTTTAACGTGTTTTTAGGCGTTTTTGTCATGCCTTCTACTTTGTCATCGTTTTTGTTGTGCTGCAAACCCAAGTTTTGACAAAAACGATGACAAAGTAGAAGGCATGACAAAAACGCCTAAAAACACGTTAAAAACCAGCCGAAACCCTAGCTCTGCTTGGAGAGTAGCGTAAAGGCACAGTACGCAGATTATCTTCTTAAATCACTTCCCCTTTGTTTGTTTTCTCTAGGGAAGGGCGAATCTCATGATCATACAGTCATGCAGAATACCGGCGGATGCCTGGCGACCGAACATCCGTGGGGATCCTCAAGTCAACTCAAAGCACCTTTGGAAAAGCCATCTGCTACCTGTGCAGCCGTAAGTGAAGGGTATCACATTACACGAGAGAAATATATGCAATGAAACTAGTACCTTAGCTTGCTGTATGCGAGTGGGTTAACCTCCTTGCTGTATGTTAAAAAAAAATTTAACAAGAACAAAATGTAAACGTAGCCCGTTTGCAGACTCCGTGTGGCGTTTTTACGTTACATTTTTTTCTCTGAACACACACTGAATTCTAACTGTGATTGATAGGTAAAAGGTGTTGACGTTTTTTCGGCTAGTCTTTTTCCTAGAAAATACCCAGTCAGCAAAACTGGCTGACAGCATAATAGTACCGCCTAGAGCCTACGGCACAGACTGGAAAAAAAAGCTACTGCGGTTACAAAAAATTGGTGTGTGTGTGTGTGTGTGTGTGTGTATGTGTGCGTATGTATGTGTGTGTGTGTGTGTGTGTGTGTGTGTGTGTGTGTGTGTATATGTGTATGTGTGTGTTACTGTGTGCGCGTGTGTGTGTGTTACTGTGTGTGCGTGTCTGTATGTGTTCTGTTAAACTGTTGCATTAGAAAATAACACCGAAAGGAAAGTTGATATCTCCTTTGACGGTTTCTTATTGACAGTTGAAACAGTGAAAACATGGAATCATTTGCCATTTTACGAGCCCACTGCGCGATTAACGCCACCCTGATTTTTTTGAAAGTGTGAATTCACCTACTTTGAATACTTCCTACGTGACCCGGTTGAGTCCTTCCTTTGTTAGGCTAAAGAGCAGGTTTAATATTGGCCCAGGAACAACCATGTTTTGTTTCCGATTACCGTCTGAAGAAATAAGCCTCTACCAGGCTCCGCGGGTCGCTGGGAAAATACATGATGTAGTAGAAATTGGCCAAATAGAGTGAATTGATTGTATGAAGGGAGTCGGCTACGGAGAGAGGGTCTATAAGGCAATCCTAGCTGCGAATGAAACCCTCCATGGCCAAAGTCCCCCGGCAAATGTTCTCCCTATAGCCAGCGCGGTTAGTCTGGTGGAGACTATAAAGAAGGTAGGGAGTCTTTTTTCACCTTTTCTTAGATTTCGGCCTAAGTAATCCAGCAGTATTCGCTCGACTGGAAGAAATGTGTGCAGACAACTCATTGTCTTTTATCATTACACCTGTACGCCTTTGCCTCAGGGTGTCGTACCAGGACCATCGCACGTGTTAGCTTATTGTACTCCTATCTGTTCCTTTAGTTTTGAAGTATTGTAGAATTACAGTAACTGTGACAATACTGTAAAAACTACCAAAGCCGACCACTCAGGGGACGGATAGGTCTGGTCTATGTGAGCTGGTGGTCTATTCTCTACTAGACTAACTACGCCGGCTATAGGGAGAATATTTGCCAGGGTTTCACTTGCAGGCTAGAATTGCAGACTGGACCCTCTCTCCGTAGCCGACTCCCTTCATACAATTCACTCTATTTGGCCAATTTCTACTATTTTCCCAGGGATCCGCGGGGCCTGGTAGAGGCTAGGTGGTCACTGTAGACATATAGATCGGTCTTGGTATGTGGTCGGACAACTCCAGTGGAAAGAACCACGAGCAATTGACCGGGATAACAGAACGATTCGTCAGGAATGTGGTCACGAATCACAGTGCTTGCAGCAAGAGTAGACTGTTTGTAAGCTGCCCCCCCACCTCCTCATGACATCGTGTGGCGCAATCGGTAGGGTGTTTCGCCTAGAACCCAGAGGTCCCTGGTTCGAAACCACTGCTATGCCCCCAATGTTGTGTCCTTGGGAAAGGCACTTGACATGACTTTCCTCACTCCGCCCAGGTGTGAATGGGTACCTGACTTCGGTTGGGGAAGGTCGTATTGAGGTGACCTGCTGGCGCCGAATGGCAGCCTCCCAGACCCTTGCGACAGTTCCACAAAGTGCAAGTGTGGAGCAAATATGTATCTGTTGTATATTATGTGATTGTAAACCCTGCAGCAATATTCAGCAATGGCTGCCATTGCACGGGTAATTTCTGACCAATAAACCGTTATTGTTATGACTTGGCTTTATTAGTTCGCTAATATGACTTGACGGAATGTAACTTATTCCGTCCCAAAGATGTACCAGCTACAGGCAGCCAGTTAGAAAACGGAACGATCTTCGAGCCCCAAATCTACTTGGACAATGCGTAGCCTCAGTTGCAGGCCTTCCCACTTTTTTTTTCAATTTTTTTTTTTTTGGGGGGGGGGGGGCGAATCTGCTTGGGCCCCGTATCTGCTTGGGATCGTGGTAATCGCTTCCACACAGCGATTAAGCAAGCAGATACGCCCCCCCCTCCCAACAAAACAAAAACAAATCGCTAGTGAAACGCTAGTGGGAAGGCCTGCAACGGAGGCTAGACAATGCGTGCCAAATACATGTTACAGTTCCATTGAAGAAGATTGGGAATCCATAAGATTCAATCCTTCTTCTTCATTTCCAGCGACGTAGCCTGGTCCCAGTCTCTAGGGGTCGGCTTAGGGGTGTTCTACCGGGCCCAGTCTGCTTATGATTGAGCCGTTTCTGTCAGCCTGTTTATTAAGCTGCCATATAGAATTTCGCAGCCTTTCTACTTGAGCTGCCATAGAGATTTCCGTGGGTGGCGACCTAATCTAATCCAAGGCCATAAACACACCCCGAGCGGACTAAGCTGTCTGGGCGGGCGGGGATCACTCCCAGTGCCGTAGAGATATCGGGGAGCCCCCGATGGTATGGTTTCCAGGCTACCAGCGACGCTGAAGTTGAGTAATAGATGTCCAGAAGTAATCTCTGTGTCTTATCCAGTTGTAGAGAATGATTTTTCTTGAAATAAATTAACATGTAAGATTCGATTTAGCAGCGTACAAAAGGGACAAGAATTCTTTTCTGACCACCACGATACTAATGCACGCACGCAAGCATTCATTTGATTCAAAGACAGTGGAAAATATCATCATGTGCAATTTTCTTTGATACAAATAATCTTAATACCTCTTACACGATTACTTATCAACTTCCGTACTTTGTATCTTATGCAGAAAAGTGCACAGCACAAAATTATAGGGAGCATCGGCGACTGTCTGGCGAGCGAAACGCCATGGGGATCTCACCGCAAACCTCCTTTGGGAAAGCCAGCTGCTCCCTGTACAACCGTAAGTGGTTATTGATTTTTAGTGCCATATGTAAGAAAATGGTTAATACAATAATTTGTCCATAGTTAGTCCATAGCTTAGTTGGATAAAAGTGTGTAAATGTTACGGTACCCCCAAATTTACCTAGTAGTACCGGCGAGACACGGATGGAAGTATCCGAACATAGACTGAGGTGTTCCTCGCCTTCGGCAAAGTTCGGGAAACTTCAGTACAGCTCGGGTACCTTCGGCAATGTCCGGAACTCGTGAGTCAGCTACGGGTTTTAACTAGCTGCTAGTTTTGAATACGTTGAAAGTGACATTTAAACCGTGAATCCTTTCGTCTACTATAAATAGATTTGGCTGGCAGCCAGCGCATTTCAATCAAATCACCTCGATCAATTCGATTTAACATATCCAATTATCTTGTCTTGTATAGTCTATATAACGCAAACTTCCGCTGTCCGGGGGTCTTATGGCCTCTAGGGGCTGACCGGTGACGGGCGGTTGCTATAAGCGCGATTCAGTCAGGCTACGTCTTTTAAATCCTCAAACTTGTGGTAAGGCAGCCCAGATCACTAGTATCATTGCACAGTCCCTACAAACGACCCTTGTCTCTGTTCACAGATCGGTCCCGATGTTGTGCGACCTTTGATCACTTTCGATCGCAAACCGCCGGCGATGGACGCTACCCAGATCAAGGAAAAATCCTGTTCTGCGATCCAGTCCTGCTCCAAGGAACTCTGGGATCTGAGCCAGGAGATCTGGAAGAACCCCGAACTCGCCTTTAAGGAGCACCGCGCACACAGAGTCTTGACAGAGTTCTTGGAGAACCGCGGGTTCCGTGTGGACAGACACTACAAGTTGGAGACGGCGTTCCGGGCGGTGTGCGGGGAGGAGGGCGGGCTGCACGTCTGTGTGATCTGTGAGTATGACGCCCTGCCTGGGATCGGACATGGCTGCGGGCACAACCTGATCGCAGAGGTGGGCGTGGCGGCCGGGATCGCGATCAAAGAAGTGATCCAAGACTTCGGCCAACCCGTCAAGGTTGGTGAACTATCATCGTGCATATAGTTGTACAGGTAACGGACCGTTCATCGCTAAATTCACTTAAGTACCTCTAAAAAAATGTATTCCTTTGTCTTCGAAGGGGTGACGTTAACCCCATTATGGCGATGCTGATTGTTGCCTAGAATTTGATCATAAAAGTTTTAGTTAAGTCAAACTTAAGTAGAGTGAGAAACCCGTTAAGTAGAAATGACCTCGCCAGTTAGGTAACAAAGCGCCCAATGCAAATAAGGTTAACAAACAAAACAAAAAGAAAGGTGCTTGACATGCTTGCTTGACAACCTGTACGTGTAGACAAAAACACACAGGCACTGCCATAATTCGGTGGCTTAGTGTTGGATTTCCATTTTCTAGTTCGGAAGGGAACAGGATAGGACACGGCATGTCAACCACAGACAATGCCAGCCCAGGGTCACGGGTTGTAAGGTCCTGCTTTTGACAACTGTTTAGTTTGTTTGTATTGCATACCCGGTACACCGTCTTATGGTGTAACGCGCCAGGTTTGTACTGAAGAGTACAAGCTGCTTATCCGGACAGATTTATTTGAGCCACTCACAACGGTCCAACTCTTTTCGATAAATACGGTGGCGTTCTTTTACGTGCTGGAGGTATGGCTCTCCTCAAACGTGACGGGACTTCCGTGTTACGTTGCTTTCGAGGGACGTTCCTGATCGAAGCTAGGTACTCATTTTCTCCTCGGTGAAGTAAGAAAAGTCATGTTACGGGCCAAGAGCACAACGCCAACGGGACAAGTCAGGGGGCCCCGGATTCAAACCCAGTACCTCTGGATTCTAGGCCAAACACCCTGCCACTGCGCCAACGCGATTCATTGATCAATATTCCAAACACGTAAACTACATGTCTGAGACTTGGGCTTCGGGGGTAACACGGCTATTGGGTATCACTGCAGGGAACAGTGTTGGGAACATTCATTGATATTCAAAACACGTAAGTTACATGTATGAGATTTGGGCTTTGGAGGTAACACAGTCATTGTGTCTTACATGTCTGAGACTTGGGCTTTGCACCCCGACTAATCGATCGCATTGAACCTCAGATTCGAATCAGCCATGACCCGACAAATCGCTTCCTAGTTTGCTTTAGTGACTAAATCTGGCAAAACAAACTCGCCAGTGAGATGCTGGAAGGTGTCAGCTTTTAAAACATGTTTTCAAATTGACAATTTTGGCACTTTGGAAGTGATAGAACGTATCCCCGCGATATAACGTTTAAAGCAAGTAGTAAGTGTCAAAATTGTCAATCTGAAAACATATTGTGAAAGCTAACACCTTCCAGCATCTCACTGGCGAGTTTGTTTTGTCAGATTTAGTCGTTAACGCAACTTAGAAAGCAATTTGTCGGGTCATAGCAGATTTGAATCTGAGTTTCAATGCGATCGATTGGTCGGGGTGCTTTGGGGGTAACACAGACATTGTGTCTAACCGCAGGTGACAGTGCTGGGAACACCTGCTGAGGAACAAGGCGGCGGAAAGAACATCCTTATTGAGCGGGGCTGTTTCAAGGACGTCGACTTCGCCATGATGGCGCATCCAGATATCTGCAGTATCGCCAGGTGGCGCTGCCTCGCGAGAGTCAGGTACCTCTTGACCACTAGCTTGCCTGCCTTCTAATTTCATAAGCCAGTTTCTACTACACACTGTTAGTGAAATTGTCATATGTATCCATCGTGTTGTTATGTACAGTAACTCTAGAATACTTAGCATGAAAGTTCATCTGTGTTGGTAGAATTCATTATTAATTAACAAGACTAAACTTTTCCTCCAACACTGTAAGAGAAATGGGGACCTATCCCAAATTTTCGGTTGACTCCATCAACCCTGTTCACGGAATGACCTGGCCACTGCAACGTGACGTCAGCGACACGTCATCGCAGTAGCGGGTCATACGTGCCAGATAACTTGTGTCTCCCCCGTCTCTGTTCAAGACCTACCTTGAAAACATTACAAAACTGTAAGAGAAATTTGGGGTAAGTCCCAATTTCTCTTACAGTGTTGGACGAAAAGTTTAGTCTTGTTAATAACTCGAATACGTTTTATGAGTCAGACATCCTAGAGGTACAGTGCAGAATTTTAAGTAGGACGAAGAAAGCCAAATTCAGCTTGCAAGAAATATATGCTTCTGATCTAACCACTTGTTTCATTTGCCTGTTTTCAGTGTTGAAGTGACTTACAAGGGTCATGCATCTCACCCGGCCTATCAGACCTGGGAGGGGACCAACGCTCTGGACGCTGCCGTCCTGTGTTTAAATAACATCTCTGTACTCAGGCAGCAGATGAGACCTCACCATCAGATCCATGGTAGGTCTTAAAGGTCCAATATGTAACATTTTGGCGCAAAAATTGAAAATATACTTGTGAACAAATCCTAATACAAATGACATGGACAACCACTTTCCAGCATATTTCCATCATTAATTCGTCTATTTCTGGCATGTTTGGTGTTTTTTAACTGTACAAAAACAAGCTGCAAAAGTCTGTGACACCACCTCAACCTAGAGCCTAATGTTTGTAAACAACAACTTCCTGCAAACTGGCAGGACCCCTGGGTAGGCTAATTACTTAGCGACACTTCAGTGGATCTAGATAACAGCTGATGTTATGAAGATCATCTTCTTCAGAAACACTCATATCTTTTTGAATGAGGATAAAATATATCAGCCAAGTTTGTAGGGAACTGATAAAGCGGATTTTCCCCGTTCAAAACTGCTGGAACTTTGATAAGGAGGTTTGGCAGAAACTGTGGTGAACTGTAATCAGGCACCTCACTGGGCAGTTGGGGTGATAAGCCTGTGTGGCCACACTGCCCCAACTGCCAACTCGCTTTGAAAGTTCAGTTTTTAAACTGGTTTAGATGGTGTAATGATGTTGAAACATTTCTTCCTGAATACTGGTATGTCATTCTACAATGTTGATTCAACATACCATATAAAGAAATGGTAGAAAAATTGACTTTCTGATTGACCAAATCTTACATATTGCGCCTTTAAGCTTCTGTGTTCCTATTACATCTCTGTACTCAGGCTTCGCGAACTCGGTTGTTCATTCTTTCTGTGTTCGTAGAAATCGACAATGCCTTAAGTTATGACACCGTAAAGATCTCAGGGCGGGTCAATAACCGTAACGTTATATATCCTGCCTCACCCTCTCAGCCGCAAAGCTTTCAAAACTAGAGTTAAGTATTTGTGCTATATATACTTCGGGTTTGCTATGTTAGTTAAGCGATTCTGGGGTATTTTTATAAATATGAATTGGTATTGAATTTTTCTTTTTATTTGAGTTGAATTTGTGATAGTTGTGTGACAATTTGTTAAAAATAGAGAGAACGCTAGCGACCCCAAAAAACAATGAAATGGTATCGCTACCCTGCGACGTCACAAAATCAAGATGGCGGCCACCACACATGCCAACGGATCCAACAAAGGTTTTGCTACGCAAACCTGTAATTATGCATACAGTTTGACGTACGTGTGTTGCCCTCACAGGTATAATAGTTGACGGTGGAAGTCATCCCGACGTCATTCCTGAAGAGACTAAACTGGAGTTTCAGTTGCGCGCCCCCTTGCGGTCAGACCTGGATCTGCTGGAAAGACAATTGGTGGCGTGTTTTCAGGCCGCAGCCACTGCGACGGGATGCGAGGTAACCGCCAATATAACCTACCATATCAATTATTTTAATCTAGAACTAGTTATGATAAGACCATATTTAATAAATAATCATTTAAGAGTTTTTCTTCTGACACCCATGATTTTTTTTAAATATTGTTATTGCATTGAATGATAGTGTACATTAATTTGTTCTTTATTCACATTATACAGCTAGAGTATGAGTTCCACAAAGGTCCAGAATACTATCTGAACGTCCTACAGAACGATACTCTCATCACGCGTTACGAGAAAAACTCGCGAGACTTGGGGGTGGAATTCTGTACCGACCAGAAGGTTTTTGCTGGAGAGATGTTCTCTGGATCTACCGACATGGGAAACGTCTCTCACGTAGTGCCGAGTATCCATCCCGAGTTTTCCATCGGCGATACCGCTGCCACACATTCTGCACTCTTCACCAAAGTCGCAGGTGATATTTTTGTCTTTTTTTGAATTCAGTTTTGTGTATCTATGCCACAAGAATCTCTATCCCCCTATCCTTTGCAGGCCTTCTATGGGCGGCGCCGTCGCTGATTCACGATTTTCAACATATCGCGGCGGTTCTTTTGCTGGGAAATCGTATAGAGGCGGCAAGACGATTTCCCCTGAAAAAGAACCTGGCCGCGATATGTTGACAATCGCGAATCAGTGCCACGCCCTCCCCCCCCCCCCCCCCCCCCGAAGGGCTGCAAAGGAGGCTACAGAATCTCCTGGTTTAGATTATACCTACGTCCGTCTTCAAGATAAATGATCAAATCACGTACGTCCAACGCGTGACCTTACAGATACGTGATTCTATTGGTGGGTCAAAGGCACCTGGAAGTCTGTACCTTCCCCATCTCGGTTGAGTGAATTCTATCAGCAGTTATTTCTGATCTGTTATTTCTGAGATGTCTAGATCTTTGTCTATAAGATTATATTAGAGTCCCATATGTCAAATACCATGTATACATTATTAGATTTTTAAAATATAAATTCTAAGAAAAGCTATTTAGTCCGAGACCCGGCCTCACTCAGTTTTAAGGATCTTTTAGGTGTCATTTTCGCAAGGGACAAAAAATGTTTGATTTTCGACAAGGGAGGCAATCGAGTTTGCAATCTAACATATGCATATAATGTCCAAGATCTCCCTCTTTTTCTCTCGCTCTCTGTCTTCCTCTCTCAATCTTGATCTTTTCCCTCATCCCCCACTGTCTCCCTCCCTCCCTCTCTCCCTCTCTCCCTCCCTCCCTCACTCTCTCCCTCCTCCCTTCTCTCTCTAGCCCAATTGTCCCGAAGGCTTCTCATTGATAACCTCGTACACATATTCCTCCAGGTGCTCCTGAGGCCCAGCCCTACACGCTGACCCAGGGTAAGGTGTTGGCCATGACAGCCATCGATGTCATCTGTCACCCTGAACTGTTCAAGAAAATGAAAGAAGACTTCAAACACGATATCGCCAATACGTGATGTGGTGCATGTACCTTTCTCGTGTCGATTCTGAAAGTAAAGGTCTTCCAGCAGAATCCTGCTTTCCTCACGTTTAAGAGACTTTCTGTAACTAGTGAGCTGCAATCATCAAGGCCTGCTGCTAGGTGGCGCAGTGGTTATAAAGCGGTGCCAAACATGACCACTTCATTTTATCATAACAAGTTACATATTGAGTGAACAAGAAGGACTTGAAGAGAATATTTACTACCCCCCGTTTCAGGGGGAGTTTTGATTCATTCGCATTAATTTCATTTCCCTCAAAACGTTAGATTTGAAATAGAGATGTATATGTTTCCTCGATATATGTTAACCCCTACATCAATGTTTTCCTAGATCGTAACTACTAACATAATTTGTCAAGTGGGCCGGATGATCCATTCCAAAACCAGGGTGTGTGGATTATATATGATAACATAAATCTCACTATGTCGAGATTGAGTAACGAGAATAAGTATATTAACGGGAAAAGTCATACTTCCGGTGAATCCTGTTTATGTAACTCTGTTTATGTTATATTTATTATAGAATTGATAATCATCCGCAAAAAAATGATCCGACTGACAGGGGGCGCTGCTATAATCAAACTGAAGAGATGATTCGAAAAAATCTTCACGGATTCAAAACGGATTCACCGTCAACATTTATGCATGAAATTTTCTTTTTGTGACATGTACAGGTTTCAAGACATGAAATGTGTCCGTCACAAATACTCTGTATCAAATACCTATAAACATATCTTTATTTGAAAGATTATCCAAAACCACACCAATAAATGGTACTGATAAATAACCATCGCAGAGTTGTTCTTCTTTTTCTTCTGATACCAATTATCTATTTGAAAGAACAAATAAAGCGAAGTTTTATTGCATGAAGGTAAAACGTACATAGTCGTCAAAATCGATGATGTTTCTAATTCTTGTCACGTACATCTATCTTGCAACATCTACCAGACTAATCTATGGAGAAGTCAGAAATCAAATTGAATAATTGAACAAGTACAACCCATTGAGACATCATCTATATGTGTGTCTTCTGCACAAAATATATCTGTGTAGCCAGTATACCAGCCCATCGGTGTAACACACAAGCTTCGCAGGCATATGGCGCGGTATTAGCTACTTATATTACAATGAATGCCAGAGTTATTTTGACTCGAATGACTGTGTATCTCTGTTATATTGTATCTGACCCTTACCTCTTCCCTCATGACCTCAATGAAAAGCGGCCTGCGTGCCGATTTGAGCTTATCGTGAATAAACAAAGGTTTAAACAATGTCACACCTAACCTTTGCACATCTAGCTGCAGGCGTTGTTTAGAGCTGACTTGTGAGGTTGCCCTTAATTTTTCTTGACGGCAAAGAGTTGCCCTCTACAGTTTCATTGTACTTCATATTGCTACTGTCCTATCGTCAAAAACCAAAGAATCAGTCAATAAACAGTTTTCTTTCGTTCTGACATGATATTATGCAGTACACTTGGATCTAAGCAGCTTGTTTCATCTACCAGCTTGCCTGCTTATTCGTGACGTCATGACTATGAAAAGCAGACTGATTAACTGAGCATGCGCAGTAAGAGTAACATCGGTACGTAGATCTCGTAGGTTGTCATCGTGAAAAGGTGACTTGCTATAAATGATAAGACGTTCTGCTATAGCTGTACCTTCTCAACATATACTCATCAACGGAGTTACATTCGCTGTACAATCGCAAAGTGAGGGCATCATCAGGATAGTCGTGGATTTGTTATACGAAATTCAGCTGTTTTCTTATGGAAAGGTTTGCCTGGATCCTTGTCGGCGGTTGGTTCCGTCTCTGAGCTTGCTAGAAGATTCAACTTATATGAAAGTCGTGAGACTGCCTGCGACGAATGTGGTCGTGCCGTATTAAAGATGTTGCAGGTAGGAAACCCATTTCTTTCCCAAGTACTGGTGCTGATTCAAAATGTATGTGGAAGGATGGAATGCTGGTTGAATTGTTAAGCTCCCACGTTCAGCTTTAAGGCTATTTTTAAAGGTAAGCTTTGATTTTTTTCGTTCAAGGAGTTTATGTATTTGCCTCGAAAAGAGCAGGAGTAAAATATAACGGTCTTCTTTGCACTACCGGATATCTAAAAAGCGCCATGTTTCATCTCAGTTTTGAAATTTCTTTCGATATGTGCACTTGAAATGGCGTCTCAGAATTTTGTAGAAATTCATGAAGCAGAATCCGGATTCAGACCTTTTTTTCTCAAAATATTAGAGTTTACAAGAAGATTGCGTAGGATTTTAAGCCATTACATAAACTAACAAACAAACGTCAGTCAAACGTAGCCTGTTTTAGTGGAGTGAGTTCAAAAACTTAAAGGGAATTTTTATTTCTTTGGACTTCGACAGCTGAGAGCACCCCGTCTACATCCGTGGCACGTATGAAGTAATAAAAAGACGGAAAAAAGCACATACGAGCGTCTAATCAGTGGTAAGATCCGAATGTGGTGCTATTGTCATTTTTCGATTATATTTTCCCATGTTTCAAAAAAAGATATCAAACCGTCGGTCTTTTCACTTGAAGTACAAAAAAACGTAACATGTCTTTACCAGCAACGAATTCTATGATCTGGTTGGTTAATAAACATTAGCTTGAAATTGCTGGTCTGCTATTAGATCTGAGAAAGTGTTGTTGTTTTTAGATATCAGTTTCTTATTCGCGTTTAGATAAGTCAGACAATGGCGTCGTGGACATTGTCGTCACTCAAGGCACGTGCAAAAAGCAATCTCCGTCGTCGACTAATCCTTAGGCTGAGCCGAGAAAACTTTTGATTAGAAGGGTTTTATATTGTCTGCAGCGAAGTATACGACACGTCGTTTTCAGTCTGAGTGTGTGTGTGTGTGTGTGTGTGTCTGTGTATGCGTGTGTATGCGTGTGTGTATGTGTGTGTGTGTGTATGTGTATAAGTGTGTGTGTGTATGTGTGTGTGAGTGCAAGTGAAAGTTAGAAACTCTTCGAATAATCTTTATATATATGCCACATCCTTGTAGGGTCCCAGACTTGGGTGACGAGGTGCTGACGTCAGCATTAGCCCGCGGATCGTTTTAAAAGACGGATGGAACTGCCAAATAGTGTTTTGTGCCAGGAGACTTGTTTTAAAACTGTGTTAAGTTAGCAAATATGTGTTTGAAATAAAGTACAAGTGCATTCGTGTTACCGTAGATTCACCAGCTTTAGCTTTACTAGATCACACCTGTAATGGTTTGGCCCCTAGACCAAGACTCATAAGCTTCCACTGGACTGATTTTCATAGTGGCAAAGAGTATTGAGCTCCTGTTGGAACTTTAAGAAAAATCAATCTCCAGGCCGTAGTTAGAGTTTAACAGTCACAAACTCTGCGGGTAAGGGCTCCATAGATTACAGACCAAATGATTACAATACAAATGGTCTAATACAAATGATACATATGATCCCGGAAACATGGCCGGACTAAAGACATCGATTCTTGTCCTCTTGCTCATACTGGGTGCGTCGCAGGCGTGTCCTTCGTGCGATCGACTCTGTCCTCGTAGACGCAGAATCGGATGCAACAACCCCTACAGAATATGTCAGCAGAGCGTGGACTGCAACATTACCGGATTGAACTGTTCACACCAGGAACTGGGCTCTTGCTTATGGGAAGAAGATGATGTCCTGCTGCTGACGGGACACTATGACAGCAACGGGACACTGAATCCCCTCCCCTCCCTGCCTATGCTGAACAGGCTCACCCTGAGCGGTGGGTATGTCAAAGACATCAGGAATGGGGCGTTTGCAAACTTCTCTTCCCTTCGCCTGCTCTCGTTGAATGGAAACTCTATACAGGTCGTCGGAATCTGGTTCGAAGGTCTTGAGGTCATGGAGCGACTTTACATGTCTCGTAACAAGATCGGAGACATCGAGAGGGGGGCGCTCCGGCCGCTCAAAAAGCTGCAGGTTCTGGACTTGAGTTGCAACAGGATCCGTTCGATCGAGGCGTGGTACTTTGAAGGATTGTCAAGCCTGTCAGAACTGAACTTGAACCACAACGAAATCTCACGCGTAGCAGCCAACGCTTTCAATCTGGCGTCGAGAGGAGCACGCCTTTACCTCAGCTACAATATGCTACGGACTCTTAGCCCGGGGTGGTTACAAAGTTTACCTACAAAAGCCATTGTTCATCTGGATAGTAACCTCCTACCCACTATAAGAAAAGAAACGCTTGACGCTCTTCGCGGGAAATTGGGGTACGTGTGGAACAACCCATTTCGCTGCACCTGTGCGCTGAACAGCTTGAAGACTGCGGGGGCGACCATCCTAGAGAGAACAGACAATCTCTACTGCAGCTACCCGCCGCATCTCTCCGGGAAGAAAGTCTCACAGGTGTCCGGAGAAGACATGCCGTGTCCACCGCCTGTAGCCGAGGTTTCACGAGCTGATAACGGAACCACTCTCCTGTGTCAGGTCTACTGGGAACAGCAGCCGGACATCAGCTGGGTCGGTCCGGAAGGAAACAACATCAGCGCATCATCCAACACGACTGGCAATGGCATAACCACACACTTGGAACACGACGTGACTCCAGAAGGGCATTCTCTACCATTCGGGACAGACTGTTCTAGCCAACAAACAGAGAGCTCCACTCTCAACTACATGGGTAAGTCGACCTACAAACTCCACCTGAGTCAAGAAACCTTCCTAGGATGGGCGGAGGGCGCCTATCGTTGTGTCATAACGTATCCTGTGGGCAACTTCTCAGTCAGCATGGGGTTGTCTTTGACCAACCCAAAAGCAAACGAGTCTCGTTCTTTTACAAGTGATGAAGATGAAGGAGAAGGTCCATCAACTGACCTGTCTCCAGTAGGAGTCAGCACAACTACGGAGAAGATGGCGATGGAATACTTCTTACTGTCGCCACGCCAGCATCTGCAGCATCCTTGCATGCTTAACCTGATCTACACGGGGGTGATCACCGTCATTGTCAGTCTTCTGGTCAGCGTTCTGGTAGGTTGCCTCATCCGCATCAAAAGACCGAAAGATCCCTACAACCTGGCGACGCGTGAGCTCCCACCCTTACCGTTAAATCGTCTGAGTTCGCAGGTCTCTCTTCATCACTATGAAGTGATATCTGACGAGTCTGCCTCATCCCTACCCGCTACCGAGAAAAAACTTTCCAACCATCAAAGGCGGTCGAGACACACCGGTTTTTTCAACAACCCCCAATACGGATATGGGAACGCGGCAAAACGGCGGTCGAAACACACAGAGGTTTTCTACAACCCTCAGTACGGACAGGGGAACAGGAAGCGAAGGTGGTCAACACCAGTACTGGCGACTTACAACGGTAGTATTGCAGCCTCGAAAAAGTACCCTTTGACAAGCAACACTTGTTCCACCATACCTTCCACTGTGTTGGAGAAACATGATTAATAGATGATGAATAAATAGATGGGAACAGGTCCCCGGTCACTAGAGCAGGGGGAGACCAAGACCTGCCGAAGAAGCCAAGCAGATCCAGGATCTCGCTGCTCCGGGACGAGACACATGCAATTCACAGCAGGAAAGAAGACCCCGACACCATTAGCGCACTGCTACATGCTCACACCGCTACATGCTCACACCGCTACATGCTCACACCGCTACATGCTCACACCGCTACATGCTCACACCGCTACATGCTCACACCGCTACATGCTCACACCGCTACATACTCATACGCTCTTACCAGTGGACTAGCCCCCTGCTGTAGTGCTTGCACAAAGTTGTGTGGACCATTGGCTACTGAAACGGAGATGCGCGCTGCCCTATGCACCATCGGCATCGGTGCGTGAAGAAACTTTGACTTTGACATGCTCTTACAAACAAAGGCGGAGTTAGAATAACCCCCAGGGTGTGAAAATGAGTGATCTGGTTGACTCTAAGAGATGGCAATGATGTCATATTGATCATACAGAAGCTTAAAGCGTGACTGTATAGTCTAAAAACGACTGTACTTAGACAACGACTCCTTGCGATAACTAACGACGATGCAGAATATACTCTCCGAAAGCAAAAGTGTGTAAAATATCACACTTTGTCACATCTTCTTTTACCAGGTGATAACCAAACTATTGCACAGCCCTGTCAGTGGCAAGATTTGACAACTCAATATTGATTTTGAGGCAACATCAACAGTAGATTTTGTTCATAAGCATCAAACTTAATGCACGTGGTCTTGGAATTAACATGCCAAATAAATAATGTGAATTCATGGACAATTAATCTTTATGTAACATATCACTTTCGCTGTTAGTGTAGTTGGTGTAGATTGTCAATCTAGCACAGAAAATGACTAATGTGAACAGTTGTATAGTGAAATCTACCTTCAAGATTTACTGAATGTATTCTACAAGTATTACTATTTTGCAATGGTATCTGAATAGACTGATTGAAAGAATAAGGCCACATTGCATTAATTCAAATTAGTCGCTTTTTTTCTCAAAATATAACCATGCATTGGAAAAAAACAATTAATTGAGAGAGTTATTCGTGTCCATGTCTAAAATCTCGCTCAAATGAAACAATTTGTTGTCATATTGTAAAACCTTCCAGGTTACTGCACCCGTGATTGCGGTTTGGGTGACAAGCTAGATCATGAATGAAATACCAGAATATGACGCAAGGGGGCGCTTTTGAGAAGATGGTAAAAAGAAACTGGCTCACTGCAAAATGAACGAGTTCCTTTGCCTACCTCGATGAGTTTCTAAAGGGGATGGAGCCCTCGGTTATACTTACGAGAGCAGAAAACTAGTAAAAGGAAAAAAACACGTCAGAAACGGGGAGTTTCATCAGAGGTTACAAACATCATTACACCTGACTGGTCCTCCTGTCACTCTTCCAGTCTCCAGACTTAAAAACTAGATGCGACGTTGTTTTAACCGTCAGCTCAACAAGGAGGTTCAAAATATGTAAACCTTTAATTCAGCTGATCTTCGAAGATTAAAGTAGACAAATGACTTTGACAAGGAGCCTCTGTGTGTGTTCTTGAGGTTTATTGCTTTATAGCAACCCTAAATATGTAGCATTTTTAACGACTAGAAATTCATGTGACAGGTGAAATATATTAGTTACATACCAATACTCTTTACACCAGAGGGCAAGACTTATACAAGTGACTTAGTAATAGTATTTAATCTAAAAACAATGTTAAACTCCTGTCTGCAATAGTCTCATAAAAAGTCTGAGCAAGTCAGTCCTTAAATACAACGCCACTCGTCTAAATCTAATACATACACAAAACTATACAGCCTATATTAATATTGATCCTGCCTTGTTGATTCTAACTGTTAAAAGTTGCACCAGAGAGTTACATCTGTATATGAATGTCACCACACCAGTTAAATGCAGAAACCTTTTAGTTTCAAACCTTAACGCTCTTCAGGTTGATTGGTAGAGATTACGCATTCAAGTGGCATGACCTTGATAAACAAAAGCATTTTTTTTCGTGGTCACTAAATAGTCAACTGTCACTAAATGTATATTAGGGAAAGTCTAATGACAAAATTGGAATTGGAAAACAGCAAATCTAATATTGAACTCTGCTATCACAGGCACTGGACAGAAGTGCGTGGAAAGGTGGTGGCCCGCATCGTCGACAGATGAAAGCGACGACGATGATGATGATGATCACAATTCCAGATAACAAGTCAATCTACATTTAGTCATCATGCCATATGTGGTAATTGTTGTCAAGTATTTCATAGGGATCTAGTACCATAGTATAGGACGTTTTTTGGTCGATGAATACTGATTTCACTTGGTGCAGACGGCACAGGTAAGCTCCCTCCCTTCCACGTAGTTGGGACACGGCAGGGACCCACAGCGGGCTTCCACGGGGTAGAACAGCGCGCCGTTATGGTCGGCTTGTCCGCCCTGTACGGTCTCAGGCTGTTCATCCACACAGACGTACTCTTTAGCCCCGGGGTGGCTGTGACGTTCAGTCATGAGGTAGCCATTGTACTCCCTGGTCCAGGCGCTGGGGCAAGTGTTACGGGCGGGGATCATTAACTTACTGCCGCGGGTCGGGACGTAGCAGACGACACACGGGACGTCGTTATTGTGAAGGGAGGTGGAGCCGAACGGGACGTTTGTGTATATCTGGTACTCAGCTCCGTACATGTAAGCCGAGTACGCTTGTGTTCCATCCTGGTACCTTCCCCATTGTGGGTTGGTCGGCAGACACTGGTAGTTGGTCCCGCCGCCTGGGTGGTCGTACTTTTTACCTCCTGCCACACCTGGTGGGAAATATAGCACAGATATCAGGAGATATCAGTTAAACAAATGAAGAACACAGAGTACTAGTAATATTGGTAACAGATACAAGAAGAAAACAATGCTCGTAGTTTTATTTACCCAAACAGTCTACCTATGGCGTTGTCTTCACTGGTATTTCACAGTTATACGAATCTATCTGTGTAAGGTATATACGTTGTACATCGTAGAAATACGCTTAAACTGACATAGAACATATCATTTATGTATATCCTGTCATAATTTACGGTTGAGAACACAAGAAGGCCTCACCGGAGTAGACAGTTGTTGCTCCAGAAGGACAAGTCTTCCTGCCCCAGCGGGTGTAAACAGCGCCCCCTGTACATTAGAACACATCATAGATTTACATTATTGACAGTGAAGTATACCAAACTAAGCGACCATATCTGATTCGATACATTTTCTCTGAAACTACGAGAAGGTAAAAGATCTAAGCACACTCTATACTCACCTAACCCATTATTCCCCGGCGTCCCTTGTGCTCCTTTTTGTCCCCTGGGCCCTTGTATTCCAGTTTCTCCTTTAGCCCCCTTCGCACCTAAAATAAATAGGTGTTGCTTTTATGTATTTTTAACAGCAGATTTTTTTGGAAATAGAAAGGATACAAGCCAAAATATTATTTTGTAAAACAAGATGGGAGGTACCGGTGATCTAATGATACTGGGCCAATCCGTCAAGGAAATGGAGACGCCATCTAATCGAATGAAGCAAAGCTTCGACGTTAGTGACAGGATCTAAACACACAGTATACTCACCTAACGATCCAGTATTCCCCGGCGTCCCCGAGGCCCCTTTCTGTCCTTTGGCTCCTTGTAATCCAGTTTCTCCTTTCTGCCCCGGCTCGCCCTGTCAAAATCACATCGTAAAGGTCACCACGTCTTTATGGACATTGCTGATATTAACTATCATAAACATACCAAGCATGTTTGAAGACATTTAGGACCATCCCGGAACTTTATCTATTACCGTTTTTAAGCACGGAGACTTGTCTGCTTTCTTTTTGCATATTCGTCCAGTAGTGGAAGACAACAGAACACGACAGCTATGTGAAAATAATACGTGGTCAACAACGAATTCTATGGAAAGAATAGTGACTGTTCTCTTTACCCTACCTTCAGTCCGGTGGTTCCCGCCGGTCCGTCCCGTCCGTCCCGACCGTCCCGTCCCGCTTGACAACAACCTAATAAAGGGGAGGAGTTAGAATGGAGACTTCAACCGTGTGTTCTACATTGTATTGGATCAGAACATATCAGATGCGACGAAACGCCATGTTGTAAATTCAACATGTGTCGACCTAACCTTACAAAAGGCAAATATGAATATGTCTACTTTCCAAGTGCTACAAAGCGCATCTCAGCAAAAATATGTTTTATATATATATAATGATAACTTTATTGCAAGTTCATGCCCGAAGGCTTATTGCAGACAAACAAGTACATGGAAATACATGGGAATCAAAAATACGTAGTTATCTAGTCTACTTTGAAAGTTCTAAGCTAACTAAGGTTGACTATGGTTGTGGTTGGGTTTGACTTCTTTTTTGAAGGCAGTGGAAAATTAAGAGACCCACGTTTTGTATCGTAAGTGGGTTTGCTGATTTTAGTAGTGATATGGATTTTTGTAAGCTATTCAAATGGTGAAAGCCAGGGGAATTAACGGAAGCTGTGAAGTACAAATACATCTATATATATATAAGTTTGTTCATACTACCAAGCTAGGACGCCTTCAAATGCATTTTGGAAGTCTTTAAGCTAACAAATACGCCTGGACATAGGTGTACCTGAACCAGCTGGGAGTCGGACAAAGTTGGGGACATCTCTCTTAGAGCGCCTGCGCACAAGTCCTCCGTCCTCAGTGACGTTGTTGTTCTGTACCCCGGTAACGTCAGTCTCACCGACGGGCCCAGAGTCTCCCTCAGGGTTCTGCACAGAACCGGTCCGGTAGGGAGGCATACCACAAGTCAGTACGCCATGTTTAATACTGTTCAAGCTGAGATTTTGTTTGGACGAAATGTTGGAAAACAAAAAAAAAACGCACACCGTGTTGGCAACAACTGGCTTATAGATAGATGCACGCTGCCAGCAGGAATGGGGAAACCCTTGGAGGGTTTGCATTTGAAGGGTGTATAAAAGCTATTGTTGCGACTGCATATATAGTACCTATACACTTACTAACATGCCATAACATCTATTAGTGTGTGGCTACTTACCTCAGACGTTTGTTGTTGTTGTTCGGAGTAGTTTGGTGGCACACTCCCGCCTCGGATCTGTGTTTCCAATACGACAATCCTTTCCCTCAGAGACTGGACCTCCTCCTGGTCTTTCTGTGCCTGGAATTGGAGTTTGGCCATGTCGTCGTGGTCTTTCTGAGCCTGTGCTTGGAGTTTAGCCATATCGTCATGGTCTCTCTCGGCCCTAGCAGCGAGGGTAGCCACCCTCTCTTGGAGTTTCGTAATCTCGTCTTGGTCTCTCTCGGCCCGAGCTTGGAGGCTTTCGGTCTTCCCAGTGAGGGTAGCCACCCTCTCTTGTAACTTAGTCACCTCCTCGTGGTCTCTCTCGATCCGAGTTTGGAGTTTGGCCATTTCGACCTGGTCTCTCTCCGCCCTCCCATCTACTTGTGCGAGGGTAGCCACCCTCTCTTGCAGTTTAGTCATCTCTTCTTGGTCTCTCACGGCCCGAGCTTGGAGTTTGGCCATTTCGTCGTGGTCTCTCTCCACCTTAGCCCGGAGGTTCCCCATCTCGTGGCCGATGTTTTGCACGATCACGGCCAGCACCACGGCGGAGGCGAACACCGCGGCGGCGCAGAGAACACCGACGACCGAGCCGAGCGGGCCGCCCGTGCGCTCCCGGCGGCTGCTTCTCTCGGGCAGGAGGTGGGCGTAACGGGGCTTTTCCGACGTCATCCTTCGCCAGTACCGGTAGCGATAGTTAGTAAAGGTAAGTACGGCCTAGTGTGGCTCAGTACTCAGTACAAGAGGACGGCGAGAGTGGCTCAAGTCGGAGCCAAAATTGTCCCAACCGACTGTTCGAACAGCTCGACTCGCAATGAGGAAACGAACCAAGCACGTATCTACGAATTATACCAGATCAATTAACTCAGATAAATGCATTCCGTCTATTGTCGTAGATGACCTGGCAGGTCACCTGCATTACCCCGGGACAAGACTTGTTGATCATGATACAGGTTAGGCAGCCCGTAGAACTTTGGGTTATACAAAATAGATCAAGCATTCGGGTAAATTCTCTAAAGAGTTTGAATTTTTGGATAGCATCCAATATATAGATTCACGTTGACTGATTTACGCAAGCCAGTCAGAGTATGTCTATGTCTCGTAGATGACCTGGCAGGTCACTCGCAACCATGACCCCGAGGCAAGTCTGCTCGATGACGTTTAGACATTGAGGTAGAACATTAGATGATTCAAAATAAATCAAGCAACAGAGAAGCTATTCTTAAGAGTCGGACTTTTCATATAGCACCCACCATCTTTCATGAATGATCTTATCCAGTTTCTTGATTCACTTTGTCTCACGTACGTAAGCCAAGTGTGTATTTGCAAATTACACCAAGTCAATTAACTCGGATAAATGCACACCGACCACAGTTGTAGACAACCTGACAGGTTATAATTGTAACAACCCCAGGACAGACTGGATACAAACAAGGCAACATTAATCTCCAAGCCGATCTACACGGTGCCGGAAATCGTATATGCTAGCCAGAGAAGCTCCTGTCAGCCAGATAAGCTCCAGTCCGCACCGTAGGCAAACACACACAACCACACACAAACACTCACACACACAAACACTCACACACACACTCACACATACGCATGCATGCACACACACACACACACACACAAACACACGCACGCACGCACACACACACAATGATGAGACAGGCTTTAGAGATAAAGAAAATCTTTGTTCTGACGGCATATAAAAATGTTCAAAAGCACCTTTACAAAATCACTGTACACATATTTGACACAGACATGGCCATACATGCCAAAACGTCTCACTGTTTACGTTTAAATCACAGTCTTCTCCCAACAATAATTTAGTACAAAAATAGCCCTTTGTTACTTTCTTCTTACAGTATAACATTCAACAACGGTTCCATCGAAAGTAGTCCGTAAAAACAGTTTCACTTTGCCAATATGTTTTTTTTCACTACACGATTACTAAATAGAGTACCATAGCCATAAAGTATCAATAACACGGACTTCAAAATCTTAATGTCAACCACTCCTAGGTAGTTCAACTTCAAGTACATTGATAGGGTGTCATGTAAGCTGTTGCTAGAACACAACTTAAGTCATATTCGTTTGCTGCAACATTCATTGTGCCCCATCTTGGGGTACAAGCATACTTCTTTTGTACATAGTATACAGTCAAACTATGAAGAAAAATCTCTGTAACCAGTGGACTAGTTTGCAATGCCCTGTTACAATAGTCCTCAGACAGCCTAAACATTTAGTAGTCTAATGTTGGCAGTCACAGTATCGTTTAAGTACATTTGTCAAGTGAATGTTGAGAGAAAAAGGGAGAGAAAAGAGTTGTAAGGCACATCCTATAGCAGAAAGAGAGACTACAAGAACTTCTGAGAATTCCATGCCCCAAGCCAAGAAGTGATTGTATGATCATGAAGGAAGAAATTGTTCACAAAACCTCCCCAATACATTCATATGGCATAGCCCAAACACCTAACTCATTACTTAACCACCTAGTAAGTTTCTTTCATTTTGACACACAGCTTGAGCATTGCAACCATCTGTGACATAAAATCGTTTTGATCGCCAAAGGAATTTTAGGTCTTTTTAAAGTTAATGGAGAATCGGGATATGTGAACATCCTTAAGCTAGGTAGTATTGCAACTACTAAGCCTTTAGCACACTGAAGTAGCCGTTTGGTACCCCATTCCCTATTGGTTACAGAGTTAGACAGCAGGGAGAAGGTTAAAATATCATTGCAACAAGTTGGAAAAAAAGGTTCTTGCTCCAGGCAACAACATTGAAGAGTTCTTGCAATTACTGAGCCTTAAAGGCTAACCAAAGCAAATACTGCGTACAGCTAAGTGGGGCTGTGTAACTAAGCAAAAATTCAGGTACAGGTAAGGTACAGGTTGCAGGTACACGGACCTGTACCTTAACAACTTTACAGGTACAGGGTTTAGGTACACAGCCCTACAGCTAAAAGCTACAGTCCACCATCCCATTTGCCAAGTCTTCTATTGCAACAAAAGCAAGCTGGAGTCATTCTCGTTGAAGGTTTCTTCCCGAGGATTATCCGTCGAGGGTCTTGTCCAGGAGTTCACGAAAGTACGCCGCTCTTTCCGCGTCGTTCTTGGCTTTCACGTACTTATACAGCACGGGACAGTCAAGAGAGATGCAGCTTGGTTGCCCAGGAGACCCAGTACAGCTCTGACACACCTACAGAAAAACAGGAAAATTATTTTTTTTAAAAGCTGGCCATGCAACCATTAGATAACGGTGAGGATGAAATGGTGACATGTACAGAAGCTAGTTGTACATGTAATGACTTGAATAGACAGTGGTACTAGACTGAATAAAAGTTCTACACAGGAACTACGCGGCTTCAGATGTCTTACTGAGGAACGACTGCGGTGTGAAAGATGTCGGTTAGCTTGAGGAATGAATCCACTCTACTAAAGACTTGCATAGACCTTGTCATGCTCTGCCCTCCCCATTAACCGTAACATACATGTACATTTGTGCTATTCAGGGTTTTGGTATTTGGTTTTGGTACATGTACATTTGTGCTATTCAGAGTCATGCACATGTACTATTCAGAGTTTTGGTCTAAAATCTGGTGTTCTCAGTCCTATCGTTAGTCTCTGACGAAAGACAGTGGTTACTGTCTGAAATGTCTGACTGTTTCAAAATCTTATCCAGTAATATATTTTGGCGTATCTTATTACCTGGATGTCTAACCTTCATCAACATACATGTACATTGTCACAATTTTTGATGCCTCTATTCTGTGCAGCATAATAACTAAGGGCCACAATATTGTCTTAGGTATTTCACCAGTATGTTGAATAAACACGTAGATTGCGACGATCAATTCAAATTGCATTTTTACTAGATTTACCGACTATAGTCGGCCATTGAGCAATGGCGAAATGCATGGTGGGAAAAAATGTCCTCTGGTGCTTGCCTTTAGGCCACACCAATTTAATTTCTTGGTTAACGAATTTATTTCTTAAATTTTAGCACAAGGACATCATTAAAACAGAAGGCTGGGGTGAAAACTTGCACCTGACCCTGTTCACCCCCTGAAACTGTGTGCACCAAAGTACAAACTTTCCTCTGCAATTCTGTATTCATGTTGATTTTACAATACAGCATTTTTTTCTAAAAATCCGTTCACCAAGAAATTAAATTGGGGTGGCCTTATTTATTTCGATTTACCACATTTGTGGAAGGATTGACATAACAGGTGAACTATCACCTTTTCAAGATGTCATCCCAGACCGGACTGTAAGGTTTGGACCATCGCACACCGGGGCATGCCCCTACTCTCTTTCGAAAGGTGTTGTGGGTTCTTTAACGTGCGCGGGGTGTGGCTCTCCCCAAACACGGGACCTCCATTTAACGTCCTATCCGAGGGACTTTCCTAACCCTGGATGAGCTAGGTACTCATTTACACCTAAGTAAAGTGAGGAAAGTCGTGTTAAGTGCCTTTCCCAAGGGCACAACGTCGGGGCGCAAGTCCGGACATGTCACTATGCACACCGGGATACGAACCGGGGACCCATTGTTTGACAGCCGAGTGATCTACCACTGCGCCACACGGACGCCACTAAATTGACTATTTCAAAATGTTGCTGGTGATATGCACACTACGCGCAATACCTTGAAGAAAGGATTTCATCCCAATTACCTGCTGCAGATGCTGGTACGTCCGTTCCCACGCCCTTATCTGGTTGTTGAGTGTGACGGCCACCAACTGCGGATCGCCCCGACACTGGGAACAGACCCCCTGCTGGGCTGGCCCACTACACACGGGACAGCTCACGGTCTGGAAGAACTGGGAGATCGTGCCCTGTACATGGACACAACATGTGGTGCAGTGTCAGTAATCAGTGTTCATTTGTTTATCTATTAAGTTTTTCCAACAAAGTGGAAGGCATGGCAGAACAGGTATTTCTTGGCAAATGTCACTTGTCAAGGCCGCCATACCAAATTCATATTAACAAAATAACAACAATTATGATAAAAAAGGAAAATTATCGATCTTGGTGGAAAATGTAGGGTGTTGCCACATTGGCGCACTAAGTCCGTGTCTTTTAGGCACACTTTTGACAGATTAGCCGAAGGGGCTCAGTGGACGTAAAGTGCCTTTCCCAACAGCAAAATGTTGGGGCATGGTCAGGATTGAACCTGGGACCTATTATTTGTATTAATTCCGAGCCCAACACTCTAAGCGTTATGCCACACTGACGCCACATATCAATATCAAAAGCATCACACACTTGGCTGTCAATGTAGGATGACAGGTATCTAAATTGTTGTTAGCATGTCAAGTTACAACAGAAAAGCAACTGAATCATATTTTGAAAAAGACAAGAAATTGTATTGATAAACATAATGAACACACGATTTTGATTAAAGTATATACAAACTGATTTCGCAAAAAAACAAGATGCCTATTATGTCCTTTCGGGGAAAGCCAAACATTAAATCCGACCTTTCTGGAATCTGGCAGAAGCCTAGAAGGTGCTGCAATGCGATTGGTCCTCGGCAACTCCCTATACCTGTAGAGGGTATACAGTGTACATATACAATGTCATAATACATACATGCATATGTAACTGTAAGAAACTATTGCAGGGTTGCTAACTACGACACATCTTGGCAACAGAATAAAATCTAAAAATATTAAATATAGAGCTGGTTTCATTTTAGAATGGTTTCATCTTAAAATTCAAATTTTTCAGAGTAATGTACTTAACTTTTTTAAAAATTCTTTGATTACTACTCTGACTTGATTCTTGTTACTATTACTGCTTTAGAATACAGTCAAACCTGTATTAGCGGTCACCTTTGCATAGCGGCCACCTGCCCATAGTGGTCACTTTTTGTCGGTCCCTTGGATTTTTCCCATTGACATAAGCATTAAGAATTAGGCTATAGCGGCCACCTGTCCAACGCGGTCGCAGCCAGACGATTTTCGGTCCCGCGAGTACAGTAACACTGCCGATAACGTTCACGGCGCGCCGGTAGAAGCCGCATCGCCACCGCACGCCGGGTTCAAAATCTTCATTTTTTTCACGCAGTTATCAAATTTATCCGGCCTCAACTGGATAGGATCATAATAAAGAAAACCAGAATGTTTTATCTTTGTTAGAAAATCCATGGTTTGACGCGAAGTCAAGTATAGTTTTCTTCACATGGCTTGCGTTTGTACATCGTGGACAATTTCTGTGCATTTCGACTGGACAAATATTACGGCAGCCTTTTGGAAAATACAACCCACACAAGTACCTGATGCGGTAAGTTCGTGAAATGTTTGAATGCCGGCCCAATTTCCGTTTTTACCGGGAATTCATTCAAATTGTGCTCAAAACGTGTTTTGCGCAATTTTCAAAATGGCGCTGATACAAACTGGATAGGTAGCAGCAAAAAGGTCAACGGAAGACACCACTGTTACGGAGGTATAATATACAGTACTAAATTTATTTTGCTGCAAAGTATCACTGAGGATAATTACTAAACCAAAAGCTTCAAAATGAATGTGGATAATACTACTATGATGTAAAATTTGGGCTGTTAAATCTTTCTGAAAAGAAAAAAAGCCCTCAAAAGAGCGACCTTCTTCTGAGTACCCTATTAGCATAATGGTAGATGCTGATCAACACAAGCCACAACAAGAGACTGAGGAAAATTGTCGCCACGATTTTATGTTTGAAAACGGTCGAAAACGAACAGTAAGTGACAACTGTGCAACATGTATTTTGTTCTTAACTAACTAGGAGTAAAAGAACAACAATCGAACTTCTAAAATGTGCCTTACCTGTTTACATGTGTACTGTACGGTGAATAAATGTATCTCAGTGGGTACTGAAAACATGTGTCACTCGTGGTCAATTAATCGACATTTTCTCCATAGCGGCCACCTGTTCTTAGCGGCCAGTTTTGGCCAGTCCCTTGAGTGACCGCTATAGACAGGTTTGACTGTATCTTCCAATATGTATGATTGTACATCGTGTACATGATGTATGGCAAGGGTGCAAACAAAAGCTTAAAGCAAGAGAAAGTTGAAAAATCTTTGAAGAATGATCCCTCTCCTGCAACTTAACTTTTTCCAGAAAATAAAATCCGGGAGGATTTTGCAACTAGATAATACAAAATCCTACACTCACCAGCTGAAGACGTCCACACCAATGAGAGAGAAGACCCTGTTGAGCGCAGGAAGGATCTGCTTGTTGATGTAGTAGGTGGCGTTGAGACGGAGGTTGGGGTCGTTCAGCACTTCCTGGGGCTGTCGCACCAGCTGGATCAGCGGCAAGCCCGGACTCCCGTACACGATCACGTAAGGTACGCGCTCGCCGACCCTCGGTTCCGCCCGACGGTCGCTCGACAAGAGGCGCCTGAATATCAAATCATCTTGATTACACATTTCATTTGCATCTTTTGCATGAAACAGGCCCAGATACTTAATAAACCCTTGCCCTGCGGGGCCCCTATATATAGGATCTGGAGTTGCACATTACAGAGCATTTATGTGGGACCTTTACACGCACGGGTTGGGGGTATTTTTCAGCTGAAAGCATCACACCGCAGCGAATGCGGAAGTAACTATGTCACAGCAGCGCAGAAAAAGTCAAGGGAAAATGACCTGATTAAGAAATCAAATTAATGAAATAAATTGCGTAAAAAACACCATTGGAACAAGGCCTAGGGTTAATAAAGGTACTTAATAGAAAATGGAAAAAAATTACAGGGAATGTTATGAATGATGCAACAGTATGCTGTACCTGCAACAAATTATATTCCAGTGTGTGCATATAAATGTCTCACAGTATGACTTGCACACACTTTGGATAGATTCGTTTGCATTGCTTTAATACGGCCTTCAATACTTGCCTTATGGAAAGAGTGCAAAGTTAAGAAACTAAGGGTTAAAATGTACAATGCACATCCATACACTGGTGAATCTACTCACCTGGTGATCTCCAGCGCGGGAACGCACGCCGTGGGCCTGTAGGACGCCTTGCCGCGATACTCCTTAGCAATGATGCAGTCCTGCATGCTGGCCCGGCCCTCCAGAAGCTTGGTGCACTGTCGCTCCACATACTGCTTCACCTGAGACACGTCCTTCGTCATGAACAGGGTCTTCAGGGAGCACTCCAGGATCTGGGAAGATAAACATATCAACAACATATCAGCAACGTCAGTTCTTTACCATAAACTGTACTTGTGCAACTTGGTGCACTGTTGCTCCATGTACTGCTTCACACGGGACACGTCCTTTGACGTGAACAGGGTCTTCAAGGAGCACTCCAGGATCTGGGAAGATAAACATATCAACAACAGATCAGCAACGTCGGTTCTTTACCATAAACTGTACTTGTGCAGCTTGGTGCACTGCCTCTCCAAATACTGCTTCACACGGGACACGTCCTTCGTCGTGAACAGGGTCTTCAAGGAGCACTCCAGGATCTGGGAGGATAAACATATCAACAACATATCAGCAACGTCAGTTCTTTACCATAAACTGTACTTGTGCAACTTGGTGCACTGTCGCTCCATGTACTGCTTCACTTACTGCTTCCTCCTTCGTCGTGAACAGGGTCTTCAAGGAGCACTCCAGGATCTATGAAGATAAACATATCAACAACATATCAGCAACGTCAGTTCTTTACCATAAACTGTACTTGTGCAGCTTGGTGCACTGTCTCTCCACGTAACGCTTCACCTGCGACATGTCCTTCGTCGTGAACAGGGTCTTCAGGGAGCACTCCAGGATCTGGGAAGATCAACATATCAACAACATATCAGCAACGTCAGTTCTTATCCATAAACTGTACTTGTGCAACTTGGTGCACTGTCTCTCCATGTAACGTTTAACGTACTGCTTTGTCCTTTGACGTGAACAGGGTCTTCAGGGAGCACTCCAGGATCTGGGAAGATCAACATATCAACAACATATCAGCAACGTCAGTTCTTATCCATAAACTGTACTTGTGCAGCTTGGTGCACTGTCTCTCCATGTAACGCTTAACTTACTGCTTTGTCCTTCATCGTGAACAGGGTCTTCAGGGAGCACTCCAGGATCTGGGAAGAAAAACATATCAACAACATATCAGCAACGTCGGTTCTTTACCATAAACTGTACTTGTGCAGCTTGGTGCACTGTCTCTCCACGTAACGCTTCACGTACTGCTTCGTCCTTCGTCGTGAACAGGGTCTTCAGGGAGCACTCCAGGATCTGGGAAGATAAACATATCAACAACATATCAGCAACGTCGGTTCTTTACCATAAACTGTACTTGTGCAGCTTGGTGCACTGTCTCTCCATGTAACGCTTAACGTACTGCTTCATCCTTCGACGTGAAAAGGGTCTTCAGGGAGCACTCCAGGATCTGGGAAGATCAACAAAGCAACAACATATCAGCAACGTCAGTTCTTATCCATAAACTGTACTTGTGCAGCTTGGTGCACTGTCTCTCCATGTAACGCTGAACGTACTGCTTGGTCCTTCGTCCTGAACAGGGTCTTCAGGGAGCACTCCAGGATCTGGGAAGAAAAACATATCAACAACATATCAGCAACGTCGGTTCTTTACCATAAACTGTACTTGTGCAGCTTGGTGCACTGCCGCTCTACGTACTGCTTCACACGCGACACGTCCTTGGACGTGAACAGGGTCTTCAAGGAGCACTCCAGGATCTGGGAAGATAAACATATCAACAACATATCAGCCACGTCAGTTCTTTACCATAAACTGTACTTGTGCAGCTTGGTGCACTGCCGCTCCACGTACTGCTTCACACGGGACACGTCCTTCGTCGTGAACAGGGTCTTCAGGGAGCACTCCAGGATCTGGGAAGATAAACATATCAACAACATATCAGCAACGTCGGTTCATAACCATAAACTGTACTTGTGCAGCTTGGTGCACTGTCTCTCCATGTAACGCTTAACGTACTGCTTCGTCCTTCGTCGTGAACAGGGTCTTCAAGGAGCACTCCAGGATCTGGGAAGATAAACATATCAACAACATATCAGCCACGTCAGTTCTTTACCATAAACTGTACTTATGTGCAGCTTGGTGCACTGTCTCTCCACGCATCGCTTCACGTACTGCTTCCTCCTTCGACATGAACAGGGTCTTCAGGGAGCACTCCAGGATCTGGGAAGATCAACAAAGCAACAATGTCAGTTACATGCACTTCTTAAGCCTTCATGTTAGTAAAGAAGTCTTCTTACATGTACTTTTGAGTCAAAGTGTAATGCTTTTTTGATAGCAGATGGTGCAATGCAGCGTCACTACGGCTCGCTTTTATAGCCAAGCACACTGGGTCGCCCCTACCATTCTTGACAAGTGTGTTGGGATCTTTTGCGTGCAGAGGTTTGACGTCCGAGCTTTACGCCTTAACACCCGAAACAACCCCACACATTGTGATCATAAATAAGGATTGGCAATGTCATTTTGTTTCACTGGACAAAGTTAAGATCTTGGACACAGAATCAGACTTTTTTGCAAGAGTCCATCTACATCCAGGCTTTACAACCATCCCTCAACAGAGACGGAGGGCGCCATAGACTTTCTACAACATGTAATCCACTGCTCACCTAGTCACGTGTCTCATCTGCATAACTTGACGTCACAGAAGCAGTACATGGTTCATTCCTAATGACAAAGACTGTAGCTGATCAGTCGAAAATTTGGGTAAGTCCAATTTTTTGTGTTGGCATTTACAGTTTAAACTCCACTCAGAATCATTTTGTTTGCTTTGTTTAAGGAACTGTTATGCAGCACCTACATAGGATATAGGAGATTCTTTTTACACAACCAGGTAATCTCACCTGCTGACGTTTCGGTGTCTGTCGGACACCTTCTTCAGAGCTTCTGACTGGAGTACTGCTTCTCACCGCTATAAGTAGCCGATGTAGGTGGCGCTTTTGCGGCGAGAACGTAATCCCAAACGTGGCTGAGCTTGTATCCCCCCTCGTCTCGGTTCATCACTGGTGATAACTTCCTAATCCATACTGCCTCCTTGATCCAACGAATGCGTCTGTTGTCCTCCCTGTCTATTACTTTGGCTCCCTCCCAGTCAATGACACAGTTGTTTCTAGCAACATGGTCCGAGATTGCAGATTTCTTCTCTTCTTGTTGTGCTTGTCTTTTCTGGGATCTAGTGTACTTGACCGCATCACTGTCGGTAGCTTCCTTTTGATGTTCTTTGAGCCTAGTTCCAAGGGTCCTGCCTGTTTCCCCAATGTATACTTCTTCACAGCTTGCGCATGGGACCTTGTATACACAGTCTGTTTTGGCTAGGTCATCCACCTTGTCCTTGGGATGCACCAACAGGCTCCTTAGAGTTGTTTTTGGCCTGACCGCAGTGGCTACATTGTGTTTCCTGAACATCCTTTCCAGTGGTTCTGTGACTCCTTTAATGTAAGGGATGATCACCATGCCTTTTGCCTTCTCCTCTTGCTGTTTCGAGGTCTTGGTCTTTTCTGTCTGTTTGCGCCTCCTCTGTTGTTCCACTTTCTGGAAAGTCCATTCCGGGTAGCCGCAACGCATGAGGGCCCTTTTTATGTGCTGTGTCTCTAGTTCTTTGTCCTGGTCCTCTGTGACTACTGCGTTACAACGGTCCATTAAGGTGCGGATAACTCCCAGCTTTTGGTGCAGTGGATGGTGGGACTGGAAGTTTAGGTACTGGTCTGTATGTGTGCTCTTCCTGTACACCAGTAGTTTCACCGAGCCGTCCCCCTTGCGTACTAGTAGGGTGTCAAGGAAAGGTAGTGTTCCTTTCTCCTCCTCTTCGTAGGTGAACTGTATGTTCCCTGTGGGGTCAGTGTTGTTCAGGTGGTCGGTGAGCTCCTGCTGGGCTCCCCTCTTAACAACTTCCATAACATCGTCAACGTACCTTTTCCACAGTTTTGGTCTGCATGTGACTGGTACTGTGGCCATAGCTTGTTGTTCCAGCCACTCCATAAACAGGTTGGCCAACACGGGGGACACAGGGCTACCCATGGCTGTACCAAACTTCTGCTGGTAGATGTTGCCTCTGAAACTAAAGTATGTAGTTGTAACAATGAAGGACAGCAGTTCCAAAATGTCATCTACTTGCAAGTTGGTCCGGTTCTTTAAATCCCTGTCTTCCTGGAGCCTTCTTCTAATGATGTCAAGTGTTTCTGGGATAGGAGTGTTGGTGAAGAGTGACACCACGTCATGTGACAGGAACATGTCATCTTCTTCTATCAAAATGGTTGACATTTCTTCTGCAAGATGTTTCGAGTTCTTGATGTGGTGTACCGACTTCCCAACCAGCGGTGCTAACAGGTCAGCTAGGGCTCTCGACGTGTTATATCCAATGGACCCTGTGTAATCAACTATGGGGCGCAAGGGATATCCTGGTTTATTAATCTTAGGTGCACAGTACATTCTTGGTACGTTTTCTGCAGTAGGATACAAGTAATTCTTTTGTTCTTCAGTGATCTTACTTTCCTTCATAAGTCGTGTCAAAATTGCCACTAACTTTCTCTTGTACTTTTGCGTGGGGTCCGTAGATAGTTTCTCATACGTTTTCCCGTCTGCTAGCATGGCACTCACCTTCTCTTCATAGTCTGTTCTGTTCATAAGCACCGTGGCTTTCCCTTTGTCCGCTGGTAGTATCAGTACGTTTTTGTCCTTCCTTAGTTCCTTCAGGGCTTCTCTTTCTTGCTTGGTGATGTTGGATTTCGGGGGTTTCACTGTTCTGAGGATGCCTGCTACTTCGGATCTGAGCTGTTCGGCGCTGCTCAGGGGCAAGCACAAACACGCACTTTCCGTGGCCACCACGAAGTCTTCCACGGGGAACTTGTCCGGCGTGACCGCGAAGTTCAGTCCCTTCTGCAGTACACTGGTCTGGGGGTCGGTCAGAGTCTTCTTGGAGATGTTCACTACCCATTTTTTCAACTGCGTGCCGGATAAATCGATGTCTGATTCTTGTTGTTGTCGGAAACTTGCTTGTTTGAGGCGCTCGAATTTTCCAAGATGGCGGTCCCGCGTCCCTTGAAACTCTCGTTCCCCGGATCTGGTCACATGCAAACGCACGGCGTCCTGTAGATTTTCCGGTAGCTCCGCTTGTAGTTCGTCAAAAATCCCTTGTTGATTTTCCTTGAGGTTCCGAATTTTGTTATTTGTAACACGGATCCTTTCCCTCACAAGAGCCTTTTCTGCCTTTTGGATGATGTCCTTGGCGTTTCTGGTGCGTATGCCTGTTTTCAGTCTCAGGCTGGGAGGGGTGATATTCTCGTCCTTGCGTCAGCAGGTGAGATTACCTGGTTGTGTAAAAAGAATCTCCTATATCCTATATTCTACCAACCTGATGAAATTATTTTCGGAAGCACCTACATATTTACATAAGGTCTTACATACTAACAATATATCTGACCTTTGAGGCAGCAGGACAGCCATCCCTCCGGACTGTTTCGATCCCCTTGGCATCAAACTCTGGCTCCCTCTGGTCGGGGGTCTCGTACATGTAGCCCACGTAGCGCTTCTTGGTCTGCAGCAGGCACGGCAGGTAAACCTTCTCGAACTTGAGCTTGACGGGCTTCGGGTTCGCCGCCGTGACGGTCTCCGCAATCTCCTGACCGATCTGGAAGGCGCGGTCTTTGGAGGCTCCCTTCAGGAGGACGAACATGCTGCATGGAATGGCACAAGACAGTTTTTTTGTTAGATTTTTTGATTGAATTTTTCAAGGAAAAATAACAAACGCAGTGAGCGAAACGAAAAGCCATAGAAAACATACAGATTATCTACATTGATGAAGGTCATACAGATTATCATGAACAATAATATCTATGGAAGTTCAGGAATTTCAAATATGAAAATAAATTAAATGGTAATAATAGAAATCTAAAAATCTGGTAGCCTTGGCACAAGACAAAAGTAGAGCAGGACATGTTCACAAAAATCGCATTGCATGTACAATGTTTTACAGTACTATGAGTATGACAGGGCACAACACTGGGCCCTACCTATTTGAACCCCAAACCTACAGATTCTAAGTTAACAACCCTAACTACAAGACCACCTTGCCACTTTCTACAAACCTTGTAGTATTTGAATGGTCCATAAAATGGCCTAACAAACCTGTCTGTGTCGCCATACACCACCCGGGCACCCCACTTGGGCGTGTCGTTGACCAATCGGATGGCTCGCTCCAGAGTCTCCCTGGCCTTCCTCACGATGCTGTCTGCGATCTCGATGCAGGCCATGCGTCCTGAGAAGCTGGCGGAGGTGTAGCCATATGTCACGTTAGCGATGAGCTTCAGGCCCAGCTGACGCGAATGGAGCATCCTGGTGAGGTTCTAGTGGGAAACAAACAGATTTTGTTTAGCATTAGGCCACACCAATTTAATTTCTTGGTTAACAGATTTTTTTTCCTAATTTTAGCATGTCAGGACACCATGAAAACAGAAGGCTGGGGTGAAAACTTGCACCTGACCCTGTTCACTCCCTGAAACTGTGTGCTACTGTCATACGTGGCATTCTCAAATCCCTGTTGTAGCTACCTTATCCTGTTTGTGATCCTTCATCGACTTCTTGACCATGATGCGTGTGTTGAGGATGTCCTGCAGCATGCCTGGTAAGATGCCCTTGCGAACATCCTTCGTGACGAAGGCCACACCATTGGGCGACACCGTCAGACGGTCCCGCAGTTTCCTCAGCACACCAGGAGGCACCTTCAGGCTGCTACAGCCAAATTCAAACTCTCCAGGTCTGTGTGGAAACAGATGCAGAAAATAAGATGAATGGAGTGCAATTCATACATAACCTGCTAGGAGGCGCTGTGAAGAGAAACTGAGATGCGGTGATCAGCGTACCAGGAGGCACCTTCAGGCTGCTACAACCAAATTCAAACTCTCCGGGTCTGTATGGCAAAAGATGCAGAAAATGAATTCAGAGACATGAATGGAGTGCAATTCATACATAATCTGATAGAAGGCGCTTTGAAGAGAAACTGAGATGCAGTGATCAGCGTACCAGGAGGCACCTTCAGCCTGCTGCAGCCAAATTCAAACTCGCCAGGCCTGTATGGCACAGGATGCAGAAAATAGGTTTAGAAAGATGGACTGCAATTCATACATACCCTGCTAGGAGGCACTGTGAGGAGAAACTGAATAGAGATGCATCGAAAAACATGACTTTTGGAAATGATGGGGAGATTGTTTTGCATTCATTAGCAAATGTTTGCTTTGTAGTTAAGAGAGTGGACTTACTCAGACAGGTGCTCCACCCTCCCCAGACATGTGGTGTAACAGTAGTTGTACTTACAGACACGTGGTGTAACAGTAGTTGTACTTACTCTGACAGGTGCTCCACCCTCCCCAGACACGTGGTGTAACAGTAGTTGTACTTACAGACACGTGGTGTAACAGTAGTTGTACCTACAGACACATGGTGTAACAGTAGTTGTACTTACTCTGACAGGTGCTCCACCATCCCCAGACACGTGGTGTAACAGTAGTTGTACTTACAGACACGTGGTGTAACAGTAGTTGTACTCACTCTGACAGGTGCTCCACCCTGCCCAGACACGTGGTGTAACAGTAGTTGTACTCACTCTGACAGGTGCTCCACCCTGCCCAGACACGTGGTGTAACAGTAGTTGTACTTACTCTGAAAGGTGTTCCACCCTCCCCAGACACGTGGTGTAACAGTAGATGCATGTACTTACTCTGACAGGTGTTCCACCCTCCCCAGACATGTGGTGTAACAGTAGTTGTAGGCGATGATGATGGAGGGGTAGAGGGACTGGAAGTCCAGCACCAGTACAGGGTGGGTGTAATGTGGTGTAACAGTAGTTGTACTTACTCAGACAGGTGTTCCACCCTCCCCAGACACGTGGTGTAACAGTAGTTGTAGGCGATGATGATGGAGGGGTAGAGGGACTGGAAGTCCAGCACCAGTACAGGGTGGGTGTAAAACCTGGACTCCGGCTCCAGAATCAGGGGAAGACACTCGGGGGCTCTCTGTCTGCAGAACAAAATACAACGTAGGTCATTAACCTTACCTCAATTCAAACCACAGCAACTTTTCTGAGAATAAATGCATGGGGTGCTATAATGGAGCTGGAGGATGATTTGGAATTTCCTCCCTTCTACGGAGCAGAGTTTTCGGAATTTCGCTTTAGAATAGAGCATTCCAATGCTTCTTGAGAGAGGAAATTACTGTCAAGACAGGTCGCAGTTGAAGTCAGTGCCCACATTGTCAGACAATCTGCCTAGGATAAGAGGGCGCATGGTAAAGCCCCCGTCACAAATAAGAGATTCAGCTCGGCCGACGTGTTGGCGAGCTTCAAATGTGCATTTTCGGCCGAAGTACGGCTGACGTCCTGTCGATTACGTAGGCTTCGGGCGACTTTTAGAAATCAAAGTTGATCCAAATATTGGCCTTTTACCAGGTTAGTCGATACTGACTTTGTCCATGTCCAAGAGATGGTACCATCTCATAGGGGATTTTTAGTTTTTAGTGTTCGACGGACGTCGCCCAAGATTTTCATGGGAAAAAACGGTTGACGCTCGGGCGATTTTGAAATTCGGCGAGCTTCGGGCGATCTACAAAGTCGGCCGACGCTCGCATGAATTGTGACGCCGGCTTAAGGGCATGGGTGCAGCTCCCATCTTTCCTGCTTTTTGTAAAGACTATAGACATATCCAAGTTAAAGTCACCCCGGGGCCCGGACCTGCCCCAACGTTGCCCAGTAGCTGCAGGGTGTCACAAAGGACCTTAGCATAGAGTAAAGGTATAGAGAAATATGACAAAAGGGCACAACCAAGTCATACCTAGCTCTTTGCTGCATACTGGGAGAGACTGTGATGTAATTCATGGGCTTGGCTCTCCTCAACATGGTGGACTAAAAATCTTTGCAATAACTACTAATTAAAGTAGGGGATACTAAATATGAAAAAGGCACAACCAAGTCTTTCATGTATCTTTGCCAAAACTAGTTACCCAAGCAACTGAATAAAAATCAAACAGTCAGACGTTGCCAAAAAAACAAAACAATTTCATCCAGTTGCTTGAGTAACTATTTTTGGCATATCTTATTACCTGGATGTCTAACCTTCATCAACGTATTAAATCTTACCTCGCTCTCTGCTGCATACTGGGAGAAACTGCGATGTAGTTCATGGGCTTAGCTATCCTCAGCATCATGGACTTGCAGACTCATGGACTTAAAGTCTTTGCAATACCTACTAATTAAAGTAGAGGATACTACAATATGAAAAAAGGCACGACCAAGTCTTACCTAGCTCTCTGCTGCATACTGGGAGAGACTGCGATGTAATTCATGGGCTTGGCTATCCTCAGCATCATAGACTCCACGCGGTACTGCGACCCCCGCGTCAGGACGTGGTAGAACTGGATTCCGAACAGCCGGGCGAGCTCGCTCGTCCGACCAATCAGATCCATCTGTTCCATCAGCTGCAGGTTGCCGCGACAACGAGTGACGAAATGGTCAACAGTTCTCCATCTGTGAAAGAACAGGACATTTAATAGAACATTCAAGTTTATGACGTTGTCAAATCAGCATTCTAAAATCATTTCTGCAAAAGTGATTTGGAGAGAATAAATATTCACCAGTGTTTATTTGCTTCTTTAATTGATTGGTTGATTAATGAAAGGATAATTCAAAAACTTTTGCAAGGATTTATAAGATCATTTTATTCTATTCTATCTTAATCTTAGTAACCTATTTATCTTATTGGAATTGCAACAAAGCAATACAACGCAGGTATCAATTTAATACATTACCCCCTACACTGTAAGCTTTATACTACCCAAAGAAGTACTATGTTATCATCCCTTTCCAACATAACTGACCTTCAGCTACTTAAAGAGCAAGGCTGGACTATAAAACCACCTAATAAATTCAGCTAACGTAAACTCCCAGATCTCAGTCTGCTTCTGAATGCCGTGGTGTTCACATCAGTGAAGGGGCTCGCTGGCTAAGACAATTTACCATCTATTGAAGTTACTTCAGCACATGTTTGAAATCCTTTAGTGTATAAAAGGAATCAAAGCATAGTTGCACATAAACAAGTCAGCTTTGTAGTACCTAACCAAGAATATGAGTAGAGTGATAATATGAAGCAATTACAACACTGGCCTGCCATGCTCACTGGTAGAATGTCTCAGACATTAGCTGTCAGTATACAAATTACATTTCTACAGAGCCACTGACTCTATACTGGTTTCTTAGACTGCCAAGTAGTCACTACCACAATTGTATAAGTCATACTTCTAGACACACAGCTATCAAAGCTAATTCAGCTCAGAGGAAAATATAGATACGATTCCAAGTTTGAAGGGGTTGCTTTGACAGTTGAAAACACAATGTTATGATTTTCGGAAAGTTGCCTAGCAAAGTTACGTGTTGTATAGATTACGTAGCTTTGTTACACCTACATGTATCTGGGTTATTTTGTTGGTCTGACAATGTTTTCTTGAAAAACTAGTGAGAGAATTAGCGGATTTTTCAAACCTTGAGACGTCAGTTAATATGCAAATGATTTCCTGTCGTCTGCCCTGATCCGATTCTATTGTTCTTTGAGTCAGACGGGCAGAGATCCGCTACAGAGGATTATCCATTCATGATGTTGGGATGAGGGTTGGAGTCAATTTACATGTAGCTTCTAGCTACCTGACAGAAGATAGTTTTTATAGGAGGAGAACCCTGGGTCCTGCCTTCTTGTCCTTTAACGACAGTTCATTGTGTTCTCTCCTGTTACGCGGTTCTACGTCACTCTCATACTTACAAAACTGTAAAATATTCGATATAGTTCATACTTACATACATTGTACAGGCAGATTCATTTATTGATAGATACCAACTTGTATTGTCTATTGTCATTTTCCTTTTATCCATTCTGTATTTATGTATGTTATTATGTCTCTTTTTTGTATGTTTTGAGTAGAAGGCTTCAAATAAGCAATGGCTTCCTGCTTAATACTCTGAAAACATATGCGAATAAAATAAATAAATTCAATACTTGATCCTCACCTGAAGAGATCTGCCTTGTTGTCGAACCAGTCCGAGAGGGTGCGGAAGGAGTACAAGGGAACCCGCTGGTGCATGGCGTGGAAGGCCACGTTCTCAAACGTGTAGTTGTTCAGGGCCAGCTGTGGATAAACATCACAACTGTTAGACAAAATCCACTGAAATCAGCACTTTTGTTTAAAAAACAAAACTTAACAAACGTTTCTGCGAGAAATCTTCATATACATATGTCGAAAAAAGATAAGCAAGTAAGTTCCAAAGTTTAATTTCAAAACAGGACCTTACAAATGCTTCTGACAGAAATCTTTATACTAGTTTCCATCTGTCCCAAAGAATTTAGCAGACAAGTTTCATAATTTTCAATTCTTCTAAATATTGCACAGCATAAAACACAAGTACCTAACATCAAGCTTTACACAATCATGATGTGATTGAAAATTCAAAATGAGAAGGCCACGTTCTCAAACGTGTAGTTGTTCAGGGACAGCTGTGGATCAACATCATCAGTGGTACTATTAGACAAAACCCACTGAATCTTAAGTTAAAAAAACAAATCCTTACAAATGCTTCTTAGACCCATACGTCAAAAAAAGTAATAGCAATTATGTTACAAAATGTCCATAGTCTTCAGTGTTTAATTTGTATATTAAGTTACTTTTAATCTAGAGAATTGTGAAGTTTTCTACATTGTATAATCAACTTGTTCTGTCACACATTTTCTATTCTATTTGAAGTTTGTCCTATCTCTCCACTATATGTCCAAAAAGATATAACAGGTAAGTTTCAAAACTTTCAATTCAACCAAATTCTGCACAACAAAGCACACAAGAACCTAATATCAAGTTTTCCATTATTTACTTACTTTTTAACAATAATGTGATTGTACCTGAACACTTTAGCGCACTGAAGTAGCTGTTTGGCTCCCAGTTCCCTATTGGTTACACGCTCATTCTCATTTAAATGTACACATTCTGTAATCTCCGTTACCGATTGAAATAAGACGTTTCTAGCATTAGGATAGGCCATATATGTAAGATGTCAAACTGTAGTTTTTATGACGACTTCTAAAAACGGCAGTTTGGTACCCTATATGTGGCATATCTTAAAGCCAAGAACGTCTTACTTCTAACGGTAACAGAGATTACAAAATGTGTACACTTAAATGAGAACGAGTGTACAGTGTTAGGCAGCAGGGAGAAGGCTAAAACGAGATGGAGTTTGTCCTACCTCTCTCCTCATGAGTCTCCAGACGTTGATGACAATGCGCCCGACGATGTTGATCTCCGACATGTGGTCTGCCCCCCACTCATCCTGTTCAGCAGAAAAACTACTCTCCTTTGCAGCATCTGGTCAAACAAAAGAAAAAAAAATAAGTTATCCTTAACAAAACAAATATGAACACCAACAAAAGGCATCTTATACACTTTTATCTTCACAGTAGCAAAATTTCATGGTGTAAGGAAAATGGACATTTTCACTGAACTTTAACTTCACGGTGGCGGCAAGTGATTTACAGAACGGATGTGTGAAGGAATCATAAATAATAACAAGATTTTTCACGGTGATGATAAGTTCACGGTACAGAGGTGACCGTGATAACCGTGAACATTAAGTTACAGTCACTGTGAAAGAAACACCGGTAGTGGTGTCTATACTGTCTTACTGTTCTGAACTTCATAAAAACATACACTAGAACAGTATGCTTATGCCTACCTGGCACCCTTGATAGCATCGGACAGAGGTCTATCTCCAGTGTAGTTGCTCTCTGTAGCAGGTAGCCCCACGATAACATCTGTACCTCGTAACCAACAAGGATGTCAGGGTCCCATCTGGAAAAGTGAGCAAGCTTACTTCTCAATAAACAACAATATAAGACACAGCAGAAGGTTTATTTGTTTATTTCAAAGTTCTCTTAGTGACAGTAAATGATACATGTACTTCACTAATCTTCCTGAAGTCGCAACTGCTATATAAAGTAAAGGTAAAGTGATCAAAGCATGGCGCTTTTTCGTTACCTAGTAGTACAATGTTAGCTTCCCTACAGCTCGCATATTTTCGCCAAGCACACCGTGTCACCCCTACTCTACTCGACAAGTGTGTTGGGTTCTTTTACATGCAGAGGTTTGACGCCTTATAGATCCCTCATACACGGGCTGTGTGCTTTACAAATGTATGTCCCTCTCCGATGCGACTCTTTTCCAATCGTGTCCAGGCCCGGGCGCAAACTTTGGCCGCTGGCTCCACGGAATTTGAACCAGATGTGGTGAGAGGCAGAGTGCGCAAACTACTGCACCATTGCTATATATTGGACATAGCTTTATGCCATACAATGTGCACCAGTATTTTAATCATTTAGATTGACCACATTTTTGGAAGGATTGACATAACAGGTGTCTATCACCTTTCCAAAATGTCCACCCGACCAGACTGTAAGGTTTGATCCACTTACATCGGGAAGGACCCGTACTCTTTTTGCTAAGTGTGGTGGATACTTTGACGTGCAAGTAATACTGAACATCCCCATAGAAGTGTAAGGACAACTCACTGTCTGATCAGCTGGACAAGATGTTGAACCAGATCCTTTTCCTCAGCAACGTAGGTCACCTCAAGGCTGGTCACACCTGATCTGGGCAGCAGGGGCCTGCAGTTCTGAGCTCTTCTGGTAGGTGGAGCAGCTGAAAGGTGCCACAGAACATCTTCAAATTACTTCTTGAAATGACTTCTTGTTTTACATCATAACTTATTGCTCTGTACCATTGAAAGTCCTTTTCGATGTTTTTCTGGATGGTTTAATTGTTTTGAACAATGTTCTTTTTTCATGCACATACTTGATTGTTTGCTATGATAAAAAAAAGACGCAAAATTGATTGACAAAAACTCTGAACACACCTGTTGACGTGCTTGGCTTGTTAACATCCACAATATCTTCTCCTTCAACCGAGTCCTTGTCAACAATGATGACCCCTGTAACCTCTGCCCTCTGACCTCTTGCCTTCTGACCATCATCATGTAGACAGTAGAATAGCATGCAGATGGGGTCGTACTCGGGGTCGGGTCGAAGTTCACGCCTGGTGCGGATGTGGAGCTCCATACTGATCACAGTTAGGTTCTGAACCTGGAATTGATCACGAGCTTTTATGAATGAATGAAGACCTCTCCTCTACTGTACACATATACCCACTGGGTTAAGTACAGGACACAACAAAAGAATAGTTCACAGATACATCTATGCATTGTCCACGAAGCGATACGACATTATAACATACATGTACATGTACCCATTATCATGATACATGTGCATTACTAGCAACCTCCTCCTAAATTTTAAACTTAACGCACACTTCATTTCATATATCTATTCATCTCTAATTGTGTATGTCAGCATTGGAAATTGTATCTTTGTTTTGCTGAAGCTTGATATGTTTTCCTCATAATAATGCATTGGAAGATACATCAGTACTACACATGTACAATGTCTTTAAAAATGCTTCTGCCAAAAAATGTCCTCATAATGTTTCATGAAAAATGTCTACATAATAATGCAATTTGGAAGAACAACTACACATGTACAATGTAAAATGTAACTTTAAATGCGAGATGACTTGACAACGACCTTGCCGTACCTCGTGTAGTGCCTTTGCATCCTGTAGGTTTTGCTGGGTGACCTTGAACCCATAGGTGTTGTCCAAGGTCGGGCCTTCTATCTGGGAGATGCTTCTTCTCATGTCTGGGGTGTGGAACTGATTCTACAAGAAAACACCAAGATAAACAATACGTTATTATCTTGACTTAAATGACATTGATCGAAAGAGACACTGGACTCTCAGGTTCTCAGTTATTTTCCGCCATGAAGGACAAATTGTACTGGAAGAACCTTATTGACTGTATCCCACCGGAGTAATCCGGATGAACGATGATGATGATGATGATGATTATCTTGAAATATTCCTTGCTGTGTGTCTTCGAAACTGACTGTTTCTGACAGAAAAGGGGAGTATTGAAATATACAAATTTCTTGCCACGACACACATTTTGGCAGGCTCAAATTTCTGTGTGATGGTTTAAATTTATAGTCACTATTACTGTGTGGTTCAAAGCTATCCAACAGTTACACACGTACGAATAAAAGAAATGAAAAAAGTTGCAGTCCAAGCAGACACACCTTCAGCTGCGTATTCAAGACCACTTTCCTCAAAACGTCATGATGAGCTTTGGTTGTCCTCCTTGAAACACTGTCCTCACTTGTTCCTGGGCTTGTTGGACTTTCTACAACACTCTTCCTACTTGCTTCTACTCCTATGGGTGTGCATGTTGGAAAGTTTAGTTCCGAGGGTCTTCTAGAGGCTACGGGAGTACTGTGGACTTGTTTCTCAATGGCATTGTCTGTAGGGGGGCTTGTTTCAAGCATTAGCGTAGACCCTGACACATCCTCGGGATCTGGATGTTCACTAGAACTTAACATCTCATCTTCTTTTGTCTCTCTAACAGATTCTGACTTTGCAACGAAAGTTTTAGGAGATGTAGGCATCAACTCTCTGCCAATGTCTTCAGTAGGTGAACTTACAGTATCCTTCAGCAACAATTCTTCAAAAACTTGTGTCTTCTTGGTATCAGAGGAAACACTTGGCAACAATAATTTGGCACTGGTACTTGAATTTTCTTTACGTTTAGGTAACTTGTCTGTTTGGGAGACATCAATTTTACGTCCCTCGTTATCGTCTTCAACTTCTATGGCTTCTACTGCGTCTTCCTGCTCCTCGTCACTCTCTTCTCTGGCTTCTGCACTGGGGTTTTCTTGCAGTTGCTTTTGATGGAGGTACTCCTTTTTGGCAGCGATCCACGCGGCGACTTTTTCGGGTTGCGGGGGGAGGCGGCAGGGGGTGAGGACGACGGCACGGTCTCCGGTGACGGCCGTCCGGATCTCGGGTTTCTTCTGGAGCTCCGCGAGGAGGTCGAACCCGCCATCTTGTCCCTGCGACAATGAATAACAACAATCTTAAAACACGAACTAATTTTCTTGTAATACAATGCTTAACTTTCTTCCAACACTAAGGTATTCACGGATTAAATTTTCAACTACCACTGTTGCCTTCTTCAGGATCAATAATGCACTTGCACTTGCACTTGCTGAGGAGTTCTGGGGCTCCCCCATCCATGTACAAGCACGTCCAACCCCCATATGATGGGGAATAAAAGACGTAAAATTGGAGAGAGAGAGAGAGAGAGAGAGAGAGAGAGAGAGAGAGAGAGAGAGAGAGAGAGAGAGAGAGAGAGAATAATAATTGGCCCTGAAGAAGGCGACAGTGGTCGTTGAAAATTTGATCCGTGAATACCTTAGTGTTGGAAGAAAGTGTAGAATTGTATTATGATTACTACCAACACAGATGAGCTTCCATTGAGATTTTCTTGTGTTAGATAAGGCCACACCAATTTAAGTCCTTGGTTCTCAAACATTATAAGCTTTAGTATGTGGACATCATAAAAGCAGAGAGCAGGGAGGAAAACTAAACGTTAACTGTATTAAAACTTAATAAAATTGAGTGCTCCAAGGCATAAACCTAGTCCTGAAGTTTTCATCAATGTTTTTCCAGTTAAGGATATCTTTTTAATCCAAGAACTAACAAATTAAATTGGTGTGGCCTGAAACAGTAAATTGAAACACACACAGAGAACTGTTAGTTACATGTACAAAAACAACCAATCCCTGTTAGTCAAAGCAGATATCTATTCGAAGTGCTTAAAAAGTGGCAATTATATGAAAACTGGAATGAGATGACATTGGAAGGGAACTACGTGTTAGATGACAACCCACCTACTGCCATTACCAACAGGGGGGACACATGTTAGAACCAGAGACAAAGCTTTAACCTTTTAGTTGTTGCTAATTCGGATAAGAAAATCTTTGATGTGATGATTTTAAATCGGGAAAATGCAGAGCCTCACTATAAGGCAGTGTCTTACACTGGGTTGGGCCACCCTGGCTTAATTAAACAGAAAGAAATGGGGAGTTACAAGTTTGCTTTGACTAAGGTTTGATTTCAATAAAATTAATCTTGCAATTGTCTATCCAAAACTAAACAAATTCCACCACCTTAACCCCGTTGATTTTGGTGGTATGAAAAGGTGATTTGAGTTGTTATGCGTCAGTTTTACCTGAGTTTGCATTTGAGTTGTTTTGCCTGAGTTTTACCTGAGTTTGCCTTTGAGTTGTTTTGCCTGAGTTTTACCAGAGTTTGCATTTGAGTTGTTTTGCCTGAGTTTTACCAGAGTTTGCATTTGAGCTGTATTACGTGAGTTTAAACTGAGTTTGCCTTGGAGTTGCTTTGCATGAGTTTTACCAAAGTTTGCCTTTGAGTTGTTTTGTTTGAGTTTTTCCAGAGTTTGCCTTTGAGTTGTTTTGTGTGAGTACTGCCAGAGTTTGCCTTCGAGTTGATTTGCGTCAGTTTTTACCTGAGCTTGCATTTGAGTTGTATTACGTGAGTTTAAACTGAGTTTGCCTTGGAGTTGCTTTGCGTCAGTTTTACCAGAGTTTGCCTTTGAGTTATTTTGTGTCAGTTTTACCTGAGTTTGCTGTGTTGGCCTGGAGGAAGCCAGGACAGCCTTCCAGTGAGTCAGACCCCCCGTGGACAGCTCAGTCTGGTAGGTGGGCAGGACTGTGGGAAGCACAGACTCAAGCTTCAACACCCGCCCACCAACCTCCCTACAGACACACACAGGCACAAGACACAGGCGACGTCACCACCACATGCACATACGCTCCCTCACTACGATAGATTTATTTCCGAAAATAATTTCACCAGGTTGGTAGAACATAGGATATTTGGACATTCTTTTTACACAAACAGGTAATTTCACCTGCTGACGTTTCGGTGTCTGTCAGACACCTTCATCAGAGCTTCTGACTGGAGTAATGCTTCTCACCGCTATAAGTGGCCGATGTAGGTGGCGCTTTTGCAGCGAGAACGTAATCCCAATGGATCAGGAAGTCATCACCAGTGATGAACCGAGACGAGGGGTTGGGGATACAAGCTCAGCCACATTTGGGATTGTGTTCTTGCCGAAAAAGCACCACCTACATCGGCTACTTATAACGGTGAGAAGCAGTACTCCAGTCAGAAGCTCTGAAGAAGATGTCTCACAGACATCGAAACGTCAGCAGGTGAGATCACTTGGTGGTGTTAAAAGAAACTCCAAATATCCGATAGATTTATTCTTACATGGAAACTACCAACTTAAGTAAGTCTTCTTTTAATACACATTTCTCACGTAGAGGACATGGTAGAATGAAAACAGGGCCGATGAGGCAAAGAAACAAAAATACTTTACAACTTTAGTTTTTTATCCCAAATGAAACTAAGTTTAACTGTTAGAGATTAAAGTTAACTGGGAGGTTGCATGACTTCTGTGCTTTTAAAATGACAGTTTTTGGTTAACTGTTAGTTCTAAGACTTCATGTAAATTGAATGATGACTGATTGTACACGTATTTACATGTAGATGGCATAATGTGTCAAAAATAAACAGAAAAGGACGTTGTTGATATATTTTCAGTACTTACATGGGCTTGTCTGGAAGGTCTGTTGGCTTGCTGCAGTAAGGTTCCTGATAGCTGGATTCTCCTAGGCCATGGTTCTTCGCCGACTCTACCACTTCTTTCCCTGTAGGGGGTTTCAGGGCTGGCGTCCATACTTTCCCGTCCTTCCCTATCACTATGGTGTTGGTACCGTCCGGCTCTAGCGGCGAGGGGTACGTTCTTCCCTGTCTTTGATTGCTACTAGCTGGTTCATCATCTTTCTGGCTGCTTTTGGCTGTGGTTCTCTTGTCCGTAGCTTTACATGATTGTTCAGGCTTTGATTTGTTGTTCCCATTGGCGTTGTTTTTACTTCCGGCTGCTTTTCTTCTCCCCCTTTTTCCCTCTTGTTTATCACAGCTATTGTTCGTTTCTTGTGTGCTCTCCTGCGAAGGAGTGCTGTCGTCACTTACTGTGTCTTTTGCTCCTTTCGTTTTTCTCTTTGTCTTCCTACATTTGGCCTGACTACTTTGTGGGGTCTCTTTGCTCTTTGCATCACTGTCACAGCTGTCTGTAGATTTAAACATGTCATTTGTTGAATTTGACATGTTCGTCTCTTCTTCTTGGCCACTCTTACTGTTGTCCTTTGAAGGTGCTGCGCGTTTTTTCTCTGAGCTATTTTCAGGTGATTGGAATCCACTACAGGAAGATGTTTCTTCCTTTGCTTCACCCGTTTCATTGTCATGTTCAATATTTGATCCACTTAGAACTGAAGTACTGGGTTCACCATTAGGACAATTTTCACTGCCTGGCTCTTCACTGCAAACTTCTGAAAGAGTTGATGCTGTTGAGGATTGGATGCACGTGGAAGACACATCCTTTGTTTCTGATTTAACTGTGCTATTGTCGGGTCTTCTCTGGTCCGATTCGGGCGTTTCTGGAATGTTGACGTCGTCCTTTCCGACGCTGCCGCTTCTGCTACCCTCGCTAACGGAGCTCTGGGAGGAAGAAGGTGAAATAGGACTGTTTTTCTCGTGTTCGATCTGCTTTGCCTTCTTCCCTCCTCTAAGCAAGGCCAGGAGGATGCTGCTCCGTTTGTTGGCTTCCTCTGCAGGACTGGACATCCTTCTGAGGGGACTAAACCTGGGCCCACACGTTGGAGAGTTGAGGGGGGAGCCCTGGCTAGAGCTGGGGCGTGGGGAGCCTTGCGGGCTGTGGTTGCTGTAGTGGCGGACTGCCTGTAGCTTGGACTTCAGTTTTAAGCGGACGATGCTGTGTCTATCCGGCGAGACCTCCGCTAAGGGCCTCCCTGCTTCGCAGAAAAACTTGGGCGGGGTGTTCCCACCATCACCCCTGAATTTTAGGTCCGAGGGCTGGGAATAGGAATGACTTCGCTGCCTGTTCGCTGGCTGGGCAGGGGTTTTCTTGGGTTGCGTTAGCACGGGTTTCACTACCGACGGCGCGCTGTCGGAGTGGTGCCTTCTAGGCCCGAGCTCTGTTAGGTTGTTATGCACAGAAGGGTGGGACTGCCACACAGTTGGTCTCTTTGTGTCCTCTGTTGGTATATTTGGGTTGCCCTGGTCTACAGTGTTTGCGGTTGTATCCTGCTTGGGATGGCACACTCTTTCCAACAGTTCATCCAGGTCTTCGTTGTCGTTGAGCACGCTGTAAGCAGAGTGGAACATATCGCTGGTGCTCTCCTGGGAACACTTCGACCTGTTCGACTCCTGGCTGTGGCTGGACATGTTCGGAGCGTGCATCTGTTGACTGCTACTGAACACTTCCATCCCGGGGAGTCTACTCATGCCGGGACTCATCTGGTTCGGGCCGGCATGCACCAGACCGGGACTGCTCTGTGTTGCCGACACCACTCTCTGGTTTGGCCACACGGGGCCAGTGTTAGGAGGGTGGTTGGGGGATTGGTTTTGCGCCATGTGGGGGCTGGTTGGTTGCGACTGGCTCCAGTGTGGTGAGGACGGCATGTTGAAGGCAGGGCTAGACCTAGGAGGGCCCGAAGGAGGGAGGGGCACCTGCTGGCTGTAGTCCTGCCGAGGGCCGCCCTGAAACTGCCCGTACTGGTTGCGGTACTGCGTCCTCCAGTTGTCGGGGTTGGTGCTGGGATACCCAGAGAAGGGGCTCATTTGGGACGGAGGGGTGGGGGGGCTTAGGGGCTGCTGTCCGTTCGGACTGTACTGCTGCGCAGGCGGGGCACTGTTCCTTCTGTACTGCATGGGGATCTCCTGACTTGAGCCCGACGGCCACATCTGAGGGGGGGCGCTGGAGGGCATTTGTGGGGGGGCACTGGACGGCATTTGTGGGGGGGTGCTGGAGGGACTTTGCCGAGCACTCTGCGAGACTCTGCCCTTCAGCGAGTCTTCGTAAGAAGGCGGGAGTCTGCTTGCACCTTGCACGCCGCCCTGATGACTTGACCACTGCGAGTTGGGACTGCCGTAGTTCCCTTCGTTTTTCATTTGGAGTCCTTGGTCGCCACTTGGCTGTTGCATGGGTTGGTCTGCTTGCTGCCCTTGTGCGGCTGGATTCGGAGGAGGGGTGTGGTGCACGTAGTTCCCATTTGGACTGTAGCCCTGTGGGCTCATATTTCCCTGGAACGGGGAGTTAACGGGGGCTCTAGGAGGACCTGTTGGCCACCCTTGGTAGGGCGGAGTCTTTGCGGGCGGGTATGGCTGGGGGGACGGCCTGGGGCTGTAGGAGTTGTGGCTGCCGGCAGGACTAAGCTGTCTGTTCCACTGCTGACTGCCCTGCGGACTGGCCTGTCCACTCCACTGCTGGCCCGGACCGGGACTGAAGTTTCCCGGGACATACGGGACGCCGGCGGGATTCTGCGGCGTGCTGCCGCTGTGCCACGACTGTTGCCTTGACAACGGTCTGCTTCCACTTGAAGACGAATTCGCCGGTGACGTCGACAGTTGTCCTAACTGACTGTGGTCCGAACTCGGCGCCGGACTCATAGTGGCAACACTTCTCATCTCTGCGTTGCCCTCGACGCCTAACTTGTTGTAACACGTGGAGTCTTTTACCTGCATAGCCGCTAAGCTTTGCATAGCCTGCGATGGTGTCTTCGCAGTTCCATCCCTTCGTGGCTTCTTTCGGTCCTCCACTCCCTGTTCCCCTGCATCCTGGCTGCAGAACTTGATGATGCTGTCGATGTACTCCAAATCTTCGTAGGAGTCATCGAACGATTCCGTCTTTTCAAACTGCTGTATTTCCTTCAGCATGCTGTGCCTGTCCACCTTGGCGTCGTCTCCAGTCTCATTGTCGAACAAGCAGTCTTCCAAGTCGTTCAACAAAGACTCCTCCGCGTTGGACCCTCCCAAACCGACAGGTACTTTCTTGGCACTTGGAGACCAGCACTTCGGAGGAGATCCTGAGCTCTTCTCTGATTCGGTGGAAGAAAAATAGGCCATATTGTACATGGCGTCCTTGTACTTGACTTTACTGTCATCGGAGCCAGGGCTGAACATAGGGGATGTGTTTGCCTTTTTTGCTGCACTGGACTTTTTGGCTTTGGCCTTGGGGGACGAACTAGATGACTTGGTCTTTGTTGATGCTTTTGCAGTTTTAGGCTTAGCTGATGAGGTGCTGCCTTTCTTCTTCCCCGACGGAGACAATTTGGTTTTAGCTACTGGGCTGTTTTTCTCTGGGCTACCTTTTTCTGGAGCTGTTGGCGGTTTTGCTGGCTCTTCTGATGCTTTTGCTGGCTCTTCTGGTACCTTTACCGGTACCAATGGCGTTATGACAGGAGGCGGAGTGTCTGATGCTGTAGGTACAGTGGGTTTTACGTCCACTTCAGCAGGAGATACTGTGGAATCAGGATCCTTTGGTTGATCCTCCAGTTTTGCTTGATCCTCTGGCTTTGGCTTCTTCTTCCTCCCGCCCTTGGATATCTTCTGCTGTCCTTTTCTCCTTTCTCGAACCTTCTGGTTCCATAACTCTTCTTCTTCTTTCATTGAGCGTCCGAGTCTGTTCAGTTTTTCGCTCGTACCCCTTTTGTCCCAGTTCAGGAAATTCAGCATGTTTTCACGGAAGGGAAAGCCGGAGGAAGAGGACGTCGAAGGCATGACGTTGTTTTCAACGTTCGCCGTTTCCTTGACAACCGTTTCTTGTTGTCTTCTCTCCTCTTCCTCTCGTTTTTGTCTCCGAGCTTCGCCGCCTACGATACAGCTGTCTGACTCACAGTCTTCGACACGAGCCACTGCGCAAGAGGCGCAAATCGCACTCTCTGTTTCCATGTCTTCAATTTCAGGTTGTGCCGGCTCAGGAAGAGGTGGAAGTGTTTCTCCGGGATTTTCTAATTGTCTCAGCGTGTCTGGCGTAAGGTGAACTTTGTCTTCACACTGTATTCTTCTAAGCTTGACCCTCAGCTCCTTCTGGCCCTTAAACCTGTTAACTATTATATTGATTATCTGTACAGGGCCTTCGCTGGAGTCTTCGCTCGACGACCTCCTAGATTCCACCGGTTTCGGACGGGGTTTTGGGGATGTTTTGGATCTAGTCGACATTTTTCTCTTCTTCTTGAATGTGTATGTCTCTTCGTCGAACATCGCCATCTTCTTTTCTATGACTCTGTCCTCCTCCTCAACCTCCTCGAAGAGGCTTTCCTCCGAGCTTACTTCAAACACGTCCGCAAAGTTGTCCTCCTCGTTGTAACTCACTGCTCTTTTCTGCTCACGGAGGGTGTAATTTTTCATCCTGTACAGGGAGTCCTCTCTCCACCTTTTGGGGTCCTTGTGCGAAGAAGACATCCTCTTTCTTTTACCGTAACTTGAACAGTTTCTGGAGCTCCTTCTTCTTCCTTCATCCTCTTCCTCCTCCTCCTCACTGTCTTCTTCCGTGTCTTCGTAGCTCATTTCTTCCGACTCGCTTCTTAAAGACTCCATGTCTTCGTCGTGTTTAGCTTTTCTAACACGTGTACTTTTTCTGGTTCCATGTTGCGCTGAAGAACTCCGTCTATTGCTTCTATCTTTCCACGTTTCTTCGTCATAATCGCTGTCCTCCAGAGGACTGTCGTCACCCAAAGACTCCATGTCTTCGTCCTTTTTTATCTTCCTGACACGCGTGCTCTTTCTCACTCCTGCTGAGGATGAGGACGAGGAATAGCCCTTGTACTTCTTCTCCTTGGAAGTCTTGCGCAGCTTTCCACACGTCATAGTCTCCGGGAAAAAGTCACTCATGTCCGGTGTCACCGTCAGGTTTGCCAGTTCGTTGACCCCGTCTTGTTTCAGCGACATTTCTACGCTACCGCGGTCTCCTGTCTGATCCACGTTCATTAAGGACGTGACGGTGTCCATGAAGATTCGCGGGCTGGAATCGTCCACTCTGCCGCAGTGACTGTTCTCCACAACTATTGTGCTGTTGTGTAGCGTTATTTTGGACTCTTTCACTTTATACAGGCTGTCGTTAGTAACTGATTGTAGGGCCTGTTTTGGTATCTCTACTTCGTTTGAATTTGCGTTGTTGTGTAGTGTTATCCTCGACTCCTTCACTTTATACAGACTATCACTGGATGCCAATTGCGCGGGCTGTCGTGGCTTTTCTAAAACCTTTGCCTTCTTGGCTGAGTTCTCTAGTTTGTCTACGGACAGTTTCAGCTGCTTGGCTGCTGCGACGTTGGCAGAGTCACAGTGGTTGCCGGTGCAGTTTGCCGACTTGATGGGGGAAGTGATGTTCAAGAGGTAGTTTTTGGTGTCCTGAGATTCAGGTCTGCGGATCTTGGTGATCCTCGTGTTGCCAAGTCTCTTCCTTATGGGCATCTCGGCTGTAAAAGAGAGAGCTTCCATTAACAGTTTGATAACAACAACAAAAATCGCCAAAAATCAATATTTCAAAATATACTCGTTGACAAGCATAATTCTTTAAGTATTACTGTCATGTACATTCCTGCAAAGTTATATTGATAAACATCGAAGTACAATCCAAGGAGAGCCTATTTTCTAAAAATGGGCATGGCCTTATAAATCTTGATGACGTAATCATGACGTCATACTAATTTGCATGAATTATCAACTTGCTATAAGGTACTACCTGAAAAAAAATCAAGGTTGAGGAAGGTTTATAAAGCTTAAGAAAAGGTTTTTTCAATGACATCCCAAAACTCCTCAGCCACCCTTCAGCTGTACGTTGAGAAGGACTTTGTATCACCATCATTCAAAGATTGTCAAAATATCTCCAGCATAGAATAACCCTTACCAGTTTCTCATCTGCACATGTAAAGCCTGTTGGACAATATTAAACATAGAATGCCCCTTACCAGGCTTCTCGTCTGCACATGTAAAGCCTGTTGGACAATATTAAACATAGAATGCCCCTTACCAGGCTTCTCGTCTGCACATGTAAAGCCTGTTGGACAATATTAAACATAGAATGCCCCTTACCAGGCTTCTCGTCTGCGCTGCCGTCCACCTGGGGGATGGTATCCTCCACATCCACCCACTGCGAACTGTTGAACGAGCTCTCCATCCCCTCCAGGTCAAACGCCATGGGGCTGCACAAAACCAAGAAGACATTTAAGGTAGCTTTTTTTTAAAGAACAACATCAAAACACAAAAAATCACCATATGGACAATCCCAACATGTTCAATTCATGTCAATAAATAGCTAGATAAAATTGCTTTCAAAAATACTGAGAGACCTTTTTCATTGTCTCTAATGTTTAATCCACACCACAATGACTATGAAATGTTCTATAACGAATATTCTAACACACGTTTTGCACACCAAATGACACCACTCTATAGCAATACATCCAAGAAATATAGATACATAAACCCCTACTATCAAATTTGTATAGAATAGCAAAACCAGGAAGACTAGGTCTTGAAAGTAATGGAATGGCTGTTTTACCTTTCCTGCCCCTGCTCTTCATCCTGGGGATCCCCGTCGTCCCACTTCTGGGACATCAGGATGCTCTCCTGTTCCTCCTCCTCCGACTGATGCCCCGCCTCCTCCTCATCATCGCTATGGTTACCGCGCTGTGATTGGCTCAGCACTGACTGTGACCCGATGGTGTCATCAGCCAAGCCTGCCAGAAGACTGGCAAGGGACCGATCCTGACTATTGGCTGGAACATTTAAGGGAATTTTTGTTAGACTCAGAGTAGCTTAACCTTCTCCCTGCTGCCTAACTCTGTAACCAATAGAAAATTGGGTGCCAAACGGCTACTTCAGTGCGCTAAAGGTTAAGTAGGCTAAAGGTTAAGTAGGCTTAACCTTTAGTATGCTATCGCTTTCCATATTTAAGATGTGCTTACAGACTTTAGAAATCCAATCCACTTTGTCAGCATGGACACTGTAATGCTTCTAGTGCAGTAGCTTATAGAACAGGTACATGTAGACTACATGTAATACTGTTTGACATTTTCTTGATGGCTTCTGCTTAACCTTTAGCACTCTGAAGGGGCTGTTTGGCACCCCAATATGTACGAGTTAGGTAGCAGGGGGGGGGGGTGTTTAACTACAAATAACAATGATAATGCCTTTAAATTAATGTACCACATATGTACAGTAGACTACAGTTTGGCATTTCACTGTAATTCTTGATTTGTTAACGGTAACTTAATTTTAGCTACTTTAACTGTCACTAGTCGACCGCTAAAATGTCATCATTGCAAATATTTGATTACTTACATTTGAGACAGTGATGTTTCTCCCCGCCATTAAAATCAATCTCCCTTTCCCCCCAACAGCTAAAATTACCAACCACAATATAATAACTCTATATGTTGATAGAGTTATTAGGACTCAAATGACTGTGTATCTCTGTTATATGGTATCTGACCCTTACCTCTTCCCTCATGACCTCAATGAAAAGCGGCCTGCGTGCCGATTTGAGCTTATAATGAATAAACAAAGGTTCAAACAAACAAATGGATGTACAGTACTGTAGTATTCCAGGGGTGAACTTACACAGCACTTGTGAAGCTTCTCTGCCAGACTCTGAGAAGCTTTGACTCATCTCGACCACAGACTGCACAGCATCCTCATCAACGATGGGCTCATCTTCAGCATCCCCCATCTGCTGGGATGGGTCTGGATTGTCTGTAGGGAAGAAATCAAGACGTTTAATTAATCTTTAGCACACTTACTAGCCGTTTGGCACCCAGTTCCCTGTTGGTTACAGAGTTAGGCAACAGGGAGAGGGTTAAAACATGTGACTGAAAAAATATCAATATTATTCTTAGAGAATAGTTTTAATCCACAATTCTTACGAATGTTTTTTTCTTTTTTTACACTAGTAGTATTTTCACTACTTCCATACTAGTAATTATCAAATGACAGTAGACAAGTTGTATTCCCTTATTGGCATAAAAGCAAACATATACAAATCTCTATATATATAACATTTTATGGAGAAAATCTCACTAACATTTACTGCAAATGCATTTAAGTTCGCACGGTTTTAATTTCACGGTAGGGAGAAAAATGGAGTGTTTGTGGTGGTTTTGAGTTCTCGTTTGAAACAATAGTAGTGATACAGAAACACCGGCGAAAAAATGGTCGCAGTGGTTTTAAGTTTGCAGCAAAGAGCTTACCACGAAAAATGTGAACATAAAACCACCGCGAACATTTCTGCATTTACAGTACCTTCAATCTGAGAGAAGTGCAGCTCCACAGAGCAGGATGGCGTCAGGCTAGATTGCACGGGACTGGAGTCCTCGACTGGCGACTCTTCATCCGACATGGCTTGGCTCTCCTGTAATCTCTCCAACTGGCTTTTTCTGTAACAAGCAAACAAAAGTCAGAAAGGCTGGGTAAATAGTAAGGACAACCTCAAGCCAAACGTACACACTCACACCACATCTTCAGAAAAGATGCTGTCGCCGCAAGTTCCCGTTTAGAACTTTATTCGAGCCCACACCTCAAAGTCAGAAAGGCTGCTCTTTTGTTTTAAGAACGATTCAAGAAAAAAATTTTTTGGCAAGTTTAGATATACTTAACCAGTGCTATAAAATCATTACACTACAGAGCTTAATAATGATTTATACTACATCACAGATACTATCATGGATTTCAACCATCAATCGCAACGGTAGAATGTTGCTGATGGGACATGTTATGAGACACAAGGAATTGGCTGGCATGGTTCATCTCTGGAAAACCGGATGAGAGTTGCAGACATGGTCACCTGTCTTTGACACTTAAGAAGGTAATTGAGGAGGAGTTAAAACTTAAGGATGATGAACTTTGCTCTGCCATGTTCAAAAAGTACTTGTGGAGACACTGGTGTAACCTCACTGAGTATGAACTGAACTGAACTATACTAAGAAATTGGACATATACAAAAATAATACTTACAAGAGGGATTCCTGTTCTTCCACGATGTCCCTAATCCGTTCTCTTAACTGTAGGTCACTCTCTGTGGGCTGGACATCTGGTCTCTCTGTGCCATAAAAAAAATCATGATCTCTATCACCTGCACTGCTTGTCATACTAAACATAACCAACATTTCACAGTATGCAGTCTGCATTCATCATTCAGAAAGTCTCCCCTTCCACTGTACAGTATTTGCTGAGCAACCACACAGCAACCAAAATTGATTTCAACATTGGAATATGATGCAAGAGGTAGAAGAAAGATTTAAAAAAAAAAAAACACAAGTAACATGAAAAAAGTGTTGAGTGTTGAAGTTATGAAGTTCATCGACCGATCTATTAAATCTTTGGTCGGTCACAGTTGCAGCACAGTCACAGCCTCTTGTGGAAAGGGGATGTAAGATGTTCGAGGTTAGGCATTCTGAATGTTGAACTGCAATTGCAAACACAAAAATTGGACTTTTCGACTGATCAGCTCCAGTCTTTGTCAAGGAATGAGCAATCCACTGCTTCTGTGATGTCACGTTATGCAGATAGAACACGTGACTCTGTGAGTTCAATTGTTGTGTTGGCAATCGCAGTTCAGCTTTGATTCAGAATGACTTCTACCAACATACATGAACTTTCAAGTGAAGGTTATGTGTTCTTTCTCTAATACTAACCTTGTGATGGTGGCGGCTCGATCTGCGAGGATTCTCCCGCTTCTCTCCTACGCTGCTTCTCGTCCTCCCAGATGGCAGCCAGGCCAGGGTTTGTGCCGATTTTGGCTGTAACAGACAAGTACCAAAACACGTTTGAAAAAACATACTGTGATGTTATCTAATTTTGATATTATGGTAGGGGAGGAAAGGTGGAATCAGTTATTGTGTTTAGAGTTTGTGGTTGTAATGCAACACAAGACAGCACATGCTCACGGCGTGATGAGTTCTAGTCACACAAAAACGGCGACTGTAAAAAGACTGCATTTATGATACAATTTACCCTGGTGCTCCTAGATGTTGAACATGTAAACTTCTTTGAAAAATATGAAAGAGCAGAGTTCAAAATTTCGTAGTTTTATCTACTGTAAATTTACTTCTTTTTGCAGTAAGAGAGGAAAGGAGGTTTTCGTGTTTTTTAAAGTTTGCAATCAATGCAATACTGTCGCACACAAATGCACATTTTGCAGTGAAGAGGCACCACGAAAACAAATAACGCCACCGCGAATATTTCAAGACTAACACAGTTTATTGTGCAGATCCTGTTCTGTACCTCTCTACAATACACATACATTGAACAGAAAAAGCTTTACCTTGTATCTCCAGCCTGTTGAGAATGTCAGGTGCTACAGCATCCACCTCTAACTCACACGTACTCTGTCTCACCACATCAGCCTCCAGAAGTAGAGAACTGTGGGCACAAAGGGATGCAGCCGGTTTAGACAGGCATTCTATTCTTACTGAAAGTTCATTGCAAATTCCTGCCCGTAGGCTAACTGCAAGTACATGTAACACAGAGTAGACGGCCAGATAATGATGAACAATATAATATATGACTACTCTAGTCTTAACTACTGACACTAAGTTCTAGCTTATTGGGTTTGGCTTCTTTTTGTGAGACAGTGGAAGATGAACGATCCCGCTTTTTCTGTAATGTGTGGGTTTTGTGATGTTAAGAGGACGGTAGTTTTCTTTACTATTCACATAGTCTGCTATATTGCATCCTTAAAATCCACTCTGTTGTTGTGTTCTAATATGACTTTGCACAGCATCTACATTGTAACACCAATCTTTGACCCAATATCGAAGTGAGCAAAACAGAAAAATTATATATATTTTTAACACCCATCTCCACACAACTTGACAAGCCAAAAATAGGTATTAGAAAAATACTTCATTTTCCTTAAATAGAATGTAATTTTGTTAACAACTGTTGTTAAAAATCCATTATGTGCTTTATCTGAATGCTAATCACACAAAAAACTGCATTCATGCCATGAATGGATAAGTCATGTAGATGCTATTTGAGTTAATTTTGAATTTCTAAAAACATGCAACAGAAAAAATGACACACTTGCAACAGTACATTCAATTTTTCCACTGTCCCTTTCTACGCTTTATAAGCTTCTAATCTATGAAATTTGGAAAAGAAGCTACAAACCAATTATCATATCTCTAATTCTAAATGGTGGAGAATTTTTTTTCTAAAGAAGCAAGACCCAAACAAACACTGTCATCGGTGCCCCCATTCAACAGCCAATCACAGCACAGCATGGACAGTGGTTACCATGGGGATGGAAACTGCCCCACAATGCATGTGTTTCCAACACCACAAAGAGAAACCAAGGCAAACAGGCCAAACACTGGCCTTTTGTGAACAGAATCAAGCAGTCTATTGACAGTTTACTATTTAACACTTCTTTCAATGACAGAAAGTTGTTACTGTGTCAACAGAGTGTGTGCAAGTTTTGACATAAACAGGGTACTGTTTAAAGGAATGGATTTAACTATCAAGCAAAATGAGAGGGTACTGTGTAGTTTCTACAAGGCTTATGAAATTTTCTCCAACTTCCTTTTTTCATGAGATAATAAATAAAGACTGCATATTCATTCATCCAATACACAAGACACAAAAGAGTTACATAGAAATTATGTACAAGTTGGTTATTAAAAGCCAAAGTACTCCATTTTGTTGGTGTATCCTGTAGACAGCGGACATTGTTTGCATACTTGTCCCTCAAATTCATAGTATCCAAAAGAACAAAGTAGCCTGGAATCCATCCTATTCTAGCTCCAGTTCGCCCCTCTGATCACTTCTACGCAGAACCGTCTAGCCCTTGGCTCCATTGCAATGTTCGGTCCTTACGTCTAGAATTATTTTGTATCAAATATTTCACAAAAGCAGGGTAATGGGGTCAAACATCTGAATGCCTTAACGAACCCCATTTCCAAGTCCTTACAGACTGCACTGAAAAGAACTGAAAAGATTCTTCTGTCTTTTTTTTATCACAAAAAACAACAGTTATCAAACTAGTTAGTAGACACATTTTCCTGAAGAACACTCTCCAGATTAATTCCGGACTTCCATTTTAATTCCGGACTGACCCCATATCTCAGCAACCTTACATCTACTTGGGCTAATATTGGAAACTATAGGTAAAAATGATGTAAGAAATACGTAGCACTAGCAGCCATCGATGACACCCTGCGGATTATCCCAAATCTGCAGAATTCTGCAGAAATCTGCAGATTTCTGTGACCTTGAGCCAGAAATCTGGGACTTGAGCCAGAAATCTGCAGAAATCTGGGACTTGAGCCAGAAATCTGGCTCAAGTCCAAGATTTCTGGCTCAAGTCCCAGATTTCTGCAGAAATCTGCAGAAATCTGGCTCAAGTTTCAGATTTCTGGCTCAAGATCCAGATTTCGGCAGATTTCTGGCTCAAGGTCACAGAAATCTGCAGATTTCTGCAGAATTCTGCAGATTTGGGCTAGTCCGCAGGGGGTCATCGATGGCTGCTACTTATTTCTTACATCATTTTTACGTATAGTTTACAATATTAGTACGAGTAGATGTAAGGTTGCTGAGATATGGGAGGTCAGTCCGGAATTAAAATGGAAGTCCGGAATTAAACTGGAGAGTGTTGAAGGTAACTCCAAGACAGCAGAACCAACCTCTAAGTTCTATTAACATATATTCTTAATCTTTAGCACACTGAAGTAGCTGTTTGGAACCCCATTCTCTACTGGTTACAGAGTTAGGTAGCAGGGAGAAGGTTACTGTAAATGCATTTAAGTTTGTGTGGTGTTTATTTCCTGGTAGGGAGAAAACGGAGTGTTCGCGGTGGTTTTAAGTTCTCATTTGAAACAATTAGTAGCGCTACAGTCATAGGTGGGCAAAAAGTTTTGCGGTAGTTTTTAGTTTGCGCTGAAGAGTTCACCGCAAAAACCGTGAACATAAAACCACCACGAATATTTCTGCATTTACAGTAATCACAATCATCATCATCAATTCATAATCCCCATCTCATAACGAGAGCTTCTGCAGGCAGATTTCCACATCATCATACCTGGGCACATTCTCCATCTCCCACACCTGTCGGGCGGGGGTGTTGGCACGGCAACTGGGCGATCTCATCAGGGATGGCATAGAGGGGGTGGCAGGACTCTCCGGAGGGACATCTGAACAAGGGCTTCTGATTGGCTGGCTGCATGGAAGAGAGCTGCCACTTGATTGGCTGCCCTTTTGTGATAACTGCTGGTTACCGTCCACTGGTTGGAAAGGACGAGAAAAAGTTATAATTTTAGCACAGTAGGCTTCAACTGTCTGGGCAGAAGTAGCATACAGACCATTAACTGTTGGAAAGGACAAGAAAAAGCTATACTTTTGGATGACTATTGGAATGAACAAAAAAGGACACGAAAAAGGCTATAGTTCTAGCACAGTAGGCATTCAAGGAATATACAATGTAATAAACACCTTGCATACAAACCACATAACAACTTATTCTTAAAAATCATATATTGTTCGATGTTGCAATAGGCCCTGGGCAAGAACTTGCAAAAAGAATTCCAATAGTTATTGATTAATATTCATTGATGAGGACACGAGACAATATATTTCGTCTTTACCTCCCTCCTTGGGTCTGCGGAACTTGACAGCCCCCAGGTTGATGTAGTTCATCCCATACAGGTTATAGTCGATGAAGAACTGCAGGAGGAAGGGGATGTGGGCCTCGTGGGGCTGGTAGGGCTTGTTCATCACAGCCCCTCCCTGTAATAGGTCCACAGCCCTGCAGATGGGAGAAACATTATTTTATAAGATTCAAAAGTGTCTAATCAGATGCACACTTAATAAGGAAGACAACACCAGTGATGAACCGAGACGAGGGGGGATACAAACTTAGCCATATTTGGGACAGTGTTCTCACCGCAAAAGCGCCACCTACATCGGCTACTTATAGCGGTGAGAAGCAGTACTCCAGTCAGAAGCTCTGAAGAAGGTGTCTGACAGACACCGAAACGTTAGCAGGTGAGAACAATACCTGGTTGTGTATTAAGAATCTCCCATATCCTATATTCTACCAACCTGATGAAATTATTTTCAGATGCACACTTGTTAATAATATGACAACTTTCCTTGCTTTTCTATGATCATTTTTTTTTCATGGCCGAACATTTTCTGAAGGTACATGTACTGTCATGCAATCCAGTGAAGCTATGTACTTGTTCATAACAGCCCCCCTCCCTGTAAAAGGTTCACTACCCTGTAGATGGAAGAAAGATTTACAGTATAATAAGATTCAAAAGTGTAAGGATTAAAAACCTAAACAGATGCAGACTTGTAACTAATATGACAGGATTCCTCGCTTTTTTATGAAAAAAAAAACAACGGCTCTTGGCAAATATATTACTAAATTGACTTGTCCTGTCCTTTGCACACACAAAATCAGTTGTTTATGTTCCTTAGCACCTTTATTTTCCCTTTGTATTATTTGTATCGGGCACTTGTGTTGTATCCAACCACGCACAACTGCTGATAATGTCAGATATGAGGCTAAGCAGTAAAGAAGAAGAAGCTATTCTGAAGCTTGAGTATAGAGATACAATTCAGTGAAGCTATGTGCATCCCCACACGCACTAGTAAGGCCACACCAATTTAATTTCTTGGTTAACGGATTTTAATTTTAATTTTAGCAAAAACAAATCATGAAAACAGAAGGCTGGGGTGAAAACTTGCACCTGACCCTGTTCACTCCCCGAAACTGTAAAGTACAAACTTTCCTCTGAGATTCTGTTTTCATGTTGATTTTCCAATCCAGTAGAATCTTTTTAGAAATTCTGTTAACCAAGAAATTAAATTGGGGGCCTAAACAGTAAAGAAGAAGAAGATGTTCTGAAGCTTGAGTATTGAGATATAATCCAGTGAAGCTATGAGCATCCACACACGCACTAATGATACAAATATCAATCGTCCACTCCAACTTTATTTGCCAAGGAACTGCTGCAAAGACGGCCCCCTTGGGTATGCCGTAGATATTTCCCTTGAGAAACCCACCACCTTTCTAATTTCATCTACCAACAGTCTGAAATATGCACAGCTCAAAACTGAGTCCACCTTGAAATAACCATCTCTTCAATAAACTTAACAAGAAGACATGTCAGTATTTCATTCAAATGTGTCAAGTAAATACTGTAAATGCATTTAAGTTCGCGTGGTTTTTATTTCGCGCTACGGGGAAAATGGAGTGTTCGCGGTGGTTTTAATTTCGCGGCAGCGCTATAGTCACATACTGCTACAGTATTGGACAAACATGTTTGCTGTTGTTTTAAGTTCGCGGTGAAGTTGTCGCCGCGAAAACCGCGAACATAAAACCACCGAAAAAACATTTCTGCATTTACAGTATACAAACATGGTGGAAAAAAGGAGGGGCACTTACTTTTTCACCATGAATGGATTGTAGAAGTAGATCTTCATAAATTGCTGCTCTTTCTCATAGTAGCCATAGTACGGCCTAGAATAGTGGAGAAGGAAACAATAAAAAGCCATGTGAACAAGTAAGTTATTACTGTTGTTTATCACTACAGTGAGTAATGTAAAAACAAACTGCAACTTGTTGTTTAAAAGGGAAAAATCATCATTTCTACTTTCACAAAAATCACTGAACTTCACCAATTGTTTACTTATCTATATTAAATATGAATTCTGTCCTTATCATAAATAAGCAATCCATTTTACAACCCATTTTACCTGAAAATTTAGCATGGTTTAGAAACCCAGAAAACTTGACACAACCAAGGCAACTCTGCTTAGTGCAGTGGACAGTTATATAATAGATGTATGTACATGTAGCTCTTCAGTACAGTAGACAGTAATAATACAATAATGCAGCGACACTTACATCCCGCTAACAAGAGATATTTTGAAGATGTGCTGTTAACTAGAGGAGGCTCTTTGTAATGCCACGTTTAGCTTGTGGCGTTAGCGACATGTTTAAAGATATACAGCCAACTCAACACAAGCACATAGGTAACTCTGCTTAGTGCAGTAGACAGTAATGATACATGTAGCTCTTCAATAATGCAGAGAGACTTACATCCCGCTAACAAGAGATATCTTGAAGATGTGCTGTTAACTAAAGGAGGCTCTTTGTAACGCCACGTTTAGCTTGTGGCGTTAGGGACATGTTAAAAAGATACAGCCAACTCAACACAAGCACATAGGCAATTCTGCTTAGTGCAGTAGACAGTAATAATACATGTAGCTCTTCAATAATGCAGCGACACTTACATCCCGCTAACAAGAGATATTTTGAAGACGTGCTGTGCAGTGGAAGAGGCTCTCCCCAACGCCACGTTCAGGGCTCGATCAATGCTGACGGCAAACTGTCTCAGGTGCCGCTCTGAAATACAAAACAATTTCACTTCATAACAAACTTATACGATTTAGGACAAAATAACCCAAACTCCAGCTGTCTATGACTGTAATTGCCCCTCCCCGATAGGGGCTGACCGGTTACAGGGCAACTGCTATAAGAGCGATTAAATCAGGCTAAAAATATGGTATTTGCGTTTCTTTTCACAAATCGTAAAGAAGTAAAAAATCCAGCCATTTTCCTGCCATCGATTTCTTCACAAATGATAATCAGAAAAGCACAAATGCCCTTTCCTATAAAATAGTCTGAGCAAGATGGTGATACAGTTCTGGCTAGGATGTAAAACTTATAATAAAGGCCATCGTTTTCATGTACAGGATTTCTCTTTTGAACGAGTACTGGGATAATTCACCTTATCTTCATGGTAGCAAAATGTCACAGTGCAAGGAAAATGGACATATTCACTGAACTTTAACTTCACGGTGGCGGCAAGTGAAGGAATACATGTAATAGATAGGTTTTTCAGGGTGATGACAAGTTCACGGTACAGAGGTGACCGTGAAAACAATGAACATAAAGTTACAGTGAAAGATACAAGAATTACAGTATCTTCTGTGCACTGCAGAAGTTGAGAATTTTGTAACTTCTGTAATTCACTTTTAATTATCTTCACGGTAGCACGCTTAATGCAAATTTTCACTGAACTTTAACTTCACGGTGGCGGCAAGTGATTTACAGAACGGATGTGTGAAGGAATCATAAATAATAACAACTGTTACAGGTTTTTCACGGTGATGATAAGTTCACGATACAGAGGTGATCGTGAAAACAGTGAACATAAAGTTACAGCGAAAGAAACAAGAATTGCAATACCTGACTCGTGAGGCCCGTCGTAGGGGACATAGATGTACGGAAACACTCCATGGAGATGCAGGCATGTCTTCTGACCTGAAACAGACAAGATCAGAGGTCGGTTACAAAACTGGGCCTTCCAAGGTCACCTTCAACCACTCTGTATTCCGGCCAGCCTGACAGCATTTGTTAGACCACAATCAGGTCTGTAATCTGACCCTTGTCATGTCAGACGGTCTGTTTGGTTATCAGGTTTTACATCTTGTGGGTATGCAGTAACATGATTTCCTCAAACGAGATCAGATTAGAAAGCAGAGGCTTTACTCTAGGAAGAACAGACTTATCATCATAGTGTCTGATTAACTGGTGGACTGATTTCAAAAGGATAAGACACATCTACAATGTATACTGTTGTTTGTTTTCTAGACCTTACAAATTGTTATTATAAAAACAACTGGGACAAAGACAGAGTGGTGTAAGATTTTATGTACATGTTATACATGTGTCAGGGTAGAAACACAAAAGGTATTTCAAAAAGATATAACACATCTACAATGTATACTGTTGTTTGTTTTCTAGACCCTTACAAATTGTTATCATAAAAACAACTGGGACAAAGACAGAGTGGTTTAACATTTTAATGTACATACATGTTATACATGTGTCAGGGTAGAGACAAAAAAAGGTATTTCAAAAAGATATGACACATCTACAATGTATACTACTGTTTGTTTCCTAGACCCATACAAATTGTTATCATAAAAACAACCAGGACAAAGACAGGGTGGTCTAACATGTTATGTACATGTTATGTATGTGTCAGGGTAGAAATAGTGATCTGATAGAATCCAGCATTCTAACAGAAAAGATCATGATTCTGTCAATGGAGACTCTGAGTGGGATCTGTACCAGTAGAATCATGGCTTAAACTGGTAGAGATCCTCTCCTGACAGGGATCTCTGATCTTGATCTCTACCAGTAGAATGCTGATTCTTCCAGATCACAATCTCTACCCTAACATATGTATGATAAGAATCTCAACAAAGTATCCTGTATATAAAGTCTGTGCTTTTTCAAAACAATGGGACAAGTATAAATAATTGACAGGCCCCTTTCTCATGATACACATGGGAGTCATTGGAGTCACACAACATGACCTACGACCTTGCTGACCTTAGGGTCAGACTTCCCAGAATTCCTGAGATGAGTTCTTGTTACTGAGTTATAGAGACAAATCCCTTGTGAGGGAAAAAAGAGCAATACCACCCTTATGAAATATGCCAGTTCTTTCAACAAGAGCTATCAGTTGACATAGCTCAATCCAAGATGATAATGGCACAATCCCAGATGTCAATCCAAGATGGCAATTTAAAACAACCTTAAAAATATTAATAAAAACCTCTTACTTTTGAGCTAAAGCAGCAAGCAAGCAAATTTGTCATTAAGTTTCTTTCTTCAAAATTAGTTGGTTTACAGTCGTATATAATTCATAACAACATACTATATATTCACCGATTTCATATATTTCGTTATAACCATCAAAAATCAAAAACCTTTTTCTCTATCATAATTCATATCACTATACAGCTTCTAAAACCATGACGAGACTCCCTCTTTCAGCCCTCCCTAAGAGTAAGACCCTTTAGCCACCTCATGAGTTATGTTTGGTGGCCCTTGTGTACCCATGAGAGGACAGATATGGTATATTGATGTCAGTTGTCAGTTGTCAGACAGATCTCACAGGCTGGGCTCGAAACATTAAGCAACTCTTGCAATTTGCAAGCGATTTTCAAGATTTGCAAATAAAATTAATATCAACTAGCAATTTTGCAAGTTGAAAATACCAGTGGACACCCGGTTGCGCAATTGCCCCGTGCAAAATAGTGACAAAGTGACTGTTGCTAGAGGTGAAATTAGTCTCTGACTACTAAACAATAAAGGCTACATAAGTATATCTGTATTTAGACGTTCAGTCTTCTAATAATGCTATAAAAGTTGCTATGTCAGGCTGGGTATGTACATTTTGTATGTACAACAAAAGCAGTTACATGTACAAATGTACATACTGACTATAATATTGCAAGTAAAATTTTTGCCAACTTGCAATTTTGCAAGTAACCCCCAAAAAAGTATTTTGATCCCTGCACAGGCTGCCCGAGCTGGACCCACAGGGACAAGTCAGCTCAAATTACATGGAATGAACAGGACTGAAGTACAGCAGGGGTGAGGCGTGTCAGCTATGCAGTCCATTCTTTTGTCTTATCTCTTAGGCCACACCAATCTAATTTCTTGGTTAACAGATTTTTTTTTTAAATGCTCAATTCCAAAATCACTATGAAAACAGAATCTCAGAGGAAAGTCTGTACTTTGGTGCACACAGTTTTGAGGGACTGAACAGGGTCAGGTGCAAGATTTCACCCCAGCCTTCTGTTTTCATGATTTTTTTTTGCTTAAATTTAAAAGCCAAGAAATTAAATTGGTGTGGCCTTCCACCACATTTTTACATCACATCTGATATCTACAGAGCTCTAAAGAAAAGATTAAGTACAGACAAGTTACAGCTGTATTTCTAATGACATTGTCAAACATTGATTAACGATGATCATGAATGGCATCTAGACATTTTGATTAATGCTCTTCAGTTGTTACCTTTACTCAACACATGCAAGACAAATTGGGAAAAAAAAATTTAGGTCTATTTACAAATCCATACCCAAAGGCTAATTGCAAGTACAGGGTTAGCCTGGATGTCAGACCCCCAAACTCTGAAATACCTATGGTGATAGATATTTTAGAGTTAGGGGGTCTGGCATCCAGGCTAGTACATGGTAGAAGCATAAGAAACATACATGTACATGTGACAACACAAACAGTTGATTGATATTAATGTAACCGAAGACTGAACAAATACTAATGTTGGCCGTATACCAATTGTGGCTAATTTTCCTACCATTTTTAAGCTTTATATATCCTATTTCACACAGCACCTGTGTCATAAATATTCAATGAAATGTTCAATAAAACATTTCAAAGTCTTAGCTAGCGATAGTGAGCCTCTAAAAACATTTCATATTCATTTTATGGTAGCTTAGCTGGGAAACATAGTCAAGGGGATACCAGCTGTGAGTGTTGTACCAGGTAAATATGCCCAGGTGTGTTGGGTAATTATCTCCCTCTATTTGTGTAAACAAATATGGTAACAGGTGTCTGGGCCTCAACCTATTTACACACTATACCCTTGCAAACAAAGAACACATTAGAACATTTGCAGCAAAGCCAAAGGAAATTGTTGAGTTCAGAATAAAAAAAGCTCTGGCACCTGACATAAAATGATATGCAGATGCCATGTACAAACATATTCAACTGATTTTAAAACACAAATCAAAAAGAGAACAATTTTCTTTACTATTGTAGCACTAGGAATTCTATAATATTTTGCTCAACAGAAATAAAATTGACTTCAACAAGGTTCAACCTATTTCACACATACAGTAAATTCATTCATTTTCGCTGGGATTTGATTGAAACTATACTGAGGCACACAAAAAATAAATTCGGGGAGTCATGATTTTGCAATGGGAAGGCACTGCAGAAATGAAACCACTGCAAACATTTCAACATCTACAGCATCATTGCTTAGTTTAAGCTTTAATACTCAGTCACAGTTCTTATCATAGATTACCACCTCAGAGTAAAACCATCACTTACTTACATTCACACGTAATACCCCATTATGTGCCGCTCTAACAAGGGTCACCTAGTCTAGAGTCCATTCCAAGTCACCACACGGATTTTTTAGGGATATTTATAATATATTCGAATATTTGTTATATAATTATAAACTGTTATAAATATTAACAAATGTTTAGAAAAAAAGTAAATATGAGAGTACCATGTTTTAGAAAATGTTTCAAGAATTTGCAAACATTTCGAAAGTTACTGTCAAAAGAGATCATTTTTCAAAACAAATTTGAAATATGAACTGATTTGTTTCAAGTTTCGAAACATTTCGAAATAAAGATATGGGTCATTTGCCCCCTGTAACGAGCCGCTAATCCTAACAAAGCCTGTTTTGGATCGGGCGTGGACCGCCGACCGAGCAGGAAGTCACCGTCTCCGAGTTCCTCTAGTCCAGATAAGCACAATTCAACTGTAGTTTTGCTACTCTAAAAGGGCCAGCAAATGTTGCTAACGATCAGGAACCGATAGTGGTCAAAGGACAAGACGTAATGAGCAAAAACAAAAGGTTAATCCGCGCCAAATTAGCCCGACATTCGGCACAATACAAAGGGATAGCCGGAAAGGCCGCCGCTACTTGGGAGAATCTATTCTTTGTGTAGGGGGGCAAACTCCTTGTAAATACTTTAAACCAACGTAAAATGATTACAGATACGAAATTTCACAGTAATAATGTAGCACTGAAATACTGTAATACTTAGGCTATTTACTTCAAATCTTAAACTCTGTCGACATATGTTGAAAGATAGATACATAATGATATTTCTGACAGCGTGTTCCCCTGCAAACAGCCCGCGTCATGCCGTCTGCCGGGAATGCAACAACAGGAGCGCGAGCATGAAGCTTTGATTGCGAAACAAAATCCACGATCTGACACTCTTCATCTCTGGAACAATAAAGCCTCTATGCTTTACCCTGTTGGCTGATTGACGTTTTTGATTTGCACTGGGACAGGGAATTGCTGAAGGTCAGTTGTTTAGTCCCAGAGCATGTGCTGGCGTGCCTGTGGGGGTGGGAGGGCGACAGCCTACTGTTACAACTTCCGTCAGTACTTTCTGTTATTTCTATCGCATTTGGCTGGTTTCTGCAAGATTTTTCGTTTGATTGATAGGGAAGCCAAGGGATTAGGCACTGATAATGTTTCTTTCGGATTGTTGTGCTGTTGGTAGACCCGTTAACTGTTTGTTTACGTTACTCCCGACCGGCCGGCCGTGAGAGCACGGCGGGGTGTGAGCGCTGCCTTTCTACGTCTATTTTTGGGTGTAATCTAACTAATTAACAGCAGACTGTGAATTTCTTCTTTCGAAAAAAAGATAGGAAATTCGAAATAAAGGCAGGGGGATGTAATCAATCTTTAGAAAGTATCAAAAATATTGTTCTCGGTGCCATATTTTTTTAAATATTCCACGACAACGTGGGAACAATTAGAAAGTGTAAACATATTTCGAAATGATTGGAAACTATGGAATATGTATTATAAATACTTACAAAAGTTTCAGATTGATTCTAAACAATGGCAACAAACATCCGTGCGGTGACTTGGAATGGACTCTAGACCTAAGCCTTCAGGAAATCTGGCCCATCCTTCTTCCTTGAATTACAATTTTCAAGAGCCCACATGATGAATCAATTGTGACCACGGAAAATGACCTCCGATGGTTCTTCATTATGCCTGGAAATCTATGCAGGTTTTTGAAAGGATGGAATCCACCATCTATTAGTACTAGCAGTGCTAAAAGACCATTTTTCATCTAAGAAGCTATTGGTACCAAGGGAATGGAAGTTGATATATATGAAATATGAAACGTACCCATATCTAAACATTTTTAATTGTTACATATCAGAGTCAGGACTTTGTAGCACATTTGCCTTTCTATCAAAAACTTATGATTAAAATGCCCAAAGTCTATATTTCAGTTTTCTTTCCTTATTTATATAGCAAAAACCTGCCTGATAATATCATTATATAATTGATGATATTCTAAAAAGACACATGTGTAACTGTATGAATAGAATTTTACACAATACTACATGTATCATCAACAAGGCGGAATGCAACAAAAATCAATTTTACAAACATATAATACAGTTCTGAAGCAATTAACAAGATTGTACAGTATTTAGACGGCTTTTAGACCAGAAGAAAATCATATCTTTTCTATGCATTACTAGCTAGAGGCCTCTTCAAAGGGCTTAACTTTGTTTGATTGATTCTACCTTTGCTTTGAAAGGTAACACTTTTGAAGGGATGAGGGCTAGAAGTGCAATGATTCATGAGAGCTTTGGCTATACCAAGGGGTTGGGGCTGCTTTACAAAACCCATTAGTTCCTAGAGGGATCTCCCCTGAGGGGTAAAGGGAACCCAATTGGAGAGGTCCTCTACTGTAAATAGGATATGTCTGTTGTCAAAGCTCACCATTTTCAAACAGAGTCCCTTTTAAAGTATTTCCAATTCTATAATATCCACGATGAGCTGTTTGTATGACTGAAAAACCATTGGTCTGGTTTGGTTTATTTGGTTTATTGCGATACCCTTTAGTCAAATTACGACTAATCTTCCAGGGTTCAACACAAATACATACAAACACAGACATATATACAGTGCAAGATTAAAAGGACATTAACGTTATATACATAATCATAACATATACAGATTGCTAACTTAACTTACGAATGATTGGTGCAAAACTGGCAGATTGCCTTTTTGAAGTGATATGGGACTGTCAATGATTTGATGTTAGATGGTAATGTATTCCAAAGATTGATGGCTCGGTAGAGAAAGGTTCGTTTTTGGCTGTTTTTGGTTTAGGTAGTTTGAAACTGTAGGAGCTGGATAATCTAGTAGAGTATGTGTGGGTACAATGGTTGCATCCAAAAAAAATAGCGCATCATTTACGACCAGTATTGATTTGCTTAAGTCTCACCCTTAGGGACTTATTACAATAATCAATCCGATTACTACTACCACCACTGGGAACTCAACCAAATTACAAACCCCCCCTATCTATGGTGTGTTTAGGATCCACATCAAACAAGAAAATGGAGCTTAAATTACACACACAAACTGATCAATATTTCTAATACCCCTATACAAATAGCTAGTGACAACAAATTCTGGTAAAAACACGTCCCTACAAACAGTAGAGACAAGCTAGAAAATATGAAACTTTAAGTATTTCAAGTCATGTAACAAAGCATAACATAACAGAGAATACATGATACATCATTACACTACAAATTAGTGAATGCATAATCTTTATTAACCTCATGAAAAAAAAATAGTTACCATATTATTAATGAATGTGGGAATGGCTTATTTGGGAATTGTTGATAACCTTGCAACTGTTTGCCAAATAACTTTGCTGCACAATATTCCCTGGACCAAGTGATTCAAGATTCATACGGTAGTCCTTATAAGTTATAATCTAGAACAGCTGCATATCGCTGCTAAAATGTAACTACAGCAGGATCAAGCTGTCTCCAGGACCTGTCCCTCCATTCTGGGACAGAAATTTGCTTGTTGGAAAGAAAAAAAATTCACCATGTCCATCAAAAAAATCTGAACTTCATAACATGAAATTGAAGAAAATGTATTTCTGTAAGTTAAAAATGACCAAATTAAAAAGGAAAATTCACAACATGGGCTCCCAAACAATGTGAGGGGCGTAAAAAAAAATTTAAGCTGGAGACGGCCCTGAACTATAGAATAGCTTTGAATCCGTATGAAAGGCATATGACAGCCATTTCAAAAATATACACAGCTTCAATGTAAAATAATATCAGACTAATAAATATAAATCTAAATTATAAAGCCTTGAGGTATTCTTAATCAAATTTTGTAACTAAGAATTTCTTGTGAAATCCAACTCCAGTTGAAAAAAAAAACGCTTACAAAAATATTGCGCAGAAGCATACAGCACATCAAGTACCATAAAGCAATGGTCGGCAGGCAATAAACACCACCATCGAATATGAATGATCCCTATTCAAAATTGATAAGGGGTAATTAATAATGCGTCTATCCATCTCTCTCTACATAACAAGCAATCACAGCAGGAGGTCTTTACAGCAGATTTTCTGATTGATAAAATTCATGAGTTGATAGCAACAAACCCCTGTTATGTCTGTGATATATATCTAGACTATACAGATAAAACATTTTCAAGCCTTCCTATACACTTCAGGTGAAAGTCACTGAAATAAAATATTTGGCAAGACAGAGTTTTAAAAATCAATGTATTTTCTACTGACAGAGTCAAACCCCAAATGTAACAAATAAGAAATCTGAGGATATCTTCTAAATGTCCTGATGCCCACACATTTGAACTTGAAGTACTTAATTGTTACTTTATACAAATAATCTTAAAATGTTTGCAGTGAATTAATTTTCATGGAGTTCACTTTGACCTATCCACCATGAATTAACGACACTGCCTTTCAGTATACAATGTACTACTGAGAGGAGAATATGCCTTCCCAATTACTGAAATGTCACGAAAACCTCCTTCCCCGCCTACCGCGAAATTAGGTACCTGCAGAAATGAACAATTTTACAGTACTAGACAGCCATGCTGACAAGCTAACAGATCTGACTGCTGTAATGATTTCACACTGATCCTGTCTGTACCTATCCCCATGACCTTCTATCACTTCTATTTCCAAATACTAAAACATCACGAAAACCTCCTTCCCCGCCTACCACGAAATTAGGTACCTGCAGAAATGAACGATTTTACAGTACAAGACAACCATGCTGACAAGCTAACAAATCTGACTGCTGTAATGATTTCACACTGATCCTGTCTGTACCTATCCACATGACCTTCTATTACATATTCCATCATCGCTGTCACTAAGACAACTAGCAAAGCTTGGCCACAGCCAGGCTTTTAGCTAGAAATAAAAAAGAGGGAGTCCAAAGTTGTTGTGATTGCAAATGTAAAGCGCGTCAAAGCCGCGCGGCGCCGGAGGCTCAGCGGCGAGCGCCGAAGGCGCGAGTTTCTTAGGGGGGTCCGGGGGCATTCCCCCCCGTAAAATTTTGAAATAATGATGCTCTCAAACGCTATTTCCTGCATTTTGAGGGGCAAATTTTGTGGAATACAGCCTAGTATATTCCTTAGGTAGAACATCATTTTTGTATGTATAGTAAGGCTGGAGGGAGGGAGGCATGTGCACATTGCAGGGGTTGAGATTGGATGTGGAAGACCAACTAAAAATGTGAAGAAAGGAAAAATTCAGCCAGGTTAACCTTCTTTAATTTGTTACTCAAGTTTACCTTAAACTTGTGACATGTTGACCTGAGCATATATTTACTTCTACAACTAGACTACAAGAAAAATTAATTTAAGAAAGAATACTTAGAACATGTTGACCTGAGCATGCACTTTCTTTACTGCAACATTTAAAGTTCACTGTAAAAAAACTTAAAACATTTTGACCTGACCAAACACTTTTCTTTACCTAACTGCAATAAGAACTGTGGTATTCAAGAATACTTAGAACATGTAGACCTGACCAAACACTTTTCTTTACTGCAACAAGAAAAGTTTACTTTAGGAATACTAAGAACATGTTGACTTGAGCATGCACAAAACACTTTTCTTTACTTTACTTTACTGCTACAAGAAAAGTTTACTTTAGGAATACTAAGAACATGTTGACCTGAGCATGCACAAAACACTTTTCTTTACTTTACTTTACTGCAACAAGAAAAGTTTACTTTAGGAATACTAAGAACATGTTGACCTGAGAATACACAAAACACTTTTCTTTACTTTACTTTACTGCAACAAGAAAAGTTTACTTTAGGAATACTAAGAACATGTTGACCTGAGCATGCACAAAACACTTTTCTTTACTTTACTTTACTGCAACAAGAAAAGTTTACTTTAGGAATACTAAGAACATGTTGACCTGAGAATACACAAAACACTTTTCTTTACTTTACTTTACTGCTACAAGAAAAGTTTACTTTAGGAATACTAAGAACATGTTGACCTGAGCATGCACCTACTGCAACATTGAAAGTTCACTGTAAGAATACCTGACAAAATACTTTTCTTTACTTTACTTTACTTTACTGCTACAAGAAAAGTTTACTTTAAGAATACTTAGCACATGTTGACCTGAGAATACACTTTCTTTACTGCAAGTGAAACAAGAAAAGTTACCTGTGAGAGTTACTGCTATGATAGTACAGTAAAACAAGTTAATCTTTAAGCTACTTTAATCTCAAAAACTACAAGCGCCTGGGGGCAAGGAGATACTCTTCTCTCTGAAAGAAAAAAGAAGAAAAAAAAGAAGAAAAAAAAAGTTTTAAAAAGTTATTATTTCAATGAAACCTTATTAGCGTCAACTGTAAATATGTATATAGTGGGAATGAAGTAAACATCTCTGCACAAAAACATCCATTTATCGATCTTTTGAAAGTACAGACTTCCTCTTATTCAAAGGAATCATACAAATTTTGACCCCTGTTCCGCTATGTTATCGGCATGTGCGCCCCCCTCCCCACTACAGTTATCGCCAGTTGCACGGTGCCGGCGTTTTTGTAGCTGTTTTTCCGCCGATTTACCGACAGTTATTGCCACCAAAGAAGCCACAAAAACATCCGAAATGCCTTCAAAATACCCCTATAGTTTATCGGACTTTCTGTCACCTTTGTAAACAACGGGAAAAGTTCCAAGCTTACCTTCACTTTTTCCCGCGCAAGGGTAAAGGGACGTCCACTATATTCCACCAATAACAGCGCCCGGGCACATTGCGTCACTGAAAATTGGCCAATGCGATGCAAGTCTCGCCTTTCGCGAGATGTAATCTACGCGTGGTTTCGCGAGACTTCATCGGAAAAGAAACATGGCGGACGATCGAAGCGACGAAGCGGCTGAATCGGCGAATTTTCATCGCATTCAGCTAAGTTACCGGGGAAAAAACGGGGCGAAAATAGCGAAAATAAACGGGCGTCTTGAGGGCGTCTTGCCTAAAAGTAGGGCGTCCAATTTCTATTATTTTCAGAACAGCGCGTCCAGATGACGCCCTGACGCCTCTCTGCCTAAAAGCCTGGCCACAGCCCAGGGGAGTCTTTTCATTACCCTTCCATTCCGCGCACATGACAAGCACAGAAGGAAGCTGAGCATTCATTAACCACCTGCTACAGACAGAGTTAGGCTGGGATATACATCAGTGTCATTCTGACATTGGGACAGTAGGACTTGTACACCCCTAATAGATGACAAATGCACACAGCGTAGTTATACATTTGCTGTATAGACAAAGATTAGGAGTGAAATATACTTTTGGCACACAAAAAAAGTCATCCAGATACGAGGAGAATGGCCTTCCTTAGCTGCAAGTGTAATGGTGATACTGACTGAACCAAAATTTTTCAGTATAGTAATATCAGGGGTTTTTTTCATGCCAAATTTCAACCATTTTCCTGCAAGATATATAGATATTAGATATTTCTGCAAAGCGTGTAGCCGTATACATGTACACAAGCTAAAAACCATTAACATACACAGGTACAAAATATAGACATACAGACATGTATACTGATATACAAAATGTAGCTCACAAGGGACAAATAAGGACAAATTTCAGGGCAATCTTTTGTTGTTTTCCTGTTTTCTTCTTACCATTCCAATAACTTAATCTCTGGACAAGTGGATGTAGCTTGATCCTTCTAGAAATCTTACTCTTACATTTGTACCTTCATTGTCTCTAGTAAATTCTACACATTATTTCTTCATGTACATCTCTACTTTCATGTGCAGCGACCCATAACTGTCACCTCATTTCACACCCTCATCAAATGGCCGCACAGTGATGAGGTCACCCTACTAAAGGTGATGTACCCTGGGTAGTGCTAAAATGCCCAAATGAAAATTCATGCAGAAATAATAGGTGGCGAGAACTGCTGACCAGTGAATACACAGGTCAAAAGTAGCGCAACCCTGTGTATATACATGTAGAATCTTTCATCATGTTCAATTCCATACCATTGTTGGTCACCGTGCTAAAGGTGATATACCCTGGGTAGTGCTAAAATGCCCGAATGAAAATTCATGCAGAAATAATAGGTGGCGAGTGGCTGACCAGTCGATACACAGGTCAAAACTAGCGCAACCCTGTGTATACAAAATCTTTCATCATGTTCAATTCAATAGTACTGTTACTTAATCCTAATTTGAAAGCACTGTGAATAATATGTGAATATATTTCGTACATAGCAGAGGTTGAAATACCTACCAGCAAGATATAAGTTGAAGAACAAATCTGTATGACTCTTTGACAGGCATAAATGTGTCAAATACTCGAAAGAATGTGCCAGAAATCCAAGTAGTTCAAGCACAAAAATTGTACTCTTTTCAATATGCTAACGACAATAATTAGAGTAGAAATAAATGATGTACGCTGAGACATTAATCTATCTTGACCACCAAGGGTTATGTTTCTCATTAATTCTATGATGTTCGTATAATCAATTACACTAAACTGCCAGGAGGCCTATATACTGCAGACTACAACACCATAACAACAAAATACACTCCACACCCTAAAAAAAAGAACTTGAAAAATCATTAAATGTAAGATTTTCCAAATTCTTTTTACAGGACTTTTGCAAATAAACTGTCGAATAACTATAAGTTATCCAGCACTTAATCAATTTGCAAGGACTTAACTTGCAAAACATCCTTGCAAATTAATAAAGCTGTATTGTAATGTAATATTGCACACCTAGTGTCTAATAATATAACCCTAAAGCAACAAATAAATCATAAGACATAACACTGCAATGTGCATAGCAATGCTTTTTACATGTTGACAGATGTATCTTTTCCTTATTAATAAAAGGACTCTATTAGTATTATCTGCATCCTAAACCACCAAATCAGATACAGGCCTTAACAGCTAGTTTTCAGGCCAAGAGCTACTTAATGTTGCAAATAAAGATGAAAGGGTGAGATCTGAAGAGTCCACAGACGTGCGCGAGGTGATAAGGGATGCCACTTCACTGGGTGAGTTATACGGGGCTCAACATGGCAGTGCTTCGTACATTCAGTGGAAAGAAGATGGGAGACTTACCAAATGTCCCTAAGGTAGCTTACACGAGTATGATATTACATCAGGTACTGCGCAATTCCAGGATGTGTTTGGCTATAAATTTATCGTTATTCACAACAAAATTAATGGTAGCTACTTAATCTCTTTTGATAGAATTTTCTGTATTGTTTTATTTTCTGTCAAAATATTGCTGTGTAAGTTAACAATAGACATCAACGACATTTCAATTTGTAGAACACCAAATAATGAAAACATCGGGAGCAAACACATTCTAAAATTCTAGTACAATATTCCAATCGCTGATAAATATAACATCTTAAACCATTCCAACTTTCTCCCTAACCCCAAAACCAATTCAAATTTGGGGCCAAACAGCTATGAATCGGCTAAAGGTTAATATTGGTACATGACCACAAGTGTTTATTTATTTATTTATCAATGTAAAATGTACGTAACAATGTACATTTTCAGTTCATTTTTGTATGAATACAAAATATCACATCTGTAGGAAAACTGTTACAATATGTATGCAGCCTTTCCACAGTAATGGCTCCAATTCTGGCTAAACTAGGGCCTGAGTGTGCTGCCATGGCTATGGCTTCCGTGTAATTTGCTATTTCACATGCACCTGCTGGTCCCCATAGGGAAGTGATTCTCTCTCATGCATCATTCACAGACACAGTACTGTACAGGGCTGAATATTCAAACCTCGCCCAGCCCGGCAGCTAGTCAAATGGAATAGTACAGGACCAGTGCAATCCTCCATAATGAGCACTAGGCCCCCCTGGCTTCAGGAACTAGCACTGTACATACATGTAGGTCACGTCAGGTGGTCTTCTGAATACTCATTGAAGGTGGGTAGGGATGAAGAGTTGACTTGCAACAAGAGGGCTCAGGCCACACCAATTTAATTTCTTTAAAAAATGCTAGATTGGAAAATCAACAGGAAAACAGAATCTCAGAGGAAAGTTTGTACTTTGGTGCACACAATTTCAGGTAGTGAACAGGGTCAGATTATCAGCAGTTGCGCATGGCTTAGATACAACACAAGTGACTGGTACAAATAAAAAAGAAGGGAAAATAAAGGAAAGGCGCTCCAGGTAGTGAACAGGGTCAGGTGCAAGTTTTCACCCCAGCCTTCTGTTTTCATGATTTTAAAAAAAAAACGTTACCCAAGAAATTAAATTGGTGTGGCCTTAGCCTCATATCTGAGATGATCAGCAGTTGCGCATGGGTTAGATACAGCACAAGTGCCCGATACATATAAAACGAAGGGAAAATAAAGGAAAGGCGCTAAGGAACGTAAACAACTGAATTTGTGCGTGCAGAGGACAGGACAAGTGAATTTAGTGAGTTAGTTGAGTTGACTTGCAACAAGAGGGCTCGGGGTCATTTTGTGACAAAGTTGCAACATTTGTGCTGTGGATTGTTACACCAGAAGCAACATGGGGAAAAAGGCATCAAAAGGTGCAAGTTATGATTTTTTCAATCAGATCTATGGTAGGCAACAATTTGACAACAGTTAGCTGTTGTAGACTTATTATAGGGCCCTACTGAAAAGCAGTGCTAAGTATGGTACCGAGATTGGGCCACCCTGGCTAAATAATACAGAAATTGATATAGCAATGTTAGCCTCATATGTAGACTTTCAGTGTTGACAAGTTTCAATTTTTCTGCTTGTCAGAAAAATAATGTCATTCTTTTTCAAATCTACGTATTAAGTTCATATGATATAGCATAGAAAGTCAGCTTAGGCATTGATTCTTTTCTATGATGCAAAATTAACTTTCTCATATGTGTGGTAAGCAACTGTAACATTTGGTCACTGACAATACAATAACATATGTTCCCTTTATAGTGTTTGTTTACATGTAACGTGGGGTCCCATAACTTCGACAGTACCATAACTTCGAACTAGTTTTACTTTGTCTTATTATGCAGAAGAGAGACATGTCTGTTTCTATCCACTGTGCTGAATAAAAACGCAGAGAACCCAAGTTCATGCATATAGCTGTCGTCTGAAGGAAATACGGATTTGTGTACAGTTAACTGATTTTTGCGCCACCAGGAAAATTTGGCTACAAACAATGGCTACGTTCGACGCAAGTTCATTGCGTAATGGCAACTTTTACATAAAGAACTGTTACAGTCAACAATCGGCACGCAAACTTTATTGTTTTACACATGAGGCATAAAGCTATACAAAACACCCAAAAAACGTAGGTGTTTGTTAATTTATGTCGCGATTAAACTTGTCTTAAATAACAAAATAACCGCGGCTTCGAACGCCCTCCCCCCTTTACGTCACGGCCATTCCGTTAACCACGATTCGAATGTGATGCTACAGTGTTGACGTTTCACGGTCCCCCTGTCTAAATCACGTACGAGCTAGTGAGGCTCCAAAACCGCAAATCTTATTAATCTAGCTTGAAACACGTCAGATAAACTTGCATTGATAAGTTCCCGTCGGCAGGCTTGCACATGCATGGTTCCACCAGCAAACGCATTGATGTTGCAAACATGTAACCTAACCCCGCATGTTGATTAAAGACTGACAGGCCGCTGGCTTTGATGTAGGCGGCACGGGTCGGTGATCTCTGAATGCATAAACACGAAGTTCATTGAATGTAAATGGCGATTTCTCATTGCTTGCTCAAAACAAAAATCCGATAGAGAGATCTAAAAATAACTGATGCTGTTGTTTAAAATAAGTCGTCACTTTGTACCGAATTGACTGAAAAAAACAAGGGAGATTTGCCGCGTACTTTCTGGTCACTTGCGGTGCCGTGCCGAGTGCAAATGTCACAATTTCAGTTTCCGGTGTAACAATTCTTCCCCGGCAGTTTGCGACGTACTTGTGGCACATTTGTGACATTTGTGAGTTCATGTTACGGGACCATTTGTATGAAATGAAGTATCTACTCTCATTACCATACCAAAGAACGGATCGTCAACGTTGACCATGCTTGGAACGCAACAAGCGGCGTAAACAGTCCCTAGTCACAGCGCGCCCCGCATCGGTGGCAACTTACGCACGGTGAAAAAAAAAATTACCACAGTGAAGCTGAAGTTAGTTGACACAAAATTATTCTGTCTGTATACTGAAAATCGTGCCGACAAATTAAGGAGAGACAAAGGTATTTGTATGTCGAAGTTATGGTACCCTGATTAGAATGGAACGATGTGGAACGCTATATTCATAACAACATTTTTCTGGTTTTACCGACTGAGATTATAGTGTGAATCGTGTATGGACGGTGTAAAATTAACTCGACAACGGAAAATCCTTAAACACCGCCACTCTAATTTATCATTCGTCAAAACGCAACACTTTTCAGACAACCGACACTGGTGCAATGCGATGTCGAACTCGTAAATTTACGTTTGAAGTTATGGGACCCCACGTTAGATTTAAAGGGATAGACAATAAAAATACAATCATCCACAGGTATGCAAACATTTAAATGTTATGTTATTCAAACAATTCTTAGATCAACATAGAATAAGGAATAAAGGTTTAAAGGGTTTGCACCAAATCTTGATAGTTTCTGTCTGGCAACACTCATTTTTGCGTGACAGGTCGTTTCAAACGTCTGAGATGAAGTAGAAATGCGAACCTTTGAGGAACCCATCAGGAGTTCATGCAACATACATGACCGAAAGCTAACAAAGGCACTGAAAAACATGGCAAATCTCTCCCTAAAAGGTCTGCAAGGCTCTGGCAACCTTCCAGCATGTAATCAACTTCACCAGAAGGTAGCAGGTAGGAGGGTCAGAGACCCCAGGCAAAATTCCACAGACAAGTAAGCCTGTCATATCTCGGCTGCATATTGTTTTATTTATTTGCACACAAAAACAGAAAGTAATAATGAAATAATTAAAAGTATGATAAAAACGTGCAGGAGGGGGATGAAGCCTGCAAGGCTTATGGAAGCCCTCCTCCTTTTAACTTAACAAATTTACAAAATGATAATATGAATATCTAACAATGATGTATGTATTTGGGATATCAAAGCATGTCTTGGAGCCCTCTCCTCTCACTAGTCTCAGTAGTACATTACACAGCGAAGGTTTATGATTGTGACTTGTGTTCTTTAACCAGCACTCTGCGCTTGATATAAATCTTACTTAATTTTCTATTTCTTATTTAAAAATAACATAGGTCATACTGACAGGCTATAATTTTTTTCATGCTTTAATTTTCTATCTTTGAGTTGAGTTGAAAGTAAGCTGTGAAGTTAGAATGATTTTCCAAGCATAGATTGAGCTGAAACTGAGGCTAGGTATTCAAAAAGTATTAGACCCCGTTCACACTCATTTTTTTCAATCGCGATTGAAGTATAATCGCGATTGTTCGATCCGATCGCGATTGAACGCAAAGAAACTTTTGCGTTCACACTGCTTTTCGCCAAGTGGATTAAAGTACGCCGTGATCCGATCGCGATTGAAGCACGATTGAAGCATGCTATCGGCGATCATCTGGTAAATGTTCTTGTTGTCCTTGTTGTCCTTGTTTTGTGTCTATTTTTCAGCTAGACATTGTCACTTGGTTCGGTAAATGTCCCTCTTTCGGTGACATTTCCCCAGTTTGGCCTGCACCTCCTCTCTCCCCCAGATTGCGATGAGGACCCTGGTCTCCTCATCGCGCCATCTGCCACCAGCTGAAGTTGCTGACGGAGTTTTATTCTTCTTCTTGGGCATTGTTGACGATGAAAAGTTGTTGTTGTTGTTGTTGTTGTTGTAAAAGAGCGATCTGACGTGCGGATTGGGTTTGTTTTCCCGCGCGGTGCGAACTATGACCCCACGTACCCGCATGTATGACCTCCCACCCCCGGAACCAGCCGAAATCCCCGCCGATCGCGATGGAATGAATCGTAGTTGTGTTCACACTCAAAATTTGATAGGATTGGATTGGATCCGATCGCGATTAATCCAATCAAACTACCTCCGGAGGTAGTTACAATCCAATCGCGATTGGATCGTTTTGGATCGTTCCAATCGCGATTGGGAGCGTTCACACTGAAAAAATCAATCGCGATCGGATCGATTCAATCGCGATTATACTTCAATCGCGATTGAAAAAAATGAGTGTGAACGGGGTCTTAAATATAATGCTATCTACTGACTCTCGTTGCATTTGACAAGGAAAAATACAATCCTTATCTTGAAAAACCGTAGTAATTTCAAAGGAAAACAGTGCAATTTCAAGAGTTATACAGCATAAAAGTGACACATACTAGTAGAATATAGAAAGCTTGGACAAGTCTAGACATTTTAGCAATAGCTATTGATCATAGCATAAGCCAGTTGCAATTCTGGCTGTCAGCACTCTTGCTGGGACATGATAAGATATGACATCTTTGGCCGTTCATGGATGTCACCAGTACTATCAATCTTGTCCTGTTCATTTGACAGCAATTTTATGATAGATTATATGCCCAACACAAAGTAAAATATAGAACAAAAAGGGACAAGCTGGACATAATGTTAATGAATGTGAAACATTTTGGACTAGCTTAGATGCCAGACCCCCAATCTCTAAAATATCTATCTGGTGATAAATATTTTACTAAACATTTATAGAGATTGGGGGTCCAGGCTAATTTTGGAATTACACACTTACACAGTATGTTCAAAGGCTTATCAAGTTAATGGAAATGCCCCATAATATACATGTACATGTGGTATGATGTACCTATTTCTTTCAGGACTTTAAACGTTTTGTTTGGACACAGCAGAAAACGCGTGGCACGATTGTGTGATCATGTGATTAATCTTAATGCTTGGGGCCCTCAGACATCCAAACAAACGGCAACATATCCAGGGTGCAAACAGCACAAAGGATTCAGCTAATGGCTTCCAATGGGGCTAATTGAACAGGCGGACAAAACTGTTGCTTCGGGTAGACAACATCATTACACAATATGCAAGAAAAACAACGAAATATGTTAGATGTCCATCATGACAATTTTTTAAAGAAAAAAATGTGGGCAACGTCCTGTTTTGTTTTGTTTTGTAACTGTTAATCCTAAAAGTGAGTTTACAAAGCCTAAGACCACCGTCTGCTACTTTTCATAACAGTAACTCACTTGTCAAATACTGTAAAAGGTGAAATGTTAGTGGTAATCTAACTTTGCGGTAGAGAGAAAAAGGAGTGTTCGTGGTGGTTTTATGCTTGCAGTTGAAACAACCAGCAGGTTTTACTGTAAAGCTAAAGGGGAAATGTTTGGATGGTGTCACTGTAAAACACATGAACCTAAAACCACCACAAACAATTCCCCAATTTTCACAGTACGTTTCTAGTACTGAAAACTCTTTCTTACACAGAGCCTACTTCCAAGTTCCAGATAAAAGAAACAAAAAGCAATGTTGCAAAGTACAGTTCTTTTCATCAAAGATTACACAATAAAATGCCATTTTAACCTTAGTACCACCTTAGCCTTGCCACTTTTTGTTCTTACTGTACATCTAACCAAGTAGGTTATATTTTATAGTCTATTTTCTTTAACTTTATAATGTCCTTGATCACAGATGTGTGATACTCGAGTAGACTCATACCCATACTGCTATCACAAGGGAAAAACAGAAAAACATACAAACTATAGCCTATTTTATCTATAACCTCCTTGATTTCACAGACGTGTGATACTCGTGTACTCATATGATTTGACAAAACTGCTATCACAAAGGAAAAAAAAACACAAGCTGTGTCTCAGCACTGTAACACACCTGTAGAAAAACAATGGATTCACGGGTAATCTTTTTTCTCCATCTTTTTGTTACCAAATCCATTTCAATCATAGCTACAATGTAGAGTGCCACATAAAATTCTTTAGTGCTTCAGTACCTTGTTTAGGTTGTTACATGCATGACGGATTGACGAAGGCGATTTTTAAGTGCCCAGGCTCTATACTGATAGTCTCCAGAGAAGTTAGGATGTGTTATTGGGAATACCACCAGAGCAAGCCATTATTGTCTAGCCTAAATGATCAACCAAGCAAACGAACATGAATACTATTATACATAAAAGATATAGACTCACAAAAGAGCTAGATCATAGATGCAGATGCTAATGTGTGTTCGAAACTTTACCATCAGTTCGGTTGGAGGACCTATATATACAGAAAATTATGATGATATCAGCATATATATTGATCTCACATTTTGAATATCAACAGGCTATATCTTATCTCACATTAACACATTACCTGGCAATGGGTAAATCGTCAATGGTTTTCAAAATGACCTCTGTTGCCCCTGAGGGTACAGTATCAATATTAAAATGTTTGACTTTTATAATCATATGATACAAAATGGTGCAATTCTTCTTTTAAACATTAGTTTAGTGGAAGCAGAATTTCTACTGACTACAAAGTACAAGAATCAAGATCAGAGCTTGCATCTGAATTCCATTCAAATTCTTTATCTCCCCAAAAATTCTAAATGGTTCCTTCCATAGATATGTTCCAGACCTTACCATGTGGTACCCAGGGGAGGTGTAGGGTGTCCCAGGGGTTACATTATGTGGGTTATCAGGACCCTCCAAAATGGGTCCACATCTCTAGGTGCTTCAGATAAAGGTGGACAAATATGCTCACCTAGGGACACACCTCCGTAACTGTCTCAAACATTAAGCCTTAGAACACATTTCTACCCAATTTGCCACAATGGCAGGTGGACTGTGTTTAGTTAGTGAAGGACAAACAGCCTCCCAGATGTCTGAATTAAACAGATCTTCCTGATAATGCCAGAATAAGCATTCAACTCCTTTGATTTATTATAGGTTAGCTGTTGGGCAAATTAGTTCCAACCCCATGCCATATGACCAGTTTTCATGCACTGTGGGTTAACCTTATAGGACAATAATTGTGAGGTATGGTATGTACCACCAAGGCTTTGAAAATACAGTTGGAATATTCACTGTAATAATTTAATAAAGCTGTAAAACAAAGAAAGCATGCAAGAAAAGAGAAAAGCCCCCCACCCCCCCACCCCCACCCCTTGGTAAATTCCTCAATTCCTCAAAATTAATTTGGTAGGCAAAAAAACAATTCTGAAATGGTATATTAGATGATTTATAGCTGAACATTTTCGTAATATCTTCAAAGGATAATAAGTTCTTTTATTTGGTAGATTTGTTGTTCCATATTTAACCCTGCACAGCACAGCAGATCCTACATGTATGTAGCTGTGACTTCATTCAGAAGCGAATCATACCAATTGGTTTACCGAAGAGATCCCCTAATCTAAATCCAGGACAATCAACCGGCAATCATAGGTACATGTACACTAATCTAAATATGCAAATCAGATTAACACATCAGACAGGCTACTGGAACACTATCCAGGAACTGGGACCAATCTACATGTGACACTACCGTTTATGAAAATATAATATTCTGTTAAATATAAGCCTTTTTTTACCAACTGTGGGGTCCCTAATTAAAAAAACCACATCAGAGAATAGCTATAAGGACATTTGTCTAAAGCTAGAGACAATCATATTCAGGAAGTGTCTATGAGGGGAAATCTTCGAGGCAGTTTTATGTTCGCAGTTTTTGTGATAACTTCTTCACCACAAACTTTACAATGTTTTGTCTTCAGTCCTGACTGTTGCGCTACTATTGTAGTTTCAACCGCAAACTTAAAGCCACTGCAAACACTACATTTTATCCCTACCCCCAAATTAAATCCCTGTTAAAGCCTTTAACAGTACTACAGTCAAAATAGATGAGTACTTTTTTTCCATCCAATTTTAGGCAGGGGACCACACGCTTTTAAATTTGATCTTTCATCTGTAGAAAAGAGAGATTTTGCAATTACTACTCAAACTTTCAAAGTATCAAAGTAATTTTTTATATACAACCTTTTCGTTCAGAATGAAATGTTTTTACATTGCGCATCAGTTTATTTTGAAAAACATGACTAATTTTTCAACATCATAACAAAGAAATAACATACCATTATTGATTTAATTCTTTTAAATTGCCAAAAATCCCTCCTAGTTGATTATTACATCAACATATATCCCTTGAGATATTCTTGACAGGTGGCTGGATTATCCTTGAATTTGGATTACAAAAAACCCTCTTTCTAAATAATGTAGTAGTAAGATTCTCCCAAAATTTAAAGTCCATTCATTCAGCCTGAGTTCAGGGGGCCAGGGGTTGGGTCAGCTTTCAACAAAGGGGTCTCCAGTTTCGTGGCAAAGATAAACAATCCTACGGCAGGTCTAGGGTTACATGGGAGCATGTGGTTTTGATATTTAGCCGTAAAAAACGGAGAGCGTGTTCACAGCAGTTGGACATACAGTGATTCGTGCGAGGCCTGCGCCATTATTAATGCCTTATTTGTACAAAGTGTGTTGTTGATGTGTTCAATTCGGAAGCATACAGCTGTCGTGCTGGGAGCTTTCGCGCGCTGAAAAATCACCTAAAAACCCACGTCCTCTATTCAATAAGCTTTCCAATTTATCGCTAGACTAGTCAGGAGGTGGGATACGTTCGGAACAAGCCGTGAGGACGGGCCTTACCTCCTGGAGTCGCCCCGAAGATGCGCACCACCGGGACCCGCCTGGTGTCAGCCCCGCGAAACTCGGAGCGGCAGACGTCCAGACCTCGGACGGGAGGGGCCTGGTAGTGGTCCGCAGTCACGATCCGCACGGAGAACATGGCTGGACAGGGGAGAGAAACGTCCTGGAGTGAGAATCTGAGCCGCCGGAAAATTGGGGGAGGCAGCCTGGACGAGAGAGATAAGGAATTTCACCGTGGGTGGATTCATGGATCGGCCACACTGAGGAAAAACAGACGACTCCATTGAAGTGAAAGCCACGAAAATATCAACATCACCTTTTGTCCTTGAAATTAAATGTCCTAAAACATGCCACGGCTACAATTCATAGCTCAGAATATTCCTAGAGTCGTAGCCTCTTACCTGAAGTGGTTTTTCGGCGCAGGATAGGTCAGAAACGAGCGGAAATTCAGGAAAAATAGCCCTGCTTTTGGGCAGGCTGGGCGGGATCCGACATTTTGTGTCTCCTGACCGAATGGGTAATGTGCCGCACGGCATGCCGGGAAAGGGGAATATACCACGAGCTGGGGGGCGTGTCCCCTGGGAGAACTAACATTAATATCTCCTTGATATTACCGAGGAAAAACGGGAATTTCAAACCACTAAGTCCTTTTTCCTTTTCTTGAAATGTCACTGAATCACTGCAGACACGAATTAGAATTGCCATTCATTGTGACTGACAGCGGTAGTGAGTTAGCCTCATTGTCTGAGCATTATCTGAGCCCTTTAAATTGGACGTAATTTTACCGCACTAAATTGCTTTCCGAGTCTTCTTTTACTATTAATGTCAATTGCACTTTATTAACGTCGAAGTAGCATTGCGAGTAGAAAGCTATTTTTTGTCAAAATAATGATTTTGAGGGAAAATACGTTGCTTTTCACATTTTACTCCAAACTGATTCATGAATATACGAAACCAACAGAAGCCCCGGTCTCTTTATTTAGCCGGGTACAAAGGTCTTTCTTATCAAGTGTCGCTCGGTTGTGTTCATACACATACAGGAAAGGGGTCCAACAATGGCGGCCGGGTCAAACTTGTCCGCCGTTCTCCATGGAAAGGACGATCTGAGGCTGGTAAGTGGGGACTACTGCCCTGTTTATGTTTATGTATATGCTGACAACACTGGGGATTACGTAGTCAATGCTGAATAGGTCCACCAGGCGAATTGAAGGTGACATTGCAGTGAGTGGTGCACCGTTGCGTTGATACTAGAAGTGTTTCTAGGTCAACGTCCAATTCAAAAGTTCAGCATAGCTTTAATGTAGGGTTGGTACAGGACTCGCAAATTGAGCGACACGCCAATTTCAAGCTAATAGAAGTGTGTGTCACTGTGATGCACGCTTACTTCAGGAACATGTCTCGGTTTTCAAACATATTTCCTAGCTTTATTAAACCGTTATATTTCAATCAAGGAGACCTCCTTGATTTCAATGGACTATTTTTATTCTATAATTTTGTCTCATGCTTTAATTTTGGCCGATTTTGTTCTTCTAGGAACACCGCGATATCAAGTTACCCGGTGAAAATGGTACGTACACCACTCTCTAATAATTCTTAAGGGCCCGTGCCATCAAAAATGTTTTGGTGGTCAAATTGCTTATTGCTTTACACTTCATTCATGTGACCGTATAAGGTAACAGTATACCATGTAAACAAAACAAAGGCACGTGTATGTTTTAGTATTCATGCACACGTGGTGTGGAACAATTTACATGCAAAACGTAAAATGTAACGATAACGTTACAGTCACAGTTGTGGACAATGAAAAATCGAGTTTTGTCGAGGTAGCTTTTTACAAATACATTTTCTATTAATGTTATCCAAGGGTAAGAAATCCAAGTCATATTTTCCGTACTTCTAAGAGAAGCTGTCATTTCACCTTACAACCCCCCCCCCCCTGCGGACGTTGACCTGCTTAGTGACGTGTTGCATTACGTAATATGGCCGCTAGGGCTTCACCTGTCATCACTGAATGTAAAAAAAGGTTGCACAAAAGAAGCCCATTGCTGCTGGTTTCCAGTTTCTCCGGTATCGATTTTATACGTCCTGATTTCTGCTGAAAAGCTCTAGTTTCAGATTTAGCATATTTCAGTGTGTCCTGTGGGACATTTCATTGATATGACTTTCGTAACACGTATACTGTTGTCGATAATTTCTAAATGAAGGATTTATTAACCTGGTAGCGTTGTTTAGTAGTTGTCGCCATACAAGGGCATTGTGCCATGTATAAATGTCGTGCAATAAAGTTCATTCATTCCTCCATTCATTCATTCATCCATCCATCCTTTTATTCATTATTTCGTTCATTCATTCATTCATTTTCAGAGGTTCAGATATCCATGTGTTCTGTTGGGATCTGCGGGTCCGACGTGAAGTACTGGACGCACGGCAAGTGTGGCCGGTTCGTACTGGAGGAGCCCATGGTGATGGGACACGAGTCCAGCGGTACTGTGGTGGCAGTGGGGAGGGGAGTCACGCATCTAGCGAAAGGTAAGCGTACTGCATCCCTCATTGCGTTTCAGTTTACGTAGGGTAGTGTAATTCTTGTTTCTTTCACTGTAACTTTATGTTCACTGTTTTTACGGTCGCCTCTGTACCGTGAACTCATCATCACCGTGAAAAACCTGTTGTTACTATTTATGATTCCTTCACACATCCGTTCTGTAAATCACCTGCCGCCACCGTGAAGCTAAAGTTCAGTGAATATGTCCATTTTCCTTACACCTTGAAATTTTACTTCACCGTGAAGATAAAATGAATTACAGTATGTAGATCAGGTCAGGAAAAATAAGAGATCAATGCATTTTTCTATCATAGAAGCATTATAAGAATACAGAGGAGGCATCGACAGAATCTTAAACTTTAATTTTCGGGGCCGATACTAAGTAATAACATAAAATGCACTGGTCTTACATCTATACATTTTCGTAACGAGTAAAGAAAACGTATATAACGTTATATATGCAAAGGTCGACTTTGTCGAACTGGGCATGTATTCAACCACTTATTACAGCGGCATTCTGTTGACTACAAAGGCTAGGTTTTCAACAAATAGATTAACAAATAAAAATAAACAGGAAAGGCTATGCTATGAGACCTTACGGCCATCGTCAGAATTTAAAAAAATATTATCATCGTGATTTCATCATAACCCTCGTATCGCATCGTTAGCTACACATTATGTTCATGAAAAACGAATTTCGTGATAGTCTTGTCAAAACACGCCGTATTGAAGATGAAACCCGTGTGACAACATCCTTCGTTTCGGCACAAACGTCGTCGGGAAGGTCCTTGTGCGTAGAGTGTTTAAGATGACGTCGCGACGAGCCGGGCCGCCGGCCTTTGCCTGGACGCCGCTCGGGAATGCCGACGACCACTCCGGACAGTCCCCTGCGCCGATCACGGCAGCCTTCCCCAAGCGGAATCCACTGGGACGTCGACTGTACTGTAGACGATGAAGAGAGGGAAGACTTTTAAAGCCAGGTTTGACCGCCTAATGGAAAGCCATCCTGTAAAATACAACTTCAGAGCCCTGGACCACCCACAGAGACCCACAGTGTCAGTCGGCTAAAGAAGTTGTACAAGGGAACGGCCTAAACTTGGTGTAAAGCATCCTACCCGAATGTAGACTCTACTCTACTCTACCCTAAAAGTGAGCACTTTCAAAAACAGAGCAAAGCATTAGACTACCCTCATAAGCCTGGAATCGTGATTCAGTAAAGGGATGAGCGGCCTAAATTGGAAGATGACCTTCCTACCTGTCCGAAAGAATCTACTCTACTCTACTCAAGACATATATAAAGACGGAGTTGTGCACTGTATGCCCGATGCATCCAAAAGCGCTAGCGTGTGAGGGAATTCTAATCGGTCTAGGCATAAATGAATTACATGAAGCAGTGTATGTGGTGTTTTCAATGATCAGTATTGTACGTTAATGAAAGTTAGACATCCAGGTAGTAAGATACGCCAAAAATAATTATTCAAGCAACTGGATAAAATTGTCAAAATTTTATCCAGTTGCTTGAGTAATTATTTTTGGCGGATCAGTATTGTAGTTGCTGTCCATGGAGCTGAGGACGTCTATACATGTAGGTACCATGCAGAAACGTACAGAATCTTCCCAAAAGCGGAATAATAATTTCAACACAAAGTTGACAAGGAACTACCCTTAGTGCTGAAAGCAATCCACATACACAGGGCCTATGCCTAGTCAAAGTAATTCGAAAATATATAAACCGGAAGTTAATATTGATTTGAATTTGTTCTAAACTGATCTTGTTGTAGCCTGTCGTAGCCGATGTGGTATAACTTATGCTAGGGTCACATTTCCTAACCGGGGCCCGGCCGGGCTGTTTGCGGAAACGAAAAATCAAAGTGTGTGTCAATAGATTTGCACAAGCTATGCTCTTAAATAATTTTGGGTACGTTTTGTGTTTTTGTTGTCTTTTATATCATAATTTTCGCTCCCAAAGACTGCCCGGCCGGGCCCCGGATTGGAAATGTGACCCTAGCATTACGTATGACGATTGCCGCCAGAGGTAATTTTGATCTCTTGGGTTTTCATGATTTACTGTTAATTCTTAAGAATTATCAACCAATATTTCACCTGTCCATCCCAAAGGTCGTCAAGAAATCCAATTCCACTCTCCAAAATAAACTCCAGTTCGCATGGCGTGGAGGTTTCCGATGTCTTCCACAGGTTGTACTTACACCTACAGCGCCAGCAATGCGTTAACTTGTGAGGTTTCACCTTCTTCATACCAGCGGTCTTCGTTAATACGTCCTCCCTATGTGTGAGAGCAAACTCTACCGCTGCGCTCTCTACTTCCGGCACGTCCAAGAAATGCGCGAGTCTCGCTAAACCCAGGCAGTTTTCCAGCTTTATAATTTGTACAACTCGCTGGATCAGAGTGTCGTACAGGTCCGAAGATTTTAGACCTCTTGCGACGATCGCCAGGCGCATCATTCTGCGAGGTCTGGTCGGGTACGCGGCTTTTCCGACGGCCTGGAGGTAGCGCCTGAAGTCTTTCGCCTTGATGGTCTTGAAGTAGTCTCTGACGGTTTCGTCCGCGAGTTTTCTCTGGAAGAAGACGACCAAGTCTTTTCGAATCTTGAAACGTTTTCCTGCGACCATAATTCTCATCTGCGGATGCGCAGCTCCAGATAAAGACCGTCTTAAAGACATTGTTGTGAATATAAGACAAGACGATTGAAAAGGACAACTAATTTATAACGTCCAGACGATTACTAGTATGTCGAATGTTCTCTTTAATTCTATCGAATATAGAACACAAACGAACCGAAGTGCGGTTGTATTTTGAATATCCCGTTGGGTGTTGCTATGCGACAGTGTGTTCCAGAACACCTTTTGATACCCTTACAAATACAGAGGGTTCTATTGCATCATGACTCATAATAACTCAGTTTTTTATCCTAAAAATTATTTCCCTGTCAATTTTTTTGTACCGTACCAATTTGTGGTCCTAAAAAGGAAATTATAGTTTATTTGATAGCTTTTTGACCGAATAAATCCTGAATTAACGTCAGCGTTGTAATTTTCATTCAATACCATTTCAGATGGTTCTGCATAGTTACCATCCACAGACTTTAGCTGTGCGGATTTGACTAAAGAACAGTATTGTAGTTTAAAGCATACTAGATACATAGTAGGGACAACAGAAAATCATATTCACATCACCATCTGGAAATCTGTAGCGCTGTCACGTTAAATTTCTCGGCTTGTGTCGTTTTTTGATAAAGTAGTCAACAGACGCTAGAATTTCATTGGTCGGAGTCTAGTTGCCGGCTGCCTGTAGTCTCGACGCAGGGCGGGTCCCTGCCGTTGCCATGGTCGCAGCCTGAAACCCAACACTCTCTTCTGATTGGCTACCGGACTTGATGGGTTTTTCCTCCAGTGACGTAGCATCCTCCTCCTCATGAACTTCAGCTGACACGGGGTCGGACGATCCGTCGAAGCCCGCCTCTGACATCGCGGGCAGTGGACGGTGTGGCCCGAGTCTACCAGCTTCTTGGCCACGGAAGCAGTCAAAACCACGTGCCGATTCCTTATCACAAAATCCTCCCCGGCTTTCTCGATAGGTTTGATATCCAGCCAGTGCGCAGCTTGCGTAATCCTCACGCAGTTTGAAGGTTTCATCTTCAGGATTATGGCTTGGCAGAGCTTATCCAGAGCGTCAGCTGTTCCTAGCTCGGACGCTATGGCAGCGAGTCGGAAGAGTTTACCAAGTCTGCTCGGAACTAAACCTTCTTCGAGGAGGGTGACGAAGCTCTTCAAGTCTTTGCCTCTCACGTCTTTCAAGACGACTTCCGTGGCATCCCAGAAGAAGTCGGCGGCAGGACTTTCCTGTGTTGTAATTCCACCCCAAGTCGCTAGAGTGACTTTGTGAACGTAGACGCTGGTACGTCCGGCCGTTAAGCAGATGTTGGAAGAGGATGAGTGAAGGTCGTAGCTCTTCTTGAAACAAGGCATCGTACCAAACGTCGGGCACATCCGTACAGGGAAACAAGTCCAAGTTTCTGTTACCAGTTACATACGAACTGTTTGACACGGCCGTTGCTAGGAGGCAGCTTCGAACATGTTCTTCGAGAATTAGCGACAGTTGTGACGACAGCTCTCTACCATTCTGGAACCACCAATGGTCATGGCAGGCAACAAGCAGGTGGTAGACCAAGCATTAATCAACATATTAATCAAAAATCAAGATGCTTATTTGACTATCAATCAGTAATCTAATTTGCTGGCCTGGTAGGCAATACTATGTGGCATCGTGTGGTGCAATCGGTAGGGTGTTTCGCCCACAACCGAGAGGTCGCAGGTTTGAAACAACCGATATGCCCCGATGTTGTGCCCTTGGAAAAGGCACTTTACACTTTACCCAAAAATGTTATGATCTGATAAAGGGAGGCCTTTACATGAGCAAAAGCTTTTTGGCCTGCCCTGCACTGTTTTATTTATCCTAGTATTTCTTTCTTATGTATGTATATTTTTTAAGTGCGAAATAAAATAAACAATAAACAATAAACAATACACGACTTTCCGCAACCCTGAGAGCATTTATTTGCTGGGCTAAAACTCATATATTAATATTCTTGTTTTCCTGTCGTTTGTTTTGCAGGAGACCGTGTGGCCATTGAGCCAGGCGTGCCCTGCAGGACCTGTAGAGTCTGCAAGGAGGGGCGGTACAACCTGTGCGCCCACATGGAGTTCTGCGCCACGCCTCCCGTACACGGGTCTCTGTGCCGACTGTACAACCACGCTGCCGACTTCTGCTACAAGTCAGTCCTGAGTTTGATTCTATATAGCCGGTATAACTGCCATTAGGCGCAACAGAACTGAGTCCGCTTACAGATGTGATTTTTGTGGCAGAGACTGCCATTCTCGTAGAGGGCTGTTTAGCCATAGTCGATGCTGTAGGGCTGTTGTGAATTAGGATTTTACCATACGGAGGCCATATATATTGGCGCAACACACCAGTCCTTCCCTTATACTTAAAACGAAAATTTAGGACAATAAATCAGAACTGTCACGACCTGATGATGATGCTGCTGATGATGATGATGATGATGATGATGATGACGATGATGATGATGATGATGATGATGATGATGATGATGATGATGATGATGATGATGATGATGATGATGATGATGATGATGATAAATGCAACTGATGCACATGAACGGCAAATTAATGCACAGGCCTTTCATGTGATATCATTTGCACCATGTCGAATAACAGGGTTGTTACCCACCAACATGACCGCCATTTTCATTTTAATTCAATGGTAATACTTACTTCTTCGCCTGCTATTCTCTTCTGTGAAGTAGACACACATCATATATAAAGGTATTCGAGATGACAAGAATTCGAAGATCGCTAGTTGACCACACATGTCCTATCTCCTCCCAGCCCCTCTCCGTCTCTCCTACTCTAGTGCACGTTGTATTATGCTTAGGTCCCAGTTGAAAAAAGGGGCCAAACCTGTAGTTCAAAGGCTATTTTTGAGACCCCGAATCACTTAAGCGCGGACATAAAATCAACGCGGGACCCGGTAACAAATAGACACCGTGAGCTAATCTTGCGAACACCTGGAGGGGCGGACGGGACCGTAGCATAATTATTCTAGTCCGCTAATGGGGCTCCTAACCTTATACTAGTGATCTCACCACGCACACTATGTGTACATTCTAGAAGGAGACAACCCTTATGTGTGTGTGTGTGTGTGTGTGTGTGTGTGTGTGTGTGTGTGTGTGTGTCTGCGAGTGTATGTATGTTTGTGTTTCTGAATTTTTGTAGTCAGCATAACTCAAGAACCTCTGGATGGATTATGATGATATTCGGTATGTTGGTAGGTGATGGAAAGACGAAGGTCAGGGTCGATTTTGGCCCCCCTGGTATGTGACCTTGATACTGCAGCAGAACTTCCGTTTTTGTATCTTTTGACCTGGACGTGCGATGATCTTGTTTAGTTTTGTTATCCCTGAAGGTTCCCCTTGCGACGAAAAGGTAAGAAGAGTCGGGGCTTGAGTTCACACTTTTTATCCTCTGCTGCAAAATGACATTAAATACTAACATGGCTAAAACCTACAAGCTTAAGCAATTGTGATTTTTGAGGGAGTGAAAACCGATTTGGTCTCGAGCCTTACTGTCGGGGTATGCTTCCGCGTTGGAAGCGATACGCCTGTTGCCCAAGAGTAGTAATGGTTTATTATTCATTAGTCAGTATTGACCTGTGACCTCTGAAACAAACCTCCGTTGGTTTTGTAGCTGATGGGATATCCTTCTATCCCATGTTCAGTTATTCTGAATACGAATTATTCCCTGGAAGAGACGATCGCTAGACTTGAGCTCGAGGGTATGTAGCCTCCAATTGAAATCCCAAAAATGTATATCAGTGTCTAGGCACTCCTCGAATGCGGTTAAAGATAGAGTTGGCACTACGTTGAGTTTGCAAACGAAAACAGAAAAGGCACAAGAAAAGTCCGCATCCACAAAAACTCTTTATGATAAACATCTGTTGGAACTGTCGGAATGTGTACAGGTATATCGCCCGTCATCTTTGGCTATATATATATAGTAGATATGCTTTATAAGCAACTATGTGTGCCTTCGGTTTATAACATTTTATATCCTTTTCTATCTATACGACGTGATGATATATTCAGAAGTTCTAATCACATACCATGAAGATGTATTTAACGCGTATACACGCTATCAATAGATTATAAACTACATTTAGTATCGTTCAATTTACCAATCAGGGCACATGTTCTGTTTTCGTAATGTTAAGTTATCCTCCGTTATTTCGAACGTAATCTTGTACAAGTAATTGTAATCTGAATATTAGCGTGTTCCATTGCATAAAACCAACCTGATTTTTCATAAAATGTTAACTAACGCGAAGTGTTCACTAGTCAGCTGACAATTACTGTGCTCTGTCCGCATGTTCACACACCCTCACCAACTGCCTGTTGAACTCCCCATGTTGCTCGGCGTACATTTTGTGGCCAGCGTTCTGAATGTTCTGTGGACAAAATAAGAATTACGCCAAAAATAATTACCCAAGCAACTCAACTGGATAAAATTTTGAAACAGTCACTGACTGTTTCAAAATGTTATCCAGTTGCATGAGTAATTATTATTGGCGTATGTTACTACCTGGATGTCTAACTTTCATCAACGTAAAATAAGAATTAGGTGCTATAACGATTTGATTGACAGAAGGAGGATGCAGTGTTTTAAAGCCTCCTCATACATACGTGTCTTTTTTGTGCTGTGTATTGATTTGCTGAAGATCAGCAAGTCAATCGATAAAGAATTTATACATGTAGAATCTGGCAAGTAACATGTGTTTACCCAGGCATTTTCAACTGCCAACTGCAATAACAATATAGATAATGTAAGCAATAATAAGTATAACCAATATATAGGATCCAACTACACCATACCTGATCGTTGGGCCTAAGCACTGCCTTTCACACTGGGTTCAATGAAGATAGGGAATGAAGCATATATACATATTATATACATCATGTCACTAGTGTTTGGAATGTAAAGAAAGAAGTTCTTACAATGATGTTGACATATGAGTCTTTCCGTAGAGTTGCTGCCAGCTCTCCTGTCCTACTGTCCACCCATGAGTCGGCGCCATAGATGAATGTGATCGGCACATCCGGGTGCAGGCGGGTTAGGCGGGGGAGCATGGGGTTCTTGGCCAATTCCCACCCACTACTGCGCAAGGTCATGAATGCGGTCTCTGCACTGAAATATGCAACATGAACTTATAACACTATAAATAGATTCAAGATAAAAGTTATCAACAAGCCTGAACATCAAGTCGTCCCCTCTTCATCTATTCTGTTTCAAAGTTTCCACCAAATACATTCCTGCAGTTCAAGCCACTATAGCTAGGGGGCTCAAGGCAAAACCACTTATTCCCGGGGCAATAAAGCCCCCCTCTTACTGGACCCGCGGGTCCAGTGAGAGGGGGCTTAAGCTAGCGACCAATGGAATTCGTGACTACAGCATGTTCAGAAAATGTGATATACTAAAACCACTAGTTCTACTGCAGTACCATAGAGAACCGCCAATAGGCCCATAATCAAACATGTCCTTTCCTGTTATCGAAATATTATGACAGCATTGACAGGTTAAGACTTACACATTTCCAAATATCACAGCGACTCTTCCATAGATTTTTAGATTCTGCTTTTAGACCTTCAACATACAAAACCAGTCAATAACGAAATAACATTTTTAACGAAAGTAGAAAAAAACGTACGTACCTTGGGGGTTGTGCAGCGCAGTGATAGACGAAGTCAGTTACAGTGTTGTCCGGAAAGGCATCCGCATAACAGGTTCTTAAATCTGGAAATGTCCACCGCAACAACTGTGGACCTACATAAATAAAAAGACTCTTTTTACACAACCAAGAGATTTATTCCACCGACGTTTCGGTGACCATCTGTCACCTTCTTCAAGGCAATTCTGACTGGCTCACATAGCAATGCAGCACAGGTGTTATGTGAGCTATGTGAGCCAGTCGGAATTGCCTTGAAGAAGGTGACAGATGGTCACCGAAACGTCGGTGGAATAAATCTCTAACTTGGTTGTGTAAAAAGAGTCTTTTTTTAATATTCAGTGATGAAACTTCACAGATGTGGACCTACATGTGACCAAACAGTCAAAAGTGTGTAATTTCACCTAGTGGGTGACTGTGTGTATTCATGAAGCTTGGCTTTCCGTTCCCCATTCACGCGTTTGACGTGTAAAAGATTAACTTCCGGGGCAACGAAGATAGATCTGAAGATCCGTTGATGAAGGTTAGACATCCAGGTAATAAGATACGCCAAAAATAGTTACTCAAGCAACTGGATGAAATTTTGAAACAGTCAGACGTTTCAGACAGCATGGATTCGCTGTCTTTCGTCAGTGACTAACGATAGGACTGAAAGCCGGAAAGGTTTTATACCAAAATAGATATGTTCATGAGGTTAAGACAATTTAGGATGTCTTGACGTAGTCTTCAAAAGAAGATCAATTCAAGACAAGATTGTATACTAATTGTTCAATTCGCTGATGTTGTTTTAGAACAGTAACTTAATGTTGTTCGTCCAGGGGTGGGGGGTGTGGGGGGGGGGGGATGTGGGCAGTGCATTCAGTGCCTGAAAGTTCAACGCGTAGACCTCCTTTCCTGTTGTACTCACCCAATGGACCTGCCGCTCTAAAGAGCGTCGACGGCGGGTTAAAAAGTGAAAGTGACGATTGTATAATCCTCTCCAATAACGGCGTCTGCAGCAAGAACAACAATCATGACAAACTAGAGCTTATATGGTGCTAGCGGTCACGTGACTATGACGTAAGCGTTGACCGCCATGTTGAATGGTTAAACCTTGATGTTTGGCAAATTTGAATACAGACATTGGTGCAACGGTCGATATATGTATCTACTGGAACGTCCAGCCCTGTGCACGTGTTTAAATATACTTACACTGGTGTAAAGTGTGATACTATAGTATTAATAGAGTACAGAATTAGAAGTAACTTTGAAAATTTAATGCAGGTACAAAATCTGATACAAAACTAAAATTCAAAGCGTAATTAAGTAACAGTGGTGTCATGTATCTGTTACCTAAGTCTGTTACCGGGCCCCGGCTTGGGAATGTGACCCTAGCATTAGTAGTGTATTAAACGTTAATGTCAACGTTATTCTTATTATTTTATTCTCTCAATTACCCCATGCATGTCCCCCTGTGGCTCCCTGTGCATTTATCCCTCTGGGGAACGAACATGCAATAAAGAATATTATTTATACAGAGCGAGCCATAACCATACCCTCCCTCGTAGTGTCTCAGCAGCCTGTTCTGTTCTCTCCGGAAACCCCCAGGGTTCGGCCAGTATCAGGTGCTTGACTCTCTCTGGGTGTTTGATAGCGTAGGAGGTCGCCAGAAAACCGCCAAAGCTTGTACCCATCAGGATGAACCTCTCCAGCCCTACACCCTTCCTCCACTCTTCGATAGACTCCACGAATTCCTTTTCAGCGACGTCTGCGTTTGTGCTAAATTCGCACCGAGAACTTCTCCCGAAGCCGAGTATGTCGAAGGCGTAGACAGCTCGGTCCTCGGCGAGGGCATCGAAATTCAAAAAGAAGTGCGCAGCTGCACCACCAAACCCGTGGATGATCACAATGGGAAGGGTGTCGGGCTTTTTGGATCGCACCTTGAGGGTCCAAATCCGTCTTCCGTTAGAGATGGGAACGTAGAGTCTCTCCAATGTCGATTTCACATCTAGTAGTGAAACAGTGCTAACGTCAACTGACAAGTATAGTATTAGATAGGTAGATGTTAAGGTGTTCTATTATTACACAAAAATAGCATTACTTATAAACCCACTAACCATTCAATGCCCTCATTATGAGGATGAAAGAAACAAGATTTTCGGAACAACCATAGCAATATTCCCGAGCTTCCACCACCTAGAAAGTCTGAAAATATAGAAAAATCTAGAAATCCCCCCCAAAAAAACATTCCTATACTAAAATCACAAAACCCCTAATCATTAAAAACGTGGGGCTTTTCATAAGCCACTGCCTCCAAAGAAGAAGTCCCCCTACACACACACACACAGTAATGCTGTTTGTAGAAATTTTAGTTAGATGCATAGAATAGACACTTGTTACCATTGTTACCCTTTCTGCTGTTTGCACCCTTGCAATTAGCCTATGGGCATGACTTTCCCAATAAAAGTTATTCTTTTTTTTTATTCAAAGATAACAGAGACAAAGACAAAGTGGCGCTGCACTCAAGTTATACAACTTATTTTGCCAACGCCACTTAACAAAATATCTAATATAAAACTTATAGATATAACGTTATATCTCTCTCTCTATATATACAACAAAAACCTAAAGTGTACCTACGTCCCCCCACCCACACCCAATAGATTATTAATTCAATCCAGAAGTAAATACAGAAGTAAATAAGAGAGTTGACTTTTATATCTTTTGCACGGAGATTCTCTGTCCAATAGAGCTAGAAGCGTTGGGTCTGCTGGATGTATATTTGTGTAAGTAGCATAATATTTAAATTGCAGTCAGCAGTTAATGAGGATGATCCTCTAAGTGCAAGGGAAAGTTTGGTTCTGTCGGAGATAATATGTAAGTCAAACGAGTTGCCAATTTAAGTTGTTAGCTTGTCAAGAAAGTTCGTTCTGGGTTGGATATATTTAGGACATTCAAATATAAAATGGAAGATGGTTTCAGATTGACACCCACAGTCACAAGATGGACTTAACACTAAATTTCGTTTATGAAGACAATAGTTAAGGCTGTAGGTAACGTTGGGTAACATAAATTCGGGATTTTTCCGATAATGGTTGACTGAAATCAATCTAGCAGAACAATAAACCATCCTTTTTTTCTATAATTCTGTCAGTATCATGTACTATCTTTGCACTAATCATATATATGGTAGATTTTGTCTCTAGTCGTGCTGACACCATAATATTTCAACTTGAAACTACCGTCCGCCGCACGCACAATAATGGTGCTGTCGGACAGGGGGGCACATTAATTCGGGAGAGAAGATTCGTCTTCAATATCTTACCGCTAATCACATTTTATACAGCAGCTATTCGTTCCATCCTTGGCTTGAGGAGAGTGCTATGGATATAGACGTGTCCAAGTAAAAAAAAATACACGAAAAAACGGCCGTACCGCACACATCAGGCCAGTTCGGGAACAACCCGTGTGTTGAGTCGGTAGAACTTCACTCAAAGTCGGCCCATCGTCATCATCGGGCAACGTGTAACGTTACATTATTCATGGAAAGTTAGCTGGATGCCGTAGCAATGGTAATACTACTATGTCCATGTGTTCCTTGTTGTGTTAGGAGCAAACTTTGAGGAAAATATCTTCCTCAGTCCACTATCACACGCAGCATTTAGACAAAAAAGTGTTCCTCACAAACCTTTGTCGTCTGCTTGACAACAGGATTCTGGTTAACAATATGGCGGCGGGAAAATACACGTGCCGTAGGTTGTAGCAACAGAGAGGAGTTTTGATGATTGATCACACTTAGAATCCAGTTGCAGGTTAGCAAAAGAGATTGTAATAAGTTATCTTATAAATAATTGTGTTTAGCAGGCAGGAGATGTGACATTTGTCTTATAAACCAGCGAACAACCGTGCTGGGTGATTCTCCCACGAAGCCCCCAGACTCTGTCAATAAGGGACGGAGAGTTTTTGACGTCGCCAACTTCTAATGCATGGTTATCGAAGCTTTTCAGCCAGTGTTCTGAATACGTTAGTCTATCTGCTTTGCATTGCTGGCGTTATAACTGACTTTGCATGTAGCACATATCCCTAAATACGCCGTTTTCGAAAAATCCCGAATTTAAGTACCCCGCGAATTTATGTTACCCAACGTTACCAATGCGAAACCGAGCAAGAAGGGCGCAGGTGTATCGGGGGCCGGAGGAGAAATAGGAAGGGCGAATGGGGCGTACTGATTTTATAAGATGATTACGAGGCAAAGGGTACCTGAAACTGCGAACGCTAGTTTCTGATTCATTCCAATGATTTACACAATAAGGTATAAAAAATTTTATGGTTCTATTTGTAGAGTGTCTTGAAGATCTGAAATTAAATTTGTTTCTTTTATTGTAAGATGTAGTTATTCTAATTTCAGGGGGAAGCAAGTCGACTAGATACTTCCGTGTTAGACCATGTACAATTTTGTAGAACAAGAATAAACGGTGGATATGTCGTCTGCTGGAGAGTGTTTCCCATCCCAGTTCCTGACATACCCTAATAAAAGTTATTCATACTTGGATGAATGATAAGTATATATTTTATTTCAGCACAAAAACCGAGTACAATGTTATCAAACGGGATCCGTGGCAAAAAGAAGACGTTAAAGATGACAGCTTACATTTCAATACTCTACTTTCCGCAGCAGCGAGATGTTGTAGAGATGTCGGACACCATCTAAGCCAACTCCACAGCCAGGACCTGAAGTAAAAAAGAACGATTCAAATTTGGTGTTAGGCAAAAACCTTAACGGTCTCCCTTAGACGATTCTTTGCTGTAGACAAGATGACATCGTGGCGCTTTAAAGAAGTATTCCACTCCAGAAGTGGGTATTATGATTCATCAGAGACTAATTTGTTATGGCCTTGCTTGAATCCAGTTTGTTTTGTCAAAGTTGGAGGCTGACCGCAGGGCAAAAATTCTTTATAGCGATCGAGTTCTTGAATTCCCCAGAGGACCCTTCCATCAATGGCAGAGTTCAATGCTCTCACAAGAGTGCCAAATTTTTTGTATCCCCAGACGCGATAGTCTTCAAAATTTTTTTGCACATTTCTATATGTGTGATAGTCACTTGACTGCTTTCGTAAGCTAATCGCGTGTATCATTAGCGAGAAATTGCAACCGAGGTAGCCATTCATTCTTGCTGGGGAGTGGGGGCAAAGATTCTAGAAATAGTCTGCAAATATGAAGAAAAAAAACGCAAAACAAGTCAGAGCTAACATCTGCTTGAGGTTGCATTTGATAAACCTTGGAACCCGGGGAACATTGCACAAACATTGATATAACTTTGTTATGAACAATGATTACGGCATTAACATACTGTAAATGCAGAAATGTTCGCGGTGGTTTTATGTTCGCGGTTTTCGCGGCGACCGTTCACAGCGAACTTAAAACCACCGCGAACATTTTTGTCCAATACTGTAGCAGTATGTGACTATAGCACTGCCGCGAAATTAAGACCACCGCGAACACTCTATTTTCCCTTTAGCGCGAAATAAAAACCACGCGAACCATGCATTTACAGTAATTCAATTAAACGGGCCCCCAGCCTGGACGAAGCTACCATTAGGGCAACTTACAAAAGAATACATTGGTACCTTCCAGAAAATCTACTCCCAGAGTATCTCAAAATTACTCCCTTCCATGCGTGCTCGACAATCCTCACTCGAAAAGACCAAACCGTTAAAGTGAAACTCGCCTGGGTTCCCGGTTCTCCTGGTGCTCACCTCCGTCCATGATGCTGTCCAGCGTGAAACTAGGTCACCGACCTTTGACCTGTATTGCATAACCCGAGCGATGATCACCACAATTCCTCTTCGATAGGTGATAGGGGTCTGATAGGGGTTACAAAGCGCACGGTGAATAAAAGTGACGGAAGGATTTCGAGGGTTCAGGTTTGAGTCCACACTTCTCTGCTTCGAAATGACTAACATGTCAAAAAAGCGGTAAGAAGTGGTGTTTTGTTTGGGAGTGGGGGGGGGGGGTGAAAATTGATTATGATTTCCAGCTCGAGGTTTATCATGATAAGTGCAGCAGTGCACCTTTTGTCCGGATTGACCTCTGTGTGAACAAGGAGGTCTAACCTCCTTGGTGTGAACTGAAACAAGACTCAGTTGGTTTTGCAGCTAAAGGGATATTATCTTTATCCTTCCAACTCACATGCAGTCATCCTGGCTCAGAATCACCCATTCCTGATCAGGGAGATGGTCGCCACTTTGAGCTCAAGTCTGCAGAATTGAAACCCGAAATAATCCCACCTCCACAAAATAATGAATGGATTTTTGTCATGCCCTTTTTGTTTGCATATCCCTCTGTATCTTTTACTGGTTCTCATGGTAGGGAAACAGCTCGGAAAGAAGGAACGCGAACCCTTCTTCGGGATTTAGTGACATGCAAAACATACATACGCGGTAATACTATCCTTAGAATAGACAAATAGTGGCCTCCCGAAATACTCCCACACAGAATTGCTATAGCTAGCACTAAACTAATTCTGATTGTCACAGGAGATTAGAGAATTCTTCCCTGGCCGTTCCCCTGTTACAGCAGAGTTCAGTTGGCACGACAAAACATGCCCTACTCGTAATACCACGCGATCGGTATCTGCTTTTATTCAGTTTTGTTTGACCGTGTAACAGTGGGGTTCACGCGCCTCCAACTGACCAGTCTAACTGATCTAGACCTTTTAGCCTAGTGGTTAAGGTGTGCGGCCTGTGATCTGGCTGCCCGGTTTCGGCGCGGGTTCGAATCCCGGGGGCCAGGAGACTGTTCTACTCGCTTCTACCCAGGACATGTTTTCTGCTTTAAAAAACATTAAATGCGAATAGTTCCTCGTATTCCATTGTAATTTGAAGCATTCCATTCTATGAATAAATTCAAATACATTCTAGAAGGAGACAACCCTTACTGTGTACAAATAGGTAAATATATCAAAGAATGTCATGAATGTTTAGATTTTAGAACTAGTAATGTAAGTGACACGTTAAACTCGACATGTTGAAGTATTCATATACTTGTACTTAGGTTAATCATTTTGTATCCCATTGTTTGTTGTTTGCATATATATTGTAGAAGACCATACGAAAGTCGCTGTACTTTTGTCGTGTCAATAAAGTTTTCTGTATGTGTTTGTAGGCTTCCGGATCACGTGAGTTTTGAGGAGGGCGCCATGTTGGAGCCGCTGTCCGTGGCTGTGTACACCTGTCAGCGGGGGGAGGTGCAGGTGGGCAGTAAGGTGCTGATATTCGGGGCCGGGCCGATCGGACTGCTCTGTCTGCTGGTCGCCAAGACGAGGGGAGCTAGCTCCGTGGCCATCACAGGTAAGCCAGACCAAAAACGGGCCAAAAGTGCTGTCCCCGTTCCACCTTCTATCTGAGGTTCCGCGCATTCCAGTTGCTGTTGGCCAAAGAATCCATGTTCTATCTTATGTTCCGCGCGTTCCATTTGCTGCTGGCCAAAGAACATGTGTTCTATTCAGGTTACCTGAGGTCATGTTGCAGGAACACACGCGCAATGAAGGACACATTCAAGTAGCTCAGATCATTATAAAACGTCCATTATTGCATGAGGAGGTGGTGAAATATGCTGCATTTGCTCAGGGGGAAATGGCGGCCTTTCTAGTTAGTACAACTTTCTACTGTAGTACTTTTTGAAAAATCTCTTTGCACCTCCAAGTAGTTGGAACACGCGTATAATGTTAACACTGAGCCGGATCCTTACATGTGCTTGTAGACTGACGTTACCCGCATTTTGTTCAATTAAGAAAACTGCTAAGAGTTTTCTGTACACTTTGAATGAGAATGAGAGGGATAATTTTCGCTAGTATAGGTTGTCGCGAAATAAGCGGATGGGGCTACTGTACGTTATTTTTGTGTGACAGTGTCTGTTATCGAGTGTTCTTTACCATCAATACATCATACTTCTGACTATTAGACTGAACTGTTCCGACCCTTTTAGGAACATTTCCTGTTCACGCGCCCGACTTGCCTGAAACAGCCTAAGGGCATCCTGTCCATTACTGATAAGATACAGAACAAAATACCCTGGGAGGCATGGCAACGTTAGATGCTTGTGTCTGAGCGGCGTAGTACTGTAAATGCATTTAAGTTCGCGTGCTCAAGCCCTTTAAGGCCAGTTCCAGCTATCCCCGCCAAAGCCCTAATTATCATATTATAATGACATTTAAATGAGGAAGGTGCTATGGCAATGGTGTGAACGTGTGCTGGGGTGAGGCGATAATTGCTCAGACTTCACCTCCCACTCCCCCGCCTGCTATTAGCATTACATTGAAGGCTAACTGGATACCTTGCCATGCTGTCCACTGTACTTTCCCCGCCTCAGACATTAATCTTCAATCCGAAGTTTCGGTCGAGTGGGGGATTTTTAGCATTTTTCTTCCTTCATGGATTGACAGTCCTGAAGAAGGAAGATATGTTAAAACCCCCGGACTCTCCTAACCTACTCGACCGAAACCTCTGCTTGGAGAATACTCAGACATCCAAAATCCTATATGAAGCAACAATTCTCAGCAAGTTTCGATCACAGGCAGGGTCCTGCTAGAGAAAGAGGGGAGAGTAGAAGTTTTCTGCAGTTACCTGAAATCTGATAAGCTTTTAATTACCTTTGATCAAGTTTGAAAACAGCCAATTGCTAAGTTTCAGCAACCTCCTTGGTTTCAGCTCTGGTTTTGTCAACATGTCTTGTAGACAATGGCCTCTTGCTAACTACCAGACAATACGTGTGAACATTTAGGATATCTTTTATTCAGGTAAACAAATTTGTTCTTGGTTTTATGGCTCGTGTCTGATGTAAAAGAATGGTTAAAGTCTGGTTGTTGCTATCATACCAAGATTATTTCACGTCATAAAGTTTATAGATAGAAACATGATGTTGTAAAATGTGTGAAGAACAGGAGTATTCTTCCTTATACATTTACAAAGCTCAAGCAGTGTAACAATTGGTGTCTGATGAATTTGTCAGACAGCATGCATAAGACAATACACATGTATTGTCTGCCATCTGTCCAACAGTTGAGCCAGCCTTGTTTAGCCACAAAAGTGCAAATGTTGACACGTGACCCAAACCACTCAATTCAAAAACAAACAAATGTTGTTGCATTTTACAATGATGGTAATTTTTTCTAGTATGTTTTCCAGGTAATGTGTCTAGGTAATACTATAAAAAGTGCCGAACTATACACATTCTGTTAAATCAAAAAATGTATACAGGCTGATTTGTGATGCCTTGGTCTCCGTATTATTATTCACTACCAGCAACATATGATTTGAAATCTGTTGGGGTTCCTTTGTTGAAAAGGAGCTGAGTCTACTATTGATGGCAACGGTTGACCTTGAACATTTGTTGAACATTTGTATTGTGGCAAATTCAAATCAGACTTTTGTCGAATTAATACAGGAAGATAGGTTCAAATCACAAAGTGTCTTCTTGGCCTACTGTGTTAACTCTTGTCCCTATAGAGCGCAACAACCCAAACAATGTATAAAGCCGGTATCAAAACCAAACTAACTGGCAAGCCATGTTTTGTTTTGTAATTTCCGGACAATTTTTATTCTTCGTTTGCTTGATTTGAAGGACAAATCAAGACAAAGCTGCCCAAAATTCTCTCTTATGGGTTCTTGTTGTGACCATGTTAGTGTGTACAGAAAAGTCATAGTGCTTATTTGCTTGTATGTTATTGTTTGAAAAATTAAACAAATTCATTTTTTTTAAATCCCCAAAGCTACCATGATGGCATCTCCAAACTGCATAACATAACAAAAGATGATACTACTGATTGTAACTGTAGGTGTACGTTTATGCCAGACACTCAATACACATCCACCCTTTGTCTCGCGGGGTAGAGACATGTAGAGTATCATTCGCTCTCTTTTATATAAAACGGGACTTGTGGATATGTATAACGTCTGTCTAGGAGCACTGCCTCACAACTGTTATAGTGTGTGGACCCAAACAGATAAATTATAAGAAAACAAAGTGTTCCCAAACAATGTCATTTACCGTAATGTGGTATTTGATAGTCAATTCACTATGTAATTAATTATGTCAATATACCATGAGACAGGCTAGTACTTTATCTTGTCCGGGAAATCCTTCACATTCTTCACTTTACCTAAGGAGGTTGCTTTACCCAAGAATCTTTAGCCAACACTATCATTTTTCAACAAAAAACACTGAGTATTTGTTTTACAAAATCAGGCCTATTCTGCTCGCCCATCAGGATGTTTCTGTCTACACTCTATGCATAATTAAAGATAATTGCACATAATGACTTCGAGAGAGGGTGCTAAATACAAGTAATCTTTTGACAGATATTCAGCTGTCAAGTTGATTGACTTTGATGGATTGGCAAGAGACGGAAAACTTAAGGAATATATGTATCAAAACTTTAAAGCTTTGGGCCCCACCTTTAGCCAAGAGCTACAAAGCTTATATTGGGTGCAAACAATGCGTAAGGAGTTGGTTTATATGAATAATTACTCAGAAAACGCATTTTTATATTGCATATTTAACTACTTGTTGATAATGTTATAGCAACCCCCCAAAATATGGTCGAAATGAGCGAATTTTTACATTTTCATATTATTTTGACCATATTCTTATTTTCTGGAAACTTATTCCTACACTATGTGACTGTCGCTATGTCCTCTAAAAAATTCAACATTCCCAGCCTTCGACAAAGGTGGTGCGCGAGCCATTCTTTGTAAAATCTAACATTATATTTCTCAATAGATTATAAAAATATTATGTAGATTTGCCACACATGTTATACATTTCTAAAATGAATGGTTTCTTGTCTAAGTGCCCTCCGAATTTCAAGCAATTCTGCCGCGTCAGTCTCAAGATATCTGAGATTTTCCCGACAACAGCGTATGACTCATATATCCCAGTTACTTGGTTGGGACTGGCCTTAATGCACTTGAGTGGTTTTTATTTCGCGCTATTGGAAAAAATGGGGTGTTCGCGGTGGTTTTAAGTTCGCGTTGAAACGGTTGTCGCTAAAACCGCGAACATAAAACCACCGCGAACATTTCTGCATTTACAAGTGTACCACATCCGGAAATATATCTACTCGCAATCAGAAATTCCTTTTTCATACTCAATTGTATTGTCACTCGTGTAGATATTGACGACTACCGATTGGCCGTTGCTAAGGAGTATGGCGCAGACCACGTGATCAAGGTCTCGACCAATGACAGCCAAGCCTTGGCGCAGACGATAGCGGCCGAAATGGGAGGACAGCCCGACGTGTCTCTGGAGTGCAGTGGCGTGGACAGCAGCTTCGTTACTGCGATATATGTAGGTTTTATCTCTCAAAAGGTTATCCACGGTAGATGATCTGTCCTTTTAAATTTAAAGAGTTTATCTGAGAAAAGTAAAAGAAAAATACCACCAGAAAGCAGACGTTACTTCCTTGGTGCCGATGGGCTATCCCAGTCTACCTATCAAGTGACGTCCTATGTGTTGATTGGCCATTCTTTTATACACACCTACCAATGCCCTTGGTGCTGATTGGCTATTTTTGAGCACACACCAAGTTATGTCCTTGGTGCTGATTTGACAGTTGACCCAACTAACAAAACTTGCAACGTCAACTGTTTCTCCAGAATCATTGCTTTTAGCAGATTCTCAAATCTCAGTGTTTTCTGTTGTCCCCAGGCTACCCGTTCGGGCGGGGCGGTGGTTCTGGTGGGCCGGGGTCTCTGGATTAGCAGATTCTCAAACCTCAGTGTTTTCTGTTGTTATCAGGCTACCCGTTCGGGCGGGGCGGTGGTTCTGCTGGGCCGGGGTCGCTGGATTAGCAGATTCTCAAACCTCAGTGTTTTCTGTTGTCCCAGGCTACCCGGTCCGGTGGGGTGGTGGTTCTGGTGGGCCGGGGGTCGCTGGATTAGCAGATTCTCAAACCTCAGTGTTTTCTGTTGTTATCAGGCTACCCGTTCGGGCGGGGCGGTGGTTCTGCTGGGCCGGGGTCGCTGGATTAGCAGATTCTCAAACCTCAGTGTTTTCTGTTGTTATCAGGCTACCCGTTCGGGCGGGGCGGTGGTTCTGCTGGGCCGGGGTCGCTGGATTAGCAGATTCTCAAACCTCAGTGTTTTCTGTTGTCCCAGGCTACCCGGTCCGGTGGGGTGGTGGTTCTGGTGGGCCGGGGGTCGCTGGATTAGCAGATTCTCAAATCCCAGTGTTTTCTGTTGTCCCAGGCTACCCGGTCCGGTGGGGCGGTGGTTCTGGTGGGCCGGGGTCGCTGGATTAGCAGATGTCTCAAATCTCAGTGTTTTCTGTTGTTTCCAGGCTACCCGGTCCGGTGGGGTGGTGGTTCTGGTGGGCCGGGGGTCGCTGGATTAGCAGATTCTCAAACCTCAGTGTTTTCTGTTGTCGCCAGGCTACCCGTCCCGGCGGTGCGGTGGTTCTGGTGGGCCGGGGTCGCTGGATTAGCAGATTCTCAAATCTCAGTGTTTTCTGTTGTTTCCAGGCTACCCGGTCCGGTGGGGTGGTGGTTCTGGTGGGCCGGGGGTCGCTGGATTAGCAGATTCTCAAATCCCAGTGTTTTCTGTTGTCCCAGGCTACCCGTCCCGGCGGTGCGGTGGTTCTGGTGGGCCGGGGTCGCTGGATTAGCAGATTCTCAAATCTCAGTGTTTTCTGTTGTTTCCAGGCTACCCGTTCCGGCGGTGCGGTGGTTCTGGTGGGCCGGGGGTCGCTGGATTAGCAGATTCTCAAACCTCAGTGTTTTCTGTTGTCCCAGGCTACCCGTCCCGGCGGTGCGGTGGTTCTGGTGGGCCGGGGTCGCTGGATTAGCAGATTCTCAAATCTCAGTGTTTTCTCTTGTCCCCAGGCTACCCGTTCCGGCGGTGCGGTGGTTCTGGTGGGCCGGGGGTCGCTGGATTAGCAGATTCTCAAACCTCAGTGTTTTCTGTTGTCCCAGGCTACCCGGTCCGGTGGGGCGGTGGTTCTGGTGGGCCGGGGTCGCTGGATTAGCAGATGTCTCAAACCCTCAGTGTTTTCTGTTGTCCCCAGGCTACCCGTTCCGGCGGTGCGGTGGTTCTGGTGGGCCGGGGTCGATGGATTAGCAGATTCTCAAATCCTCAGTGTTTTCTGTTGTCCCAGGCTACCCGGTCCGGTGGGGCGGTGGTTCTGGTGGGCCGGGGTCGCTGGATTAGCAGATTCTCAAACCCTCAGTGTTTTCTCTTGTCCCCAGGCTACCCGTTCCGGCGGTGCGGTGGTTCTGGTGGGCCGGGGTCGCTGGATTAGCAGATTCTCAAATCTCAGTGTTTTCTCTTGTCCCCAGGCTACCCGTTCTGGCGGGGCGGTGGTTCTGGTGGGCCGGGGTCGATGGATTAGCAGATTCCCAAACCCTCAGTGTTTTCTGTTGTCCCAGGCTACCCGTTCCGGCGGTGCGGTGGTTCTGGTGGGCCGGGGTCGCTGGATTAGCAGATTCTCAAACCTCAGTGTTTTCTGTTGTCCCAGGCTACCCGGTCCGGTGGGGTGGTGGTTCTGGTGGGCCGGGGTCGCTGGATTAGCAGATTCTCAAACCTCAGTGTTTTCTGTTGTCCCAGGCTACCCGGTCCGGTGGGGTGGTGGTTCTGGTGGGCCGGGGTCGCTGGATTAGCAGATTCTCAAATCCCAGTGTTTTCTGTTGTCCCAGGCTACCCGTTCCGGCGGTGCGGTGGTTCTGGTGGGCCGGGGTCGCTGGATTAGCAGATTCCCAAACCCTCAGTGTTTTCTGTTGTCCCAGGCTACCCGTTCCGGCGGTGCGGTGGTTCTGGTGGGCCGGGGTCGCTGGATTAGCAGATTCTCAAACCTCAGTGTTTTCTGTTGTCCCAGGCTACCCGGTCCGGTGGGGCGGTGGTTCTGGTGGGCCGGGGTCGCTGGATTAGCAGATGTCTCAAACCCTCAGTGTTTTCTGTTGTCCCCAGGCTACCCGGTCCGGTGGGGTGGTTGTTCTGGTGGGCCGGGGGTCGCTAGATTAGCAGATTCTCAAACCTCAGTGTTTTCTGTTGTCCCAGGCTACCCGTTCCGGCGGTGCGGTGGTTCTGGTGGGCCGGGGGTCGCTAGATTAGCAGATTCTCAAATCTCAGTGTTTTCTGTTGTCCCCAGGCTACCCGTTCCGGCGGGGCGTTGGTTCTGCTGGGCCGGGGGTCGCTGGATTAGCAGATTCTCAAACCCTCAGTGTTTTCTGTTGTCCCAGGCTACCCGTTCCGGCGGCGCGGTGGTTCTGGTGGGCCGGGGTCACTGGATTAGCAGATTCTCAAACCCTCAGTGTTTTCTGTTGTCCCCAGGCTACCCGTTCCGGCGGGGCTGTGGTTCTGGTCGGCCGGGGGTCGCTGGATGTAGACGTGCCCATTGTGAACGCCGCAGTGCGGGAGGTGGACATCCGGGGCGTCTTCAGATACTGTAACAAGTGAGTCAAAGATCTTCCATCCCAGTCGCGAATAAAAATGCATCTGAGTTCGCGTGGTTTTTGTTTCGCGCTAAGGCGAAAATGGAGTGTTCGCGGTGTTTTTCAGTTCACGGCAGCGCTATAGTCACACTCTGCTACAGTATTGGACATAAAACCACCGCGAACATTTCTGCATTCACAGTACCACGCTTTCTAGTTTGAGAAAGTGGTTCTGCAGTTGTTTGGCTTTGACTTTGGTATAAGATTCACCCCAAAAAATGCCCAAACAATTGATTTAAGAAAAGCTGATTCTACAACATCTTTCCATACAAAGCTGTTACTTTTCTTTGCATTTTGAAGTCTTCTTCTTCTCGTGTCACCACTGGCACTTGTCTGCTATACACCCCCCCTCCAATATCAAAATGTCTTTGACAACAATTGAGTTAAAGTTTGATTTTTACACATGAAAATAGGGCGATTGGTTAAAATGTCCATCATGTCACTTCATGTAAATGAATAGATATCATTTTTCCAAGTCACTATAAAAGATACATACTGAGTGTCTAGATTATGAAACGACTATTCCATATTCCCACTTACACTACCCTAACTGGTAATGTTAACTACGTTCTTTGTCTCCTGTGTTTCAGCTATCCTCAAGCCCTGGCGATGGTAGCCAGTGGCCAAATCGACACGAAGCGGCTCATCACCCATAATTTCACCCTGGAGGAGAGTCTACGGGCGTTCCAAACTGCCAACTCGCGCGAGTCAAGGGCGATCAAAGTCATGATCAATTGTTCGCAATAAGTACTCAGCTGACTTGGTGTTATGTAATTGTTGCAATACAGCGATAATAATTATCTGTAACATTCCAGTTAAGGATGGAATAAGGAAGGTGGCAAACAAAAACAAACTTATGGCTAGTGTTTGGTCAAAGGCAACCAAAGCAATATTTGGGCCAAAAAATAAAATAAAAAATGCTGAAATCTTTATGGTAGTGACATTTATTAACAGTGTTTAGCACATTTGAGTGAAAACTTCATACTTTTAGGATTTTAAAACCACGCAAAATCGTACAGTGCGACAATTCCCTTAAGCTTAGTTTCGCGAGCCTACAAAAACTCCGGCCACGATTTTCAGTGAGTTCTCACATCACAACAACGTCGTATTTTTGTATCATGGACGTCGCTATACAGCATTCTGATAGTGTTGTTTGGACCTATCATGTATAGAAATCACAAAATAAATTGACTTTCAAAATCCGATTTTCAGGCCCTAATATTGCTTTGGTTCCCTTTAATACTGTTCACAATGAGTACTACACCTAACTGGGTCGTTGCCGTAGTGTTACATAACAGTTGCAATTCAACAACTGCGACATTGCAGTTAAAGATGGCAGCCAAACAAGGAGGGGAGAAAACTAAAATCAAACTTATGGCCAGTGTTGAGATGCTAGTAATATTGACCACAATGAGCATTTACCCTGGTCCTTGACTTTAGCCTGCGTGTCGTTCTTTTTAGGTTTACTCCACTCTCCCGGTCGAGAGAGCAGAGTAAAGCTTAAAAGGATGCCACCCAGGCTACCTTGACTTAGTGTTAACATATGATTGTTGCAATTCAGTGATGATAATTAATAAAGGTCTAGAACATTCCACTTATTAATGCTGGCGTCCAACTAAGGAAGTGCGAGGGGACAAAGATCAAACTTGTTGACAACGTGTGGAAAGAAAATGCGAGCAGCCAAGGAAGTTTACAAATGACTGTTGCCTTATTCTCAACTAAACGTTACGATTGAAATATGTTGTGTAGCTACGTATACGTTGATAAAGGTTAGACATCCAGGTAATAAGATACGCCAAAAATAGTTACTCAAGCAACTGGATAAAATTTTGAAACAGTCAGACGTTTCAGAAAGCATCCGTCACTGACTGACGAAAGATAGCGGATGCTGTCTGAAACGTCTGACTGTTTCAAAATTTTATCCAGTTGCTTGAGTAACTATTTTTGGCGTATTTGTGTAGCTGGATGAAAAAGTTTTACATTACAAAGTTAGATCTTCAAAATGATATATTCTAAAGCACAATCAATAAAAATGATTCAATGCTGACAATGTTCATTAATAAAGTGGTCATTTTTAATGGGCCCACCAATGGTATCGCCTAGTTCACAGTTATTAACATATTACACATGTACATCATTGTTTATTCACTACAGCATATGCGTCCATGTACCCACTACACATTAGTATACTTATATGTTAGTCATGAAAAAAATAGATATATAATAATATCCATACATACGTCGATACATCACAGATGTACATACAGTATACGCTATGTCACCGACAGATCATACTGCCATGCAGTATCGGGTGCACATTATATGAACGAATAAATCATGATAATTTGTACTTTCACATAAACTTAAAAATTCACCATTGACATACTTCTACAAGTATTGACACAGGTTGAGTATGAGCTGAGTATGGCTGTCTAAAATGATACATATGTATTGTTTGAACGGTTGAGAGTCAAGCTTTCCACAAAACTGTTACTGTTAACTGTTTTCCATCCCTAAGGCCACACCATTTTAATTTCTTGGTTAACAGAATTTTGAAAAAAATGTTAGATTGGAAAATCAACATGAAAACAGAATCTCAGGGAAAAGTTTGTACTTTCGTCCACACAGTTTCAGGGAGTGAACAGAGTCAGGTGCAAGTTTTCACCCCAGCCTTCTGTTTTCATGATTATCTTTTTGCTAAAATTTAAAAAAAAAATCAGTTAACCAAGAAATTAAATTGGTGTGGCCTAAATGGTAGCCGAAACAAATTTGATGCTGTACATGTATACCACATGACCAGTAGGTTGACATGAATATGGCAATGTAGAAAAGTTGAGAATTTGTCCATGTCTAGGCTGAAACCTGTTACACTAAGACTTACACGTAGACCCCATTCATACTAGGATTCGCTAATCAGGATTTACCCAGGCATGGGATCCTGATTTGCGAAACCTGGTACAAACGAACGCTCCGTATCCGGGGTCAATCCCGATCCACCCAATACACCTCAACATTCCAGAGATAAAATCCTTTAATCAATCCAGTGCATGGGTGAATCCCGATTTGGAATTTCTGATAAGAACGGGGTCTAAGCCAAAGTCATGTGGTTCAAATATGTGCGCATTATTTCCCTCATTACAATTGTATATGATAATAATAACTTAAGCTGTGACTATGCTGACACCATAAATATGGCATAGTAATCCACAAGTCCAGTGCAACTTAGGTAATAGATATTGTAATGGAATCTTTTACCGTTGTAATGAAATCTGTTACCCATATTTCTAACCTTCTACATTTGTTACCTGTCCTAGATGTAAGAATGTCTGTGTTATTTACACCGGTAAACACACAAGAAAGACGAATAACGGAATATATTTCTGTCAGCATAATTGTAAAAAAATTGAAATATTGTCATGGAACTAACTTTGAGAAGAATTCAAAATATTTCTATATGTCTGTGTGCTTTATAGAATAAAAACTAAACCACCTACAATATTACACATAAAAAGTAAGTGCATGGGGGAGGGGGGCACAATGTGCTACAATGGAATAACTATTGCCACTTTAAAACCCACACCCATTGACAACAGCAATATGTTGAAACATGTCTTAAAAAGCATGGAGTACAAAATGCTTAATACAAATTCTACAATACCTTAAACCGACAACTATCACAATATGTAATTTAACTAACAACAATTAGTCAATGAGCAAAGACAATATTATCACAAATTTCATCTTACTGACCAAAAATACAATTATAGTGTACTACCTGTTATATGTACATTAAAATATGACGACCTAGAAAAATAACATTTCTCTCAAAAAACATAAAAGAACATGGCATGTTGGTGGAATATTACAAATAAGAGGCAAGACTATGGGCATTACATGGAACATTGCACATATTCACCACAACACAGATTGCACCAGGATGTCATATTTGGGTACTAGAAGGTTAACTTTAAGCATATCTGTCAATATCGGTAAACACAAAACTAAACAGCAAAACAAACTTTAAGATTCATAGTCATACACCGTGAGCTGTCATCAGTACATGTAACATCTACTAACATAATTCCACCAGGGTACATAATTCCGCCACCATGAAAAGATACATCCAAACAGATCTCCAACCCAACATCCTCCAGTAAAATGCACTCCTGTATATCGAAACTGTGCATACCTGGGGTGCTGCAAAAGATATCTCTCAAACTCACTGTTTTATCAAAGTGGCAGATTTATGTTACCCGGCGGATTAACGTTAATCGAAGTTAGGTCTCACTAGAAAATAACTTAGGTTCTCACAACGCAACACAAAAGTCATGTTTGGGGCCACACGTTCTTGCAGTGATGTCACAATGCAGCAAGAAGTAGTAGGAAAGTTCAATACACCCTTAAGCTGGAAAGAAACCTACAAAACCACTTTTTGTAAAGAGAAGCAGCATTGTCCAGTTACATGGCCACCACCCCAATATACCCTAGTTAGCTCTCTAAAGCAACTGAGGCATTGATGAATACTTATTCATTTGCCACAACCAGAAAATATGAGTTATTCCTTTGCCAAAAGCCCCCTTCCCACCCTAAAGTAACAGGTCTACTTTCTACTTTAATGCACTAATTTTAGGGCTTTTCAGTGACACTTTTCAACTTTTCCTTATCATTCTCCTTGTTCTGTTAGTGAGCGTTTTTGAAATTTTGCACACAATGGCCATGAATTACACATTGCGAAATTAGTAACTATATGTGTATGATATTGTTGGGCTGGATGGACACACACAATATAATACAGACAATATTACACAAAATCCCCCAAAGACTATAGAACGACCAGTTGACCCACTTTTCACCTGGTCCAAAGCAGTCTTCTCAATCATCACAGAGGTTTTTTTAAAGCTACTACACATATTATCATTATATTCAACCTCTTAGTGATGGACATGCCACAGAGCCTGAGTACCAGCCTTTTTAGCTTCCGTACACTACCGAAGCTACGCTGCCGGTAGCGTAGGGAAGCTAAAAAGGCTGGTACTCAGGCTACATGCCACATGGCAACATTAGAGGAAGAAAGGGATACAAATAAGTGTATCACTATCATGACACAATCAGCATTATGAGCTTATCCAGTTGCACAATCATGACTTTGGCCAGCCACCGTGATACTTAACTTGCACATGTAAGGGTAGTACATTAAAATGTGTACTTCTGATCTAGTAGCCAAAGAATTCACAGATAACAGTGCTACTACTGGAACTATCTAGCCTGGTGTCTATCCTATTCTAGCTCTGGTTCACTACAACAATCACTTCCACAAAGAATAGCCTTGCACCTGTAGCCTGAGTACCAACCTCCGTAGTGACCGCTGGCTCAAAAGAATTCGCTTGCTAACCACAGAGTCTGACCCTGCGCGTATCCGTCACGGCTGTTAGTCAGATATTCGTTTCGATTTTGAACGAGCTCGCTGATTGGCCCCATTCGTCTAAGCTCCTCCCCATGCCACAATGTTCTTCATAACGGGTAGGTTCTAAGAACTGTTGCCATGGCGATTCTTTCAAAACTGGACCCGAACAGGGCAATAGAGACACCTTGGAACGAAAAATGGCACCGAACGCAGCTCGAATTCCCCTCATTACGTGATAATGAGACAGCCGTGACGGATACGCGCAGGGTCAGACTCCGTGGTTAGCAAGCGAATTCTTTTGAGCCAGCGGTCACTACGGAGGTTGGTACTCAGGCTATTGCACCTGTCCTCATTTCAACATAAAATTGTGAGTCCTTACGTCCTGCATTATTTTTTTAGGAATCAGACACTTTTCAGAATATTAGAGAATATATTCGAATTGGCATTCAACCACCTTTCCATTACAAGGATCTTGAGCCACCAAGCCAATTCAGAATGCTTGTCTATATTTTAGCAGAATATTCAAATGCCAGTCATTCCTTTAGAAACAGGTGCCAGACTATTCTACCGGGAAGCGTTTAAAGGAGCCAACAGTGCTAGAATAGGATGGATACTACACTAGGGATTATCATTATATTGCATTGCTGACTATGGAATGATGCCATGCTCCTTACATTTCCCTACACACCTTCAGTCTAAACTATGATATGTACTATAGTTACTCTCCCTACACTGTTAACTGTACATCTGGCACATCATTGGAGATAACTGCAAGTGGGAACATCTCATAAAATCCATGTTAAGTTCAGAGATATCAAATTTGTCTATCTACATCTCGGTCAGAAATCCATACTATAGAACCTGAACTTAATATATGGTCATGGAAGAAGCAATCTTGTTAAGGGTGATGTTGAAGTGTTGAAGTGTTCCCCAGAGATGCCTTCTGATACAGAAGACGAGATGCACTTTGCGCAGCTTCTTACTTGTTCCTCGCTCTGCTCCTAAGACAACGTCTCTTTGCGGCAGGCTCTTCTTCGCTTGCCTCAGTTTTTGCCTTCCCATAATTCCCCTCACCCTTCCCAGAAGCCCTCAGTGCGTAAGCATGGTCCCTGACTGGTCCATCTTCGTTGGGGGTAACGTTTTTTGCGCCGCCCTGTTTAGAAACATCTGCGAGCACAATGGCTGCTTCCTTTTTCAAAATGGCCGCTCGCGGTTTGGCGTAACTGTGGATTTCGTCACTCTCACCTCGCTCAACATCCTTTTTCTCATCTACGCTGTTTGTCGATTTGGCGTAGGAGTGAACGCTGTCCTGGGATTGGTCGACGCAGTTCCCATTTGTGGTGTCATGTGATGTTTGGTCTTCTGATAAAGATGGCTTCTCCTCGTTTTGTTCTTTTGAACTCTGACCTTTCTCAAGGTCAGGTGACAAAGATGGCTGGTCTTTTTCAACTTCAGTTTCAGCACATGATGTCTCCTGCTCCTTTGTTGGCAAAGACTGTTCCCTTTTTGTTTCCGTTTCATCGCTATCTGTCAGTGCTGGAGGTATTTCCTTTGTGTTTGAGAGGTCAACTACATCACCTTGGAAGTTGTCAGTCCGTTCCATTTCTCGATCATGGTCGATGGAATTTTCGTCCGTGTCCAAGTTGACACTGTTACATGCAGGTTTTTCTTCAGTGCCGCATTCCCTGTCAACGGTATTACACACTGGTATTTTCTCTTCTACACTTTCTTGGTCGTCTTTTTTGTGGTCATGGATGGGAGCATCGTCTTTGTTTGTGTCACATGTTTCCTCCTCTTTGTCACCATTCTGCAACGTAGTGTCAATGGAACCTGTACAAGGTTGCCTTGTCGGTTCCTTGTCTAATTCTTCTGGGTCATTGGCAGTTACAGAGTTTGAAAGTTGGTCTCTTCTCGATACAGTGTCTTTTAAACTTGATGATGAGTCGCTACTGGTGGAATCTTCAACGGAAACTGTGGTCTTTGTGACATTATCTACATAAACGTCATCACCTCCAATAGTGGAGTTTTCGCTTGGGGATTGGCTGGTGCTTGGAAGAACTTCACAACTTGTGTCAGCTTGTTCCGTCGCTTCATTGTCTTTCTGGTTATTCTTTTCAGACTGAGAACCGTCTGTGGGTACTGGTACCGGGACTAGGATAGGTATGGGGATGGGGATCGGGACTGGAATGAAGTACGGATATGGCACCATTAACGTGGGAGGGGGCAACAAGGAGCGTCCGGGCATGGGGGGTAGGTTCGGTACTTCCTGTGGCAACATGAAGTTGTGAGGCATGTTCTGGAGCAGTCCGGGGTTAGCGAACGCGAGGTGAGGAGGTAGCGGTTGTTGGGGGAAGTGCTGGGGGAACAGCCCTTGAGGTATGGGGGTATCGTTCCTGATCTGAGGGTGGGGCATGCTCGGGGACGGGGAGTGCCCCGGCATGGCGAGCGGCGGCATGGCTTGGTTCGGGGTGGGAGTTCTCGGGTGGAGCATGGGATGCATCATGGCGGGGGACCGGACTCTCTGATCTGCGACGATCTGTAGGGGGGAGACCGCTCCGCGAGGGGGGATCCCCCCGGGGATGCCGGTGGGAATCATACCAGGTGGCATCCCGGGTCTGACCATGTGCGCCGCCTGGATGACGGTGTCGCGGTGCGCCTGTGAGCCGACCGGGGGCGGCGGCATCCTCGGCTCACCCTGCAGCTGCAGCGCGGGGGAACTGCGGGAAACTGCAGGGTTCATCAGCCGGTTCTGCAGGCCCTAGAGAGGGAGAGAGAGAAATAGTTAGTTTATCAGAAACAAACATGCACAGCAAAAAGGGCTGAATGGTGTTTTTTTACAGTACATGTATGTTTCAAAAACGTAGCAACAGTAACATCTACACTACAGCAGTACAGGGCTCGAAATTCATTTTTGGAAATAAGTGCACATGCACCCAGTATTTCCAGCACTGATCTAGTTCTTTGAAATATTTCACTGGTAAAAAGTAAAAAAAACACAAAGCAGACCCTGTGCACTTGGTAAACAAATATCTAAAACAAACAAACAAAAATCTTTCAAAAAACTAGTATCTTTCTATCAGAAAACAGAATTTCTTATAGCATCTCGGAGAGGGAAGCTGGAGAAGCATCGGGGTAAGTGGGGAACTTTATGTATGGATTAGATTCTTATTGTTTTTCATGTTCTGTCAACTGTTACACTTTAAGTTTGCTATTCTTTGGTTCAGTATATTAGTATTTTGTTATCTCGTTAAAAGGCACGCTTTTTGTTTTTTCAGACTGTTTGTCGTAGTTTGTCAGGTATATTTGTACTTATCTGTATCTGTGTATTTTCTTGAATAAAAAAATTAAAAAATAAAAAAAAGTATGAAAGTATAAATAAGTGCATAAAAGGGCCTGCCTGGTCACTGCCTTCCGCAGTCTTCAGCCACAGCTCCGGCGTGATCAGTACCTGGCCGTTCGCCTGCGGACTACTCCTGGAGGACTGCGACGGACACATCGACGTCGGCGGCTTCACGTCCACCGCTACGGGCATCGGGCCCGGCGAAGGGGCGCCCGAACTAAACTGCATGCTCGTCGGGAGGTTGGCCTGAGTCTCCTTACAGAAGATATCCATCTTGTACTGGTTCAGGCATTTCACGCTGCAGAACTGAAGTCGCCTCTCGCCGTCGCCGAAGTCCAGGTACTCCTTCGTGTGACGAATGTGTTTACACCAATCGCAGACCTTGTTACGCTTGAAGTACGCGCGGCGACAAGCGGCAAAGCACTTCTCGCTGCAGAACTCTTTCGACTCGTTGTTCGTGTTGAGCGTGTACCGCTTGACACCGACCTTTTGACACCAAGCGCACAGGATCTGCTTTATGTTGTCTTCTTCGTCTCCTGAAATAGAGTCAGAGAGAGAGAAATGGTTTATTTATCAAAAACACTCACAGCACAAACGGATGAATTGTTTAAAAACTCAGCCTCATCACAAAGGTTTCAGTCACGTGACAATAAACAAACATTTAGTTATATGTTCATTAAGATGATATGTGCCTAGATAGGTAACACATGATTTTTTTTCTGTCAGAAAATAAATGAAAACCAAGCAAATGAATTGTTGTGACCGAACAACACTACAAATGAGAGGAACAAACTGTCTAATTTTCATTAGTATGATCTTCAATTGTGGTATCATAAGTCATCAAAACATTTTTCATTTACATGTATCACAATACCTGAGTGTGTGCAAGTTATCAAACCTCAAACACAATCTGTATTTATGTTTATCAGAAACAAACAGTTGCAGCACAAACATTGTTGATTTATCAACTTTACCCGAGTGTGTGTGTAAGTTATCAAATGTTAAAGTTAAACACAATAATATACTGTAAATGCAGAAATGTTCACAGTGGTTTTATGTTTGCGGTTTTCGCAGCGACCGTTTCACCGCGAACTTAAAACCACCGCAAACATTTTTGTCCAATACTGTAGCAGTATATGTGACTGTAGGGCTGCCGAACCACCGCGAACACTCCATAATCGCCTAAACCTGAAATAAAAACCATGCAAACTTAAATGCATCTACGGTATACTTTTCCACTGCATTGTCAAAAAGGCTTGAACTTTGTGTCACTGACAAAGATAGATTGCTATTAGTATTACACACATGATAATACCCAATACATTATCACTTACTGGGCATCTTAAGTACATGTGTTTGTACAACTACAAGTAAGAAGATCACTGATGTTACTACTAGAATATTCTACATGCATATGATGTGATGACTAAGCTTCAGGGTAGGAGGTACCGTAGAACGGAAAACTGAAGTGACTGTGGCACGTTTTCTGCATTGCTTAATATCTAAATCTATCTCAGCCAATTTGAATATGAATCCAGAAAGACTACTGTAACAGTAAGTTAACCTTTAGCACACTGGAGCAGCCGTTTGGCACCCAGTTCTCTATTGGTTACAGAGTTAGGCAGCAGGGAGAAGGTTAAAGGTACACTACTGTACTGTACTAACAAGTAACAGTTAGGCCACACCAATTCATTTTCTTGGTTAACTGAACAAAAAATCATTAAAAAAATGCTAGATTGAAAAATCAACTTGAAAACAGAATCTCAGAGGAAAGTTTGTACTTTGGTGCACACAGTTTCAGGGAGTGAACAGGATCAGGTGCAAGTTTTAACCCCAGCCTTCTGTTTTCATGATTTTTTTTGGCTAAAATTAAAAATAAAAATCCATCAACCAAGAAATTAAATTTGTGTGGCCTTAGCCTGCCAATTTGCTGAAATAAGGCTGCCAAAAATCAAACATTTTACAGTATAATTTCTGATTCAGTCATGGATATATATCTGTAATGAGATCATGTTAAGAAAGAGATTTAATTGGATTGAATAATTGATGGCTACCTACATTTTAAGTGGATTATTTTGTAACCTATCACTGGATCCGGAAGAGAGACTGCCATGAGATTAGACAGAGGGAAGTTCCACATTTTAGAGAAAAAAGAATTCAATGATGAAAGAGTTATGCTCTTGACATACATATAGACTCATCCCACAGCTGGCATAACCGAAAATATAACCTTCTCGGCGAAGGTAATAATTACAAAAACAGATAGTTCACAACGGTGGGTTAGAATTGCGAACAAGTTGGTTGCAGTGCAATTAGAAAAAAACAATGCAAACTCTTATCTGTGGATTGTGACTTTTGAACTTTCAGAGGGGAGGGAAAGTATAAAAAAATCTTTCACCAATCTTTTCTTAGTGTTTGTGGTAAATTGATAGTAATTTTGCAAAACATAGCCTTTAACGATAGGGAGTGGCATCGGTGAGGCACAACAGTTGGACTCAGAACCAATAGATCCCGGGTTCGATGCTCACCATGTCCCACATTTTACCATTGGGAAAGGCACTTAACACGACCTTCCCTGGCGATGGAGTGACGCCCACCGAGCCTCTTCGGCTCATCTGTTAAAAGTGTGTCAAAAACACACTACGTATTTGGTGTGCCGATGTGCCAACATCTAGCACATTTCCCGCCAAGATCCGTACCATTTTTTTTTTACCGATAGGCAAAAAAACGTCAGACTTGGCTGAACATGTACATTCGTCTCTCACAGCCAAACCGGTATAACTAAAATAAATAACAACAGCCTTCACCGATCAATAATTTGCAACCTTTAAAATCTTGACAACACCTAATTGCTCCCAAAGCAGCGTTTGACATTATCGCGGGAAAGTCTTTGGCGCGAAAATGTCTCCCCGACATTTGCACTTACCACGGTGAGCCTTTAACGATGGCATGTCTAATAAGGTTGTTCCGCTGTAATAAGTGACCGCATATTAGAGTGGTACACTTACTGGAACCAATATACATTGTACATCAATTTGCTTTATTAATTGTTAATGGCGATATGAATGATTACATTTTCCCGGGAAAAAAGAGCTTTTGTCGTGATTTAGATGCGCTATTGCTACCTCCTAAACAGTAGGCCTGCGCAGTTAGCAAGGGTTGTTGATAGTATTGATCATATTAGAGTTTAGTATTGATCATGTTAGCATACCTTATTATGTTTAATACCTTAAAATCCATTTTGTATTTCCTCTTATCTATTCATTTATTATGATTTATGGTATAAGTTCAATTTACTTTCTATCGTTAATCTTCCTTAGTTTTGAGTTATGTACAATTTATGATATAATTCCCATTGTCAAGTTTCGAGGGGAGGCCCAAGAAAAGCTACCTAGGCTTCTGGCCCCCCCTGCATGTTTTTTTTTTTCCCTGTATATCTTTGTTTTAAACACTTGTACATATGCGAATGAAAAAACAATAAACAATAGTGAAATCTAAACCTGAAAAATTTGTATTTTTTTCTGTTTTCTGTGTTCCTTGTTCTTTTGATCATCAGTGATATATATAACACAAGTTTTAAGGGATCAGACAATGTTTGCAGGTCTTCAAGCCCCTTTACGTATATGATTTAAATATATGATAGTGGGTAGATTTTCTGTTTTTTCAACTGAAAGGATGGGAAGCACACCTGACCTTGCCTTAATAACAAACCTCCAAGAAGCACACTCAGGTGAATATATAATATACACTGCCTATAATTTATAAATAGTTACATGTGAGTGAGTGTTATGGGCTATGCCACGCAGTATTACACCTGGAGATGAGAGGAAGAGGTCTTTTCAAAAGATAGGCCAAATTTGCCACAGTAATTGTAGCAATCAGTTCTGGCGGCTTTCTACATAAGTGTAGCAATTCTGTCAACCTTCATCAATATGCTCGATGGATGTGTTGGGTATAACACAGGTAGACTGCATCATAGAGTACTTTCTATGCGTACAAAGTACTACATGGGTAAGGTTGTTGTTTTTCACCCTGTAGTGCCTAGTACTTAATTGCAATGCCCAAGGGCAAATTGCAAGTACATGTACATATAGATAGTTTACAATGATATCAAGAATTACTTCCTATTACTATAATCCTACTAGTATGTTTTTATTCTTCCTGGCGTGGCTTTGCCGACAAAGATTTCAACCCACTTCTGGGGTAGGCTTACTGGTGACTGACAAGGCTGATAGATTATACGTCATTGAGCTAGTTTTGTTGGGTTTGAATATTGAGGCAGTGGAATACATTTTATTTACCTGGACTTCTTAAGTTCTATAATATATGGGTCAAATGTTGATAATTTTCCTATTTAGAGAGACTATTCGGTGAGGAAAGTGATCAGATAAGTGAGCCCGAGCTAGAATAGGATGGTTACTAGGACCCCGTTCACACTCATTTTTTTCAATCGCGATTGAAGTATAATCGCGATTGAATCGATCCGATCGCGATTGATTTTTTCAGTGTGAACGCTCCCAATCGCGATTGGAACGATCCAAAACGATCCAATCGCGATCGGATTGTAACTACCTCCGGAGGTAGTTTGATTGGATTAATCGCGATCGGATCCAATCCAATCCTATCAAATTTTGAGTGTGAACACAACTACGATTCATTCCATCGCGATCGGCGGGGATTTCGGCTGGTTCCGGGGGTGGGAGGTCATACATGCAGGTACGTGGGGTCATAGTTCGCATCGCGCGGGAAAACAAACCCAATCCGCACGTCAGATCGCTCTTGTACAACAACAACAACTTTTCATCGTCAACAATGCCCAAGAAGAAGAATAAAACTCCGTCAGCAACTTCAGCTGGTGGCAGATGGCGCGATGAGGAGACCAGGGTCCTCATCGCAATCTGGGGTAGAGAGGAGGTGCAGGCCAAACTGGGGAAATGTCACCGAAAGAGGGACATTTACCGCACCAAGTGACAATGTCTAGCAGAAAAATAGACACAAAACAAGGACAACAAGGACAACAACAACATTTACCAGATGATCGCCGATAGCATGCTTCAATCGTGCTTCAATCGCGATCGGATCACGGCGTACTTTAATCCACTTGGCGAAAAGCAGTGTGAACGCAAAAGTTTCTTTGCGTTCAATCGCGATCGGAACGAACAATCGCGATTATACTTCAATCGCGATTGAAAAAAATGAGTGTGAACGGGGTCTAGGCTCCTGGGCAGGCATGCATGGAGGAATCCTACAAAATTCAGCTGTGTTGCCATAGATCCTTGCTGACAAAAATAAGGAATTCAAAGCGTCTACATTTGTATATCCATATCAACACAACTGTAGTGGGAAGATAATCAGGCTAAAATATCTGCCCAGCCAAAACATCCATATCAGATCAAACTACAATAGGATACCCATCGTGGTGATCCTTATCTCTCATTGGTGGACAGTGACTGTGATCCTTATCTCCCATTGGCTGACAATCTTCTGACTTGCAGAAGGCCTTATCTACCTGTGGGCAGCGGCACGTTATTTTTGCCCGTCGTTATTCAGCAGAACGCAGATATGAATCAGGTCGTTTTTCAATTAAGTGCTGTGCAAGGCACTCTAGTCAATTAGTGGTATGGATTTATGGATTGGGACGTCAAAACAAAATGTGACAGACTGCTTGGAAAACTGGGGGTCCTGTCAACTTTGTCCGCTTTTACGTGTCACACTTCAAAATCAGAGGACAATACAAGACAGTACAATTTGAAAAATAAAGGCACCCAGAGCATTTTATGAGGCTTGAAAGCTGGAAATATTCTAGTTGCTGTAATTTTTATGAAATTGACATTCAATACCACAGTTAACCACATTTGCGTGCGGAATTTCTTATCAAAAGTGCTCAAAAGCGGCACAAAAATAAACTACATGGTGATCTTTTAGTTTCACATGCCTAGTGTAAATAGACCGATACCATAGCCCCACCCACCTCCGTCAAAACGTAGAAATGCAAAATCAAAACATAAAAATGCCAATATTTGACGGACATGCAGTCACTCTCTCATTGGTCAAACCGCTAATTGTGATGGTCAGTCAGGGTCAGTCTATTTGGGCTTAGATTTTCTATCAGCTCAGTTCTCATCACACAACGACATTGTATCATTGCTCCTTTAATGCCAATATGTAATGGTATAGACAAGTGTTATTGAAACGTACTATGTGTAGGAATGACTAGAGTTTTTTATTCAAGCTTCAAGCCTAATAAAATGCTCTTGATGCCGTTAAGTGCTGTAATTCACTTTATCTTCACGGTAGCAAAATTTCACGGTGTAAGGAAAATGGCCATTTTCACTGAACTTGTCTTGGCCACATGTTGTGATCAGCATCATTTTCAATGATGTTTGCAGGATCCTATAGTTTATAATGTATATACGCAACAGTATATTTCCTGCAGAGAAATACTTTGATTCAGCCTGAAAGTCAAAAGCAAACACAGCAACAGGGCTAGAAATATTTGCCTACTATTTGTAGGAGAAAAGCTATGACTGAAGATGAAAGTGAAGATTTAGCAATATCAATTTTGCATGCAAATTTTGGGTGGGTACCACGAATACAAATGTACCCAAGATGACAGCGGTGCACTAAAACCATACTGTAAATCTGAAAATACATCATAAAAACGTCTTGCATTTTGGAGGAACAGTTCGGAATTTTTTTGATCAAACATTTTGGAATTTTTTTGATCAAACTGCTGCAGTAAAATTACTAACAATTTGCTGGGGAAAAAGGGAATGAATTTTGAGCCCTGGAATACACAACTTTATGTATATAACTTGCGCAACAATTGTACAAGACTTAGTATAAATATGGCATCTACAGTTCTATAAGGCTAATCTAACTAATACAATAGTGTGTAGTATGGGATAAGAATGGGCTTTTACAATCATTGGAGGAATAGACATTCATTGATATATTTTTCCATGTAATGCGACTCCTAAGCCTCACCTGGACGGCTGGGTAGAGCGCCGTTTTTCACCATGATGCCCCCCTGTCCTGAGGCCGGCATGTTGCCGAGGGACACGCCCGGCAACTGGGAAGGTCCGCTAGCCGCGCCCGTGGAAGACGACGGATCAGTCCCCCCTGCTGGGAAATAAGAACGAGATCAATACCATCGCCTCAAACGTTCTCATTTCGTATTGACACAGGGCTGCCTACAGGACCCGTCCCCCCGTCCCAGGACGGAAATTTCCTTTCTTTCTTTATTCAAATATCAAAAACTTACAGACAAAACAAGCCTGGATGGCGATGATATTTACAATAAAATAGAGAACACCTATATACAATATGCAATATGTCAATACATACATCCATACGTACATCCCTGATATAACAAGTGCCCATTATTGCACACTGGGTTTTACTGTTTGTTGTACAGTCTGACTGCCTGGTGGAGAAAAGAGTTCTGTAATCTTTTTGTTCTTGTTGAGGTTCTTGGGATAGAAAAATTCCACCCTGGCTGTCTGAAAATCTGAACTGTCTGAAAAGCATGAAAATAAAGTGGTGTGGAATAAAAGGTAAAAGGCAAAGAGGGTGACCTCAGACTGAGGACAAAGCATGATGATTTTTCACGAGCTAGCAGAGGAGTTTGGCTTCGCTACGGCTCGATGTGTTAGGTTCTTTTACGGTATAATATGATACCTAGATAAATTTGTTTCAAAACCTTCTTCATCTACAATCTTTGTATTGAGGGTAATTTGAATAAGCTGAAAGTAGTTCATACATTTATTTTTCTTAGTACATGTAACTTTAAAACCATCTTTCACAACTTGATGCTATACTAAATATATGTATAGCATTACCCTTCTAGCACTAGATAAATCTTTCACCATGCCTTTATCCCCAGTGATTTTCTAATAGAGGAAAGAATATCTCAAGACTTTCAGTTGCTATTCTGGGACTTAACTGTCGACTTGTCAAGGCCATGGGGAAACCGCCGAGTAATAATTCACCAACGAAATCAATTTTTACCCAGGCATATTGGCTACGTCGGCAAAATGTAATTTCCGAGTCTTTACGATATCTCATCTTGATCTAACTAAGCACCACTTACAGTTACATTGTACAGTAATACTGCATTAGATATAAGGTACAGTCACATTTATTGCATGGGTTTTGGCTCATACGATTTTTCGCAAGCTATGGCAGGGCCATACCAGTGCAATATAGCCAAGGTGGGTACCCTCGTTGACGAATTTAACTGGATCCTTACTCTCATCCGAAGGACCAAAAGAAATAAGAAAACATAATCATGCTCTGGAAAGTGAAGAAAGTAACAGATCTAGTTCTCTCTACTACCTTTATCATCAACATCTTTTTGATGATGATGATGATGATGATGATCCACTGTATTCTGCAGCTCAGGTAGTTGTAGAAACAACCTCTGGCTGCATTCAGTCTTTCTTCATTTCTTTCTATTGTGTCTTTTTTCCTGCAAGCTGCCGTAGCTACCTGAGTTTCTTTGCAGTTTGTAGGTTTCCCATTCCTTTGTTTTTGAGGTCTGTTCTCAGAACACTTACTGTAGGTTTGTGCAATGTCTTCCTTTCCTGGGTTTTTGATGATGCATTAGAACATCTAATGTTCCAGCTAAATACTAATTTTGATGCCCTCTTGACTTGCATCCATGCAAGCCACCGCCTCCTAATTGCTTTATTACCAGGAATACTTCAGTTCTCCCAGGTGACAGACACGTCCTTCGGGCCTGGACGGGCAGGCAGCTACGCCGAGCTCTCCGCGCGCGCGGATAAAAGGAAATACAAGACCGCATTACCAAGCACAATGGAAGCACCAGGCATCACAAAGAGATGCGTCCGAATCTTAAAACAGCTTGTAATTACACCCGCGTAGTGGATTTATGGAGATATAATCCCATTGCGTAGTGTATAAAGTGCCCCGCTATTCATTAAGACGGAGTATTGAATACAGAGGGGATGATTGAATTACTGCGAGGGGCTGTAAGGGGACGCTAAGCAACTCCCCACCGGTAGAGGGGAGTAAATCAATTATGGAACATTACGAGCAGACGTTACGATCCGGTGCGTCTCGGAATCCCTCGGACCAGGCAGGGCAGGCGAGATGAGCATGCTTTCTCCGCCTTGCTGATGTAGCAATTAACCCTCTCTGTAAACCTCTCAGCGAGTTTGACAGCCCCCGACACTTTAGATTATGCTACAGTAAGTCTTGAAATGTTCGCGGCAGTTTTATTTTGGCAGTGATCTAGCCTATCTAAGACTACATGTGCCAGAGTTATAAACCCAGGATTAGGGTGTTGAAGTCATTTTTTCCTAGAACTGTCGTAGAATGGAACTCTTTGCAAAAAGTGCAGCAAGGACGTCCTTACAAGAATACATGTAGCTTTAAACAATGCCGGCAGTTATAATCAGTATGCATGATATAATCAGCTGCTGTCATGCCGCGTGCCTGCGAAGCTGGTGTGTTACGTCAAAGGGTGGTTATAACAGCCAGCTACAATGTATACAAAACAAGATACAGCCACTGTAAATACATTTATATATGTCTTCATTGTATTTCTCTAAGTTGTACTATAGAATTGTGTCAATCGGAGACTGAACACTGCAAAATCGCAAATAAGTTTGACCTGTGAACCATTTATGTTAGACAGGGTAGGCCTTTAAATGCATTAACAGTATACTGGCTTATTGCATAAAGAGGCAACACCTGGGGAGAACGGGTCAGGTGTCCAGGAGGGTCATTTGCATAACCTGATTTGTGCTCCCAGCCAATGAATGATGAATAAAGGATGAGCGGGTATACGGTAGCAGGCATTAAAGCTGCCAGGAGGGATCCCCGGGCATATAACCCGCTCCGGGGTGTATTCTATGTCGCAACCCGCACTCTTTTCAACGATCCGGCTGAAATATGATTTGCATGGCAACCATAGCAAGGTTCTGGGTTCTCGATGACATTGAAAGGGGCTTAGCCCTATGGAGAAACGTAACCAAACTAAAAGGCATAATCTCGGCTCCTCTTATTACCAATACCAATTATCTTTGAGGCTTAAGTTTTGCCCAGAAGCATGCGTACAAAGGAGATAACTTTTTTGTCCGGCTGCAGTTATCTAAAGAAAAAGCACTGGTATTATCAATGCTGCAGCTTATTTTTTATTTTATTTTATTTTATTTTATTTACAACTTACCTACAACTTGTAGTTATACAGAGTCTTACTTGGCTTGATTTCAGTAATCTATGCATTTATGCAAGTAATAGGGTAAAGAAGCATATGGAAGATCCATAGTTTAGCAGCACATTTGGCCCCAGAAGATTCAGAGGGTTACTAATATATGACTGGATTATGGAGAAATAAATGATAGGATTTTTGCATACTTATACCAGGTCCTCTATTACTATTCTTCTGTAGCAATCAGAGTTGGAATAAGATGGATTCCAGGCTACCTATTGTATTGTTGCATACTCACAACTAAAAAGACTTTAAATTGTAGAATATCTTACCCTCGGATCTGGATGTAGAGGCACCCTGGTCAACGGTCGCGGTGAATTTCTTGAGGTCCAGGTTTTCGGTGTCGGCCTTGTCCACCTTGTCGTAGCCATACCAGCCGAGAAGCTCGTTCATGGTGTGCTCCGCAAAATCCTGAGGTAAACACAAACAAACAAACAAACAACTTTTATGTTGACCTGCAAAGCTGAACATTCTGACAAGGGCTGTGTCCAGCTTTAAATCCATTTCCGTCCGAGTCATTCTTTTTTCCGAGGTATTTTCATTGAGCCGGAATTGTCGACTGTTCCTTCTGCCCGCACGTTTTCACACTACTTGATATGCAGTCACTGTGTTTGTATTATACCTAAATGTCTGTATACTGTCTTTGTTGTTTTTACTATGGGCCCTGGGCCTGATGGAAAAAAGAATAGATAGATAGATAAATAAATTAATTTTTTCCCAATCAATGGAGACAGCTTGATGCCCGACGTGTCCCTATAGGCACCGGATGACTTAAGTCTTAGACCAAAAATTGTCTCATTTGAAGTTTAAATGATGTTATACATCATAAATAGCTAGTAAAGAGTAATGTGATAATACACTTATACAGAAAAGTCTATAATGTGCATTTGTTTCAATAAATAGTTCAGCATGATTATCCATTCTAAAGTCTGAAACAAAATTGGCATCAGCAGTTCCAAAGAAAGTTGCTAGGGGGCCGACATCTACACCACTTACTCTCTGTTTAAACGGCTATCTACCACTGAAACGGCACAAACAACACCTAAAACATTTAATTACCTTCTTGACGAAAGTAATAAAAAAACACCAGACCTGCTATTTACAACAAGAGTCCAAAGTCATATCTTGTTAGTATCTGCCAAAAGCTTAGTTTGACAATAATTAAGAAAATAGATTATTTAGATGTGATATAATACAATAAAACATCCATTTATTGCCTCATGGATACAGTCCCTTTCCAAAACACACTGTGAAAAAACAATTATGAACACAAATTATAGCAGAAACATAAGCACAAACCAAGCACTGTAAAACTACTTATATCAATGACTCAAGTCACTGGAATATTGAATAAAACCTAATGGTGATATATTCCTCCCACTTACGCACTCTGGAAGTGGTGCTTAGTTTCCAGCCATGCATATTCTTTATTCCCATTCTGCTGTACCTGACTCCGCTAGGGGGAGGCGTGACATTCAATCCCAGCCATAATTTTCCACCTTGACTGGCAGGGCATACCTCTGGAATGTACAAGTGTCTGTGGGGAGGGGGGCGGTGGATCGAGTGTCTGTTGGTGTAGCTCCTAGCCTGGCAGTTCAACAATGGATAATGAATTGGAAACAATTGCTTGTGAATGATTCATGCCGACTATATAATATACTATATAACCTCCATTGGACAGGATTGTACACTGTCACTGGCTTTTGAAAACTTCATTGGCGGCCCTTTGGTACTGTCATTCTTGATTTGTTAACTGTAACTTAATTTTAGCTGATTTAACGGTCACTAGTCAACAGCCTAAAATTTCATCATCGCAAATATTTGATCACTAATAATTGAGGCGGTAATGTTTGTTCCCACCGTTAAAATTGAGTGTCGTGACCTACTCCATTCTCCCCCAACTGCTATATTTTCCTGCCGCTATATTTAGTGATTTAGAGTATTTGGAATATAAAGTCCACTCTCATAATTCCACTGGGTACTTGGACTGTCAAATCAACAAAAAAAAGTATTATCAAGGCCTTCCCAAGAATGTCCAGAACACCAGGATATCTGAAGTGTACATACTTCGGGGTCAGGGATTACTGATGCTCCATAACTAGATGTATCTAAATTCATTTTTGATTTAAGGAGGCCATCTTAATTTTCAGAATACCCTGCCGAATTACGATAATTGACTGATATTTCAGAACTGAAAAGTCATCTTATCAGTTTAGAAATGTTCACTGACACAGTGCTACAGGCCACACCATCTTAATACCTTGGTTTTCATATCTCAAAACATAATGCTAAATTGGATTTAATTTATCAACTGTTGTAAACAGTCTAAGGGAAAAGCCTGCATTTTGGTAAATATACAATTTTAGGGAGTGAATGTATCCTAGTTCATGTGTTCCCTGTTTCCGTGTTGTTTTCTTGCTGAATTCTGCCTTTCAAATGTCCGACAACCAAGGAAATATATTGAAATGGCCTAATGATTACTAAAATCTTCTTCCAGTTCACAGTTTTCTTTGAAATCTGCCTTAATCTACACCACTTAGTTTTAGTGTTAATCTTCAACTTCTCAACCATACTGAGAGATATGGGTAGCACATTTGTTTACACCAATTTAATTTCTTGGTTAACAGATTTTTTTTCAAATTTTAGAACAAAAAAATCATGAAAACAGAAGGCTGGGGTGAAAACTTGCACCTGACCCTGTTCACTCCCGGAAATTGTGTGCACCAAAGTACAAACTTTCCCCTGAGATTCTGTTTTCATGTTGATTTTCCAATCTAGCATTTTTTTTTTAAATTCCGTTAACCAAGAAATTAAAATGGTGTGGCCTAAATCAAAGAGTTAAAGCATACACAAAGTTTAAAGTGTTACTATTAATCTTCAAGTTCTCAACCATACTGAGAGATATGGGTAGCACATTTGTTTACAGATTCAGAATAACAACTGCTTTGCATCATGGGGCTGTTATGACATTGTTATGTATTATACGATACTTCTTTGCAGCCCATCCCAGTATACATTAGAAGTGCTGAATAAACATGTTTGCACTAAACCCGTCCCATCTGTTATTTCTAAGGCAGACTTTAAAGTTATTTGAAACTGTGAGGCAAGCTTCTGTTTCTGTCTTGATTACCATCAAACTCTCGGAGGGCTGGGTTCTCTGGGTAGTGTTTCAGGTCTGAGCTGGCTGGCTGTCACGGCCGGCATAAGTTACACCATACAGTGTCAAGACCACTTCCAAGTCCCAGCCTACCCAAACCAGCTGTGGTGGACAGACAGCCTTTAATATTACTGTGAGGCCAGAGGGGAAAATGGTGTGTTTCTGTTTACCTGAAGGACTCCAGCAAAAACCTGCCTCTAGTAAAAACCTGCTGACCCTAGCAAAAACCTGCCGACTATAGCTTGAGTAAAAACCTGCCGACCCTAGCAAAAAACCCTCGACCTTAGCAAAAATCTGTCGACCCTAGCAAAAACCTGCCGACCTAGTAAAAACCTGCCGACCCTAGCAAAAAACCCTCGACCTTAGCAAAAATCTGTCGACCCTAGCAAAAACCTGCCGACTATAGCTTGAGTAAAAACCTGCTGACCCGAGCAAAAATCTGCCGACCTAGTAAAAACCTGCCGATCCTAGCAAAAAACCCTCGACCTTAGCAAAAATCTGCCGACCCTAGCAAAAACCTGCCGACCCTAGCAAAAACCTGCCGACCCTAGCAAAAACCTGCCGACCCTAGCAAAAACCCTTGACCTCAGCAAAAACCTGCTGACCCTAGCAAAAACCTGCTGACCCTAGCAAAAACCTGCTGACCCTAGCAAAAACCTGCTGACCCTAGCAAAAACCTGCTGACCCTAGCAAAAACCTGCTGACCTTAGTAAAAACCCGCCGTCCAAGTAAAAATGCCTGCCGACCCTAGCAAAATCTGCCGACCCTAGCAAAAACCTGACCACCCTAGCAAAAACCTGACGACCCTAGCAAAAACCCTTGACTCATAATAAGCAAAAACCTGCCGACCCTAGCAAAAACCCTTGACCTTAGTAAAAACCTGCCGACCCTAGCAAAATCTGCCGACCCTAGCAAAAACCTGACGACCCTAGCAAAAACCTGACGACCCAAATAGCAAAAACCTGCTGACCCTAGCAAAAACCTGCTGACCCTAGCAAAAACCCTTCACCTTAGCAAAAACCTGCGACCTTAGTAAAAACCTGCCGACCCTAACAAAAACCTGCCGACCCTAGCAAAATCTGCTGACCCTCGCCTTTTTTTGGGTTTGCTTCCAAGGGACATCTAAAATTTTACATCTGACTTTTGCGATGAGTGACAAAAACATTTAAGAATCCTTTTCCAAAATGTTCTCATCTCTGTTGTAATAGAGAATGTAACACAACTACATGTACATAGACCCACCAAACCTAGGCCCTCCTTATGTCGACACCTCGCATAATATTACAAAACATGATGTTGAAAACACAAGTGTCCTGATGCATCTCAGTTTTACATTGGTAAAATAGTATTTGCTAGATTGCTTCGGACGAAATCTAGAAAAAAAGAGGAAAAAAAGAGAATCTCTACCAAAGTGCCAACCTACTGACTCAAATTTTTTCATATACGGAAACACAACATTCATTTTCCTAGGCCTAACCTCACTGGCAGCTTTTATCTACTTTTCAAACAAATTTTCATAAATAAATGAGTAAGGCCACACCAATCTAATTTCTTGGTTAACAGATTTTTTTTAATTTTAGCAAAACAAAAGCAACATGAAAACAAAAGGCTGGAGTGAAAACTTGCACCTGACCCTGTTCACTCCCTGAAACTGTGTGCACCAAAGTACAAACTTTCCTCTGAGATTCTGTTTTCCTGTTGATTTTCTAATCTAGCATATTCTTTAAAATTCCGTTAACCAAGAAATTAAAATGGTGTGGCCTAACAGATATATACAAGTAATGACAGGTCATGTAGCATTCCAATTTTGGTAGGTTTCATGTTTAGATTTTGAATATACACAAAAGGTAGACTGTATCTAGTGACTGATATCATGTGATGTGCTTTTGTTACGGTCAGACCAATGTCAAGGTCAGAAGACCACAAGGTCAACATAACAGACTCTGCATGGGAAAACTGTTTGTGACTCACCTATATTGCTTTCTTTTTTTCTGATCAAGCAGATTACATAATGTAAAACATATCATAGAGATCTAATTTGTAGTTGGTTGATACAAAATTCAGACCAGATTTTGAAAAAAATTAGCATTCATTCCAAAAAATATGAATATGGATAAATGAATACAAATGTATTTTACTAAGATATATTATATATCTGTATTACATATTCAAGTAAATTGATAAAATATGGCTAAAAAAGGTGACAAAAGCTTGCTTGGCCAAAGAAAGGATGCTATATAGCCTCGAGCTCCTTGGCCAAAGCTAGGCAATCATGTAGTATTGACTCCAAAATCCAATGACATCATTGGATGTCAGGTGGCCCCTTCTTCTTGCCATCATCACTATGGTACCACCTGTCTATTATCATCTCAGCTTGTCATGATCAGGTGCATGCAGCCAAAGCTAGGCAATCGTGTAGTATTGATCCCCAATTCTAAGAAGCTATATGTCAATGACATCATAGAAAGTCAGGTAACGCCTTTTCTCCCATCATCAATATCATACCATACAATGTATATGTCACACCTTGACCTATCAATTGTCATCCAAGTTTGTCAGTTAGAGCTAGAGCTATCTGCACCTAGCAAACATGTAGTATTAATGTAAGAAGTTACAGTTACTGGTATAGTCAAACAAAATGACATCACAGGATGTCAGGTGTCAGACCCCTTCTTCTCTCCATCATCACTATGGTACCATAGGTCACACACCTGTAAACTATCATCTCCAGTCTGTCAGGTGTAATAATAGACAAGGTTGACTGGGGCAAGACAACACCATGGCCAGGACCGACATGTCAGGGTCAGGTTTACATACCAGCTGGCTCAACTAGAGTGACGAAAATGAAAGGGGGTAACCCTGAGGTGTCAGAAAGCATTCATCATGATTGATTTACCAAAGGTTTAATAGCATATCATTCTACTGAAAACGTTCTAGCAATTTCTTAAAGCTTAGAATGATCAGTCTGGCTTGACCGACAGTCACAGGCTTGAAGAAAAGTTTGTCAATTTTCTCGACTTATCATCAATTCTATATGTGGCAAATAAAATCTTTTCAAATAAACTGAGGCAGTGAGAGTGTACTAAGGCTAACACAGGGATGGATGCCAACTTGAAGCTACATAAATTCCACAGTGAAACACACTTTAAAAGTAACATACATTTCCCAATAATTACCTTTGGTTTACCTAGCTGATTAGCTATAGCCTGGAATCCAAACCTATTATAGCTCCCAAGTATAAATTTGAATTCCAGGCTAGATTAGCTGTAGGGTAGAGTATGGAAACCTTGGTATTACTACAACTAGGATGACACTTGGGCTACTTCTACATTTGAAAATTTTCTATACCATATCCCAATGGCATCAATGTTGTCCACATCACCACCATGCATGCTTTCAATTTCTCTTTAAGTTTAACAGTAATCTAACCCTTCACAACTGATAGTTCCCTCTAGGTCATCCTGCTTCAAAACCACCTGTTTTCTCCATCCATCCAACCAATAGCAAAAAGTGTGAACTGTTTTTTATGAACTTCAAGATTAGTAGTACCAAGCCTTCAATTCTGTATACAACATCTAGAAATAAGAAGACAATATTTTTGCATTGTGTGTCATATAACCACCTCTCTCAGAATTAAACTGAGTACTGCCACATAAAAAGTGAATTAAAAAAGATCTACTAACGCAGCATATCATAAGTAATCCGAGGTATGCACACTTCAGATATCCAGGTGTTAAAGACATTCTTGATAAGGTCTCGATAACACCATTATCTAGAAATACGAACACATAATATTTGCCTGAGGTTGCCTGGTAGAATTATGAGAGTTAACGTTATACCGGTATCCACTTTTCCAAAAGCTGGCTAGTGAGTAAGATTACTAAGAAGGGTATTTTTAGCCACGGTTCCATTTTGTTGGACAGGTCTACTATTACCTCAACTGTGTCACACGTATGGCCAGTCAGCAACCTGTCAGGTCCACTTCTGGCTAGCCTGGAGTCCAGCCTTATTAGCTTTCCGTTCGCTACCCAAGCTCTGCTCCTTGCCAATAGCTAATAAGGCTGGACTCCAGGCTAACTTATGGCCACATCAAATCATTTCCTTGGTTAATAACGTTTACAGACAACTTAAAATTGTGAGAGGCCAAGATGAAAACAAAAAGATAGTGGACAACTTGATTAAGGGTTTTCATGTTGATAATCTACTTCTGAATTCTTTTTTTAGTCTGAGAATTAGTAGAACAAGACAATCAGAGATGTCAGACTTCACACATGACCCCTAGCAGAAGGTATAGAAACTGCATAACTCCCTCTGGCAGAATATACAGGCACTGCAGTGTGGAGACACACGCACACGTGCACACACACACACGCAAACACACACACAAACACATGCACAGGCTAGACAGAAAGAGAAAGAGCAAAAAATAATTTCCTTCACTTACATGGTTGACTTGATAGGGACATTCCATAGTAAATCAACAGGTGTTTTTTTTCAAAAAGACAAGCCAAATATCAAATCTTTGGTGATTAATTTCTGTTAATGCAATGCTTATATTCTATATCATATTTCATCTTTTTCAAATATCATGTTCTTAGTCTGCTACTACGCCCCTACGACCGCTGAGGTCATGGGTCATGAGTGAGTGAGTCTGCTACTGACAAAGTGCAACCCGCCTGTCTCTAGATAAATGCTAATTGACAGATGATAACATTATACCACAGAAACGGGGCAAACAACCAAGGCAATCAACCTCATTAAAATAACCCAAGTAGAATTTATACACCATAATCAGATTATAATGAAAATATGCATGTGCAGCTGAAAGATGCAGATATGTCTTTTCAGATGTGTCTTTTTCATCTCAGATGTTTTTCTGTAATGTCAATTTTTTTTTGATGAAGTAAAGACTTGATCATTGAAGCGGTAAGAAATCTAGGAGGTCTGGGGGCATATTCTCTCCCTGGAAATTTTCTAACCCTAAGAAACATGATTCAAAACATTTTTAGGTGCAAATTTGATAAGCTGGTGAGTTCAAGCAAATCTTTCACTTTTTTGTTTGTCAAGGTGATGTAATAGCTATACTATTTGCTGTAAATTTCTGTCAGATTATCGAATGATGGAAGTTGGATTTCGAAAAAAAACTTATCATATTTCTGTTCTTTTTACATTGTACATACATCAATATGTATGTACCTGCGACTAGTAGTAGGTATGTTACCTTTAGTGTGTGGAGTGAAATATGTACTTGCTCAGTCCCACATGCCATCTTGTAACATATAATCATATAACCTTCATTAACATTAATATCTATCCACGAGGTTACATAAATCTGCCACATTGAAAAACTGTGTGTTTGAGAGATCTCTAGTGCAGCACCTCCCACGTATGCACAGTTTTGATATACAGGAGTGCATTATACTGGGGGACGTTGGGTTGGAGATCTGTTTGGATGTAACGTTTTAGGGTGACAGAATTATTTACCCTGGTGGAATTATATAAGTAGATGTTACTGTGTTAGTTTTACATGTTCCATCATTTGCTTAACATTTACATGTAACCTAATATTGCACGTATACTTATTGTGACTTAAAAGCGAATAAATAGCATTTGTCTGAGCCAGCCCTCCCGAATCTGCATGTATGGGAGGTGACAGTCTGGGCTGTGTTGTACCCTGCAGCCTGTAGTAACCCTATCCACCCAGCTCAACCCTCCTTAGTCCAACACAATGTAAGACTATAACCTGATATCTAAGTCTCCAAGATATCACATCTAAAAACCCTAAGGCAAGCAAAAAGGAATCCTAATTGCTTCTCCAACTCTTGGATCTGTTTTCCTTCAATACTCTTGATATACCGTAAATCTTGAAATGTTAGAGTGGTTTTATTTTTGCACTTTTCGTGGTTACCTCCATCGCGGAAGTGTGACATCACGAACGTGTGTTTCCAATGTGCTATATATTACTAAGGTACTTCAGAATCGTTTCAACTGCGAACTGAAACTGTGCTCCCCTCCTTTTTGCAAAATCAGGTCACCGGAAAAATAGCTGCATTTTTACACTAGCAATAAGGTTGTATCTCCAATTATCTTTTATTCTTATCAAAAGCCACACAATCTTATTTCCTTGGTTTCAACATGAAAACTGCAGACTGGGAGAAAGAAATGAATCAGAGTATATTCACCCCCTGAAACTGTGTGTACAGTATCAAAGGCTTTATCTCTCAGACTCTTCATTTTGATATTCCAGTTCAGCAATATTTTGGTTGTATTCAATAACCAACAAATCAAATTGGCGTGGCCTCAGCTCTGATTTTAAAGTATACTTCCTATCATCTTTTCAATGTATTTCTTACTCACTTCATCTTTCCTCCAACTCCAAGGAAAGGGAATACAAACTTGGTACAACCTAATATTTGTGTTTGTTCAGATGAAGAAAGTGCTACCATGACTAAATAAACCTGGCCATTTGTCGAAACCTGCAGATTTCTTTAGGATAAAAGCCAGTTGTATATAATCAGTAACGTCCTCCCTGCCTCTGTTATACATTTCAAACAAATTCTTAGGAACCTGTCTAAAGAATAAAGAACCTGTCTGCAAGTTCTATATCAAGAACCTAAGAGAATATCCCCATCTTGTAACTACGTAGCTTCCAAAAAAAAAACTATAACTCACTCCAGCTCTTCCTATAGCTTACCTTTTTCCTCACGGCCCATGAGGCTACATGAAGTTGAGAGAGTTGTCGATAAAAATGATATTTAATCATGCATGGGGACGCTACACTGCCTCATAATTACCTCGGAGGAGTCTGTATGGATTTGTAACAGGAGAGAGCCCTTGCTTTGAAATGAAATCTCCTGTATAGCAGGCAACCTGAACCTGCCCTGCAGATATGAAGAGAGAAAAGGGGCAGACCTTTCTGCACTTCAGTTACCCGGGGATGTTGACTTCAATACCAGCAAGGTGTCCGGTATCCCTGAGAAAACAGTCACTTTGGCGAAAGTTGAAATTCTTGTACCTTCAGCGGTGTCGGCTTTCATCCGTGGAGGCCCGGAGTTTCAGAGGGAGGGAGCTGGAGACTACAAAAGGCCGATGTTGTCACATGAGCCCGATCTGACACACAGATATGCAAATGTTTGGGAAGATCCTGCAAAAACATGTCACCGGATAGGTGCGTGGGCTGGGGGATCGCACAGGCCGGGGTACGGTTTCACAGAAACAGGCCAGCAGACTCCCCTCAAGTCAGACATAACATTTTTATCTGGAGAACAAGAAAACTAGAAATACGGCCAGCCTGGGGTTTGTCTTGTACTCTTACACCTATTGATTTTAAAGGGGACGCCTTCTTTTTTTTTTTGCAGGGGGCTGGACAATGTGGGTTTGGGAACAATGCCCACTTACTGGACCACTTTCACTGGGACTCTCACTTTCCCTGGCCTGGTCAATTGTTCTGCGTGAACTGTGAAACAAACGACTTTCACTGGCCTTTGTTCTCTTCTCCCGGGCAAAGTCGACACCTCAGATAAGAGGTAAGAGGAACGCCATACACGTTGTCATGACTGATTATATGGGCTTGGGCTATTACACAGGAACTAGTGCCCCAGCAGAAGGGGGTCGTGTGGAACAATAGACCACATAGTGGACACCCTTTCAGCGTAGGGGGCGTTACACACTGGACCTGGGGGCACACATACTGAGATTTTGTCCATGCAATCCTACACTTCATTCAGGTCATCATTAAACCCAACAGTGACATTATATCCCACACACTGCAGGAGTTGTAGTGTTGGTTTACCACGAGACACCGTCACCGTTTTCATGTCTGCGACATCCCCGATTGTGCAAGACCAATCACGGCAGGACAATAGATAACTTTTAAGTTCTATTGTAACACGGTATCTCTCTCCCAACAACCAATGGGGACAAAGAACAGCATTAGCATTTAGAGTTACTGCCTTACTGCCTTTTCTTACCAATAAATTTCATAACAGCTGTTCATAACAAGTAATTTGTATTAATATTATCATTATTAAGTAAGTAATATTTAATTACGATATCAGATGCATGTTAATACTAACAGATCATATTCAAAAAGAATGTTGGAATTTGTGTAGTGTTACAATTTTCATAAAATTGCCTAAAATTTCTAGATTATAGAAGTGTGATATTCATAAAAGAGTGGAGATGGAAACTGACAAGAAAATAAAATTGTTTTTGGCTAATATCTTCATATCATAAAAGAAAGGAACATTACACTGTTTACAGGGACGATTTCTTATCAAATTGTTATAAATTGTAAAATCTCATAAAAAATTGATCCTTGAAAGAAAATACTTTTTTCATGCAGATATCAAAATGAATCAAGTAAGATTAAGTTAAGAAGTTCAGATCAGATCAGATCCTACTCAATGCAAAGATTTCTAATTTGAAAAGAGCACACAACTTACGAGATGGTTCCTTACCTTAAATTCTACTTCATCTTTACTCTGAAATGATAAAAAGATGGGAAGTGGGCTTTAAATAATTTGACAAAAGCAACAACAACAACAAGGCACTCGTAAACAAGACAACACAAATAAACCAGACCTGTCAAACAAAGAAATGGTTATACAGCGGCTTATCAATAAAAGATTGTAATGTTACCAGGTGTAACAACACACCTGAGTGTCAGGGCACACTTCCTTTGTTTACATACATGTCCCGCTTTTTCCTAACAACAAAGGGTCGACCTGGCCTGTGAACAGATCCTGTTCGCCTGATTTATGCTCACAATACCAGCCTGGGGCCATTTGGCTGGGTCGGTTGGTTACCCATGGGTGTATCCCGTTGCTGGGTGGGTGTTTCACACCCATGATGACGCTCCCATCCCCACCCACACACCTGGGATCTACACACACCCATATCGCACCCACTACAAATCAGTGCACGGCGCGATCCCACCCCGACCTGCGCTGACAAATCGCATTTGATGGAAGGCAAGAAGCCGACATTTCTGTATGGAGGTCGCAGGCCACGCCTACAGCTCGCATTACATCCCCCGAGCCCGGCTGGAATGCATTACAGATGGTGGTTGAACAACGTTTTCTCGAAAAAAGAAAGAAGCACAAAATCTTCCTCCTTCTCCCCCGGAAACCTCACCTTCATGTCGTCGGAGAGCTCGGTTTTCACCCCCACGGCGGGTTTGTCGCTTCTCTTCCGTGGCGGCTCGCCGTTCTTGTCCATGGTGGAGACGGGAATCGTCGGGAGAAGGCGGGAGAAGAGCCGGGCGCTGGGCGGCTGGCGCTGAGAGGAGACCGCCTACTCAGCTGCCATGTTGTTGTGAGCCCGCATGCAAAATGAACACACGACGCTTTGCGGTAATTACTGTCGTGAAACCACTGCAGCTGGGCGATTCATGACGTTTCCTTGTCTTTTGTATCCTGATTTGTTACGATATTTGTGAAGAAATACCTGAAAATCAGTTATTGTACCCAAAAGGACTAACCTTAACATTCATAAATAGAAAATGAACATATAAATAAATCTAGATTGTCGTAAACGATCATGGCATAGACCATATAAAGATAGGAGGACTTTTATTATTAATCTAGCCATCTCAAAACTTTATATCATGATTTCTAAATTGAATAGTATTAAACATATATATATCATATATCTTTAATATTTTGTTGTCAACATTTCATAGTCTATTTCAGTAAACTTTTACTAAATTATCGTAATAAACTTGTAATACTCCTGAACTGAATGGACTCTTCCATCTCATTTGCGGCATATCGCACAGAGTGGAAGTTTCATCTCGGCAAGTTTGTCAATTTCACGATTATTTCATTGCCGAGAACCCCATTTTCCAAGCGCAAATCTCACATGTTTACGAACATCGTCTTCTGCATACTTTCAATTCATGCAAGACACGGTAGGTGTGACTTATTTGGGTCCGTAGCGTAAGACGTGTGCCCCCCTCCCCACCTACGATGGCGCTCTCCGAAACTCGGAAACCCGAAGACTTCACTAGAGAGGAACTTATCGTAAAAGTAAGAGAACTCGAGGACATCGTTACAAGATTACAAAGCACGGATAACACAACAGAGCAGTCGGCAACACAGAAGAGACAGCGCAGACAGAAACAGCAGAGAGAGTTCGACTTCACGAAGTACAACACGAGGCACGTGGCGCTGAAGATCGCCTACCTGGGCTGGAGCTACGACGGGTTCCAGAGTCAGGACACCACCGACAACACCATCGAGGCGCGGCTGTTCGAGGCGCTGACCAAGACAAGGCTGGTAGAGAACAGACAGACGTCCAACTACCACCGGTGTGGTCGCACGGACAAGGGCGTGTCCGCTTTCGGACAGGTGAGGCAGTAGAGAAATTATGAGATCATAAACATAATTTTGTGACCTGCAGTGGCCCCTTCTCTCTGAAAGGAGGAGGAACGCCCGCCTCACCTTTTTCTATAAGCTAGTCAATAACTACATCAATATTAACACAGATAGTCTACTGAAACCAGCACAGGGGCGCACCCGGGGGAGCCACACGCTCAAATTTCAACCACATAACGCCCGGACAGACTCCTACAAACACTCATTCTTCCCCCGCACAATCCCCGAGTGGAACGCCCTGCCTGGCGCGGTTGTGACGGCTCCCACCGTTGAGTCATACCGCGCCAGGCTGGAGGCCTGCCCGCCTTAGCCTGGGACCTCCTCACCCCCTACTTTGCCCCTCACACCTGGTTATCTGGGGGCAACAAATATGATGATGATGATGATAATAATTCATAGTCTCGTTGCAGGTGTAACAGGGACTATCATGTAACAGTGATAGCACCACACCAACTGCTCATCCTATTGGGTCATGTCCTTTTAGCCTGGTGGTTACTAGTAGGGGGTGTGAGGTTATGATCCGGGGCCGGCGCAGGTTCGAGTCCCGGGGCCGGCAGTTTATGTTACTCCCTTTCTTTGTTTCACAGGTCTATTTCTTGAAGACTGCAAGCAAGAGATAGCCCTACAAAAGTCGCCGCGGCTAATAGCATTACAGAATTTTGAACAAGAACTTTTTGCATAGCTTAATAAAAAGTTAGAGATGTTTTAGGATAGGAAAGTGGCTATTGACAGGATGATCCTGTCAGCAGTGGGGAAAATTGCACTGTTGACAGGATAATCATGTCAGTAGTAGTAGAATAATTTGCACTGTTGACAGGATGATCAGTGTCCCTTCACCAAAGGTCATACCTGCTTATAAAACCTCCTTGCTGCTTCGTATTCGAACACAGAACCTTCCCATTCCAGTCATCAACCCTCACCACAAGGTCACCATCATTGAATACATCACAGACACTGCCCTAGCCGCGGCGACTCTAGTGGGAAGACGTATTTACTTGTATATTATACAGGAAGACACTGTATAATATACAAGTTGAAGTAAATACGTCTTCCCACTAGAGTCGCCGCGGCTAACACTGCCCTAACTTTTAACCATCCAAGATTTTTAAAAAGACTACATTTTATGTTATGAAAACACAATGCCACAGTACTAAAAGAAGTGAGCATACAGCCTCTCAAGGCAAGTTTTATCTTTCAGTAATTCAGTCACTGGTGTCTTATTCGATCTTGAACAAACAGGTGATTTCGCTGGACTTACGGACCAATCTGACAGAGGGCGCTGGTGTCATCCCCAGACCGGAAGGAACAGCCAATCACAGGGAGGGAGACAAAACCACAGAAATCAAATATGTTTACATCCTCAACAAGGTATGTTGTCAATGGTTACAAGTTACAACATGTCACAATGTGACATCTATGGTCAGAAATGGCAAAAATCTTTCGGAAAATTCATAGGATTCGGATGAAATCAATTTGTTTCAATGTTATTTTTTAAAGTGCCGAATGATCTATTTTTTTGAGCATGTTTTTTTTTTCATGTGTGTTGTATGTCATGGTCCTAGCCTGGACTCACAGACTTCTAAGCATGAGTTTTTTCCATGTGTGTTGTATGTAGGTCCCGCCCCCAGACATCAGGGCCCTGGCCTGGGCGCCTGTGGACCCAGACTTCAGGCTCCTAACCTGGGCTCTCAGACTTCAGAGTGGGTTTTATTCCATGTGTGTCGTATAGGTCCTGCCCCCAGACATCAGGGCCCTGGCCTGGGCACCTGTGGACCCAGACTTCAGGCTCCTAACCTTGGCTCTCAGACTTCAGAGTGGGTTTTATTCCGTGTGTGTTGTGTATGTAGGTCCTGCCCCCAGACATCAGGGCCCTGGCCTGGGCGCCTGTGGACCCAGACTGCAGGCTCCTAACCTGGGCTCTCAGACTTCTAAGCATGAGTTTTTTTCATGTGTGTTGTATGTAGGTCCTGCCCCCAGACATCAGGGCCCTGGCCTGGGCGCCTGTGGACCCAGACTTCAGGCTCCTAACCTGGGCTCCCAGACTTCTAAGCATGAGTTTTTTCCATGTGTGTTGTGTATGTAGGTCCTGCCTCCAGACATCAGGGCCCTTGCCTGGGCGCCTGTGGACCCAGACTTCAGCGCGAGGTTCAGCTGTCTGCAGAGGACGTACAAGTACTTCTTCCCTAAAGGAAACCTGGACATCCAGCGCATGCATCTGGTAAGATGTCTTTTACAAACTACACACACCTAGTAGTGACAGGAACAATATACTATAAAGCCATTTGATATTGTGGTTTGTAATTTTAGCAATAAAACTACAATCACAGCTTCCAAAATCGCCTATGCTAACAATGGGTTACTATCTGATTGGCTACTCTCACTAGCCAATCAATTGCTTACTTATCCCGGAAACCCCTCCTCCATATATCCTAACTACTAAATGCGCTAATTACCGTATGCCTCAAGACCATGTATGTTACAGGTGGAAAGGCAACAGTTCACAGCATTTGATTTTAAGTAACTGATCTTTACTTGTGAAATACAATGTAGAATATATATTAATACAGTACAGTAAAGCCCCTATCTTGCTGGACCTGCAGCACATTGGCGACCTCACTGCATCCTAAATTGGATTTGTGTTACTCTGGACTTGATGGGAATGTCATGCAAAACGTAAAAGTATGACTTAAAAGACAATAAAACACACAAAACATTTGTTTTTATCAATGAAATTTGTCGTGCACGTTGTCAAGTTGCTTGGTCGCAGCCAGGTTGCCTACTTCAGTACTTGACCATACCTGATTGCCTGTTCTTTTGTGTCAATGTTCATGGTGTTTCTGTTCCCACAAAGGCTGGCCAGAAGTTGGTCGGAGAACACGACTTCAGGAACTTCTGTAAGATGGACGTGGCTAACGGAGTGGTCACCTTCATCAGGAGGATCATATCTACACATGTAAGATATCAGCAGTGCACTCTTCTTTACTATGTTGTGATTGCCATATTGAATGGGGTCGTGTGGCGTAGCGGCAGAGCGTTCGACTCAGAACCAAGAGGTCCCGAGTTCGAAATCCTGTCATGTCACCAATCTTGTGCCCTTGGGAAAGGCACTTTACACGACTTTCCTCACTCCACCCAGATGTAAATGGGTACCTGACTTCGGTTGGGAAAGCCGTATTGAGGTCACCTGTTGGCGCCGAATGGCAGCCCTTGCGACAGTTCCACAAAATGCAAGTGTGGATAAGATATTATATACAGTTGTGTGTTGTGTAGTGTATGAAACCTGTAATACCCTGCATCAATTCAGCGCTAGAAAGGCTGCCATTGCGGGTAATTTCCGACCAATAAAAAAAAAACATTATTATTAAAGAAACAATGTTATGTTGACGGATGAAGAATGACTTGAACACTTGGATATCTTAAGTGTTGCATATACCTCAATAATGAGTGATGTTTGCCAAAAAGGAGTTACTCAAACAACTGAATATGATTTTGGATCCAGTTGTTTGAGTAACTGCTTTTTGGCGTATCTTATTACCTGGATGTCTAATCTTCATCAACGTAATGAGTGATGTCGCATTTGATTTAGTAAATCTCTTTAAATTCACAATTTTTTAAAACGCGATGGTACCCAGGGCCGTAATGGCAGTTAACGTTACTTCCAGAGACCAGGGAGTACAGTTCCCTAGGTTGCAAACTGTATTTCCTCCATGGCCAGCTAACTCCTCTGGCATGTTATCCGTCTATTTGGCAAATTTCTACGATTTTTCCAGCGACCCGTGGAGCCTGGTAGAGGCTAAAACATACTCCAAACAGATGTTTCCTGTTATAATAATGGTTTATTTGATTCAATTAAAATTCCTTAACAGTAATAACCAAATGGCAGCCAAAGGCTGAATTGCGTGGCCATGTGATTACTTGAGACAAAATACTACTTTCGTGTTAAAACATTGACATACACTGTTTGATCTATCTTTACATGTCTTACTTAGGTTGAAACCATTATTTACATTAAACACAACACATAACCCTGTTAACACCTGATTGACCTTTGCCCTCTGCCAGGTGCGTGTGACAGGTGTGGGGACAGGTGGATACCAGATGTGTGAGTTCCAGGTGGTTGGCAATGCGTTCCTGTGGCACCAGGTGGGTTTGTCATGGTGACACACATCTTAAAAGATCTGTGTATTGTTTTCATGTAGAATATGTAATACTTTGGGTTTGTCATGGTCATAAATATCTTAACTGATCTGTGCATTGTTTATATGCAGGTAATGCACTGTACTGTGTATTGTTTTGATTTAATTGTATGTAATAATGACTTAGTGTCATTGCTAATGCTATTACTCTTTGTTAAATATTTGATATTTGATTAATATTATAGTGATACTATATTTTACAGTGTATATGTTAGCAAAATATTTTCAAATTGAGAGAGCTGCATTATATATTGGAGGGCTTCATTGTAAAGTTTGTCATGGTCATGAACATTTAAACTGATCTGCATAGTTTATTCATGTAGATATATATGTAATACTCTGAAATCAGAATTGCGTGTCGCTTTGTTTTAATTATGTGTAATAATCGCAATATTCTGGCGCTATTGTTAATAAGCTGTTTGTTAAACAGTACCATCAATGTCAAAGTGATATTTTGGTATCGTAGGCAGCAACACACAAGTTTTTAGGATAATTTTGTTTAAAGTTGATGTGGGTTGCTAGGACTGATATTTTCAAATTGAGAGAGAGCTACAGTATATATTGGAGGGTTTCATTGCAAAGCTTGTCATGGTCATGAACATCTAAACTGATCTGTGTATTGTTTATTATGCAGATATAGGTAATACTCTGTACTGCGTATTGTTTTGATGCAATCATATGTGATAAGTACTTTGTGTCCATGCCATTGCTATTGCTTTATTTCGTAAACAATGTAATTGTCATTAAAGTGATACTTCATTGTATAATAAAAAGAAACATACAAGCTTTTGAAATACTTGCAATTGAAATTGTTTGGGGTTGAGAGAGACCTTCAGTATATGTTGGAGGGCATCATTGTAAAGTATAGATACATGTACAATTATGAAAAGAGGGAAGAAATGTTTTCCTATCTTTTCTTCCAAATTTTTTGGTTACAGAGTTAGGCAGCAGAAAGTTCAAGGTTTAAACTTAGCCTTTTGTTCCCCTTTTTACAGGTGCGATGCATGGTGGCTGTCTTGTTCCTGATTGGCCAGGGCCAGGAAGAACCAAGCATCGTCGACGACTTACTCGACGTCGACCGACATCCCAGGAAGCCTCAGTACCACATGGCGTCCGAGCTCCCGCTGGTTCTGTACGACAGCACGTTCGACGGCGTAGACTGGATCTACGAGCGCGAGACCCACGAACAGACCTTACACCACCTCCAGAAGGCGTGGTGCGGCCACGTCATCAAGACAAACATCGTAAGGAGCATGCTGGATTCCTTGGAGACCGTACAAGTGCCGAGGGATGGAGAGAAGGAGGGAGGCGGACCTGAAGGAGAGATGGAAGACGAGGAGGGCAGAGGTCGTGTGGAGATCCTGAAACAGAACGAGTCGTTGATAGAAGGCACGAGGACGAAAGTGTACCGGCCACTCCTGGAGAGACAAAAGTGCGAGAGCCTGGAGGACAGAATTGAACACTACTCTAAGAAGAGGAAACTTGATGCGATTGACACTGATCAATCATCGTGATGGACGGCTGTCAGATCCTGTGTTAGACCATCTTTATTAGGTCATAGAGCTATCTTTACATCCGAAAATAATTTCATCAGGCTGGTAGAATATAGGAGATTCTTTATACACAGCCAGGTATTGATCTCACCTGCTAACATTACATTTTAACTGATCTGAAGCCACCTACATCGGCTACTTATAGCCGTGAGAAGCAGTACTCCAGTCAGAAGCTCTGAAGAAGGTGTCTGACAGACATCAAAATGTTAGCAGGTGAGATCAATACCTGGTTGTGTATAATTACTATAAAGAATCTCCTATATCCAACTATCTTTACAGTTGACATCAAACTATAGACGTAGCGCAAAATACTACACATTTATCTGATATATTCAGTTCATATTGAATTACATGTGGACTATTTTGAAATGGTCATGGTCTGCGGGCCAATGACGAGTTCACATTAAGACATGTAAATTTAGCCACTGAACCGATCGGAAAGTCTTTTTTTATTGAAAGTAGATAATGTCATTTTAAGACTACCACCGATTAGTGCATCCCAATGTAGTAAATGAAACTTATTTGTCAAGAATAGTCATGGCTGTGTTTGTACCGATGACAGACGTCGGGAAATAATAATTCAATTAAAGTCAATATCATTGGTTCCTGTAATCCTTTATTTCACAGTGTCATGTGATGAACAGCCACAGGGATAGGGACACCAGTCTTGGTGGTGTGTGGTGTGTCATTCAGCACCAGGATACTTGGATACTTGGATACCAGGGACAAGGATCATGTATTTTTGGTGTTTCATTCAGGGACAGGGGCACTGGTCGTGTCAAACCTTTTAATACTAGACACTTCTTAAGTTAAAAGGCATGTCCTCAATGAAAGGTGCAAAATAGCAATTTTAGGTTCGAAAAATAGATCAGCTAACTAGGTATAAGAGGACGTACTAAGGGACATTTAGAAACTGTGCAGCTTTCTTACACCAGATCAAGTGTATAACATAGAAAGCAGCAAACAATGGTAAAGTTTGCTACAGTCATTACTGCATAACATTTGCTAAGCAAGATGGGCTACAAATGACAGCAAACAAGACTTTCTTATTTGTTTAGAAAGCCAGAAAAACTGTAAAATGGGAACCGCAAGTTATTGTCTTACATGTGGCTAATCAAATGGTACATGTATGTTAATGGATTTGACATAAATCGCCTTACACAGCCTTCAAGATCAGTGAAGGGAGCGATCTGACTTGATCTGTCCGAGGGCCTTGCTAGCTGACTTCACCTGCCAAAGAACCATTCTGGGAACTGAACTGTTATGTTTCCGGCTGCTATTTGAATTCTTCAGGTCTACTCAGGCGACAGCCGTTATTTTGGAGGACTTCCACCGGTGCCTATGATTTCTTCCAAGCCAACCATCAAAACTAATTTTGTGGTACATCTTTAAATTTGTAAAACATAATACTAAATAGGGTGTTGGGAAAATGAAGAAAGCATTGATGCTACCTGCAATTTGCTTCATATCAAGACATACCTGGTAATAATCAAGTGGTAACAGAATTTGGCACATTTCATTGAGAACGAGGCATAAGATCAGTAACGTTAAGCATGAGCCAGAATACATGTGAACATAAAGTACATTTATTTCAATATCTTCAGCCGAGGTAAAATATTGGCGAATACAACATTTTACATAATGTACACAAATTCTTGTTTTGCTGCATCGACCAAGTTTCTCCATACATGTATTTGTAAAGTAAATCTTGATTGATAGAACAAATGTGTGATTATGTACTTCACCTAAACGTGATGGATTGTTTGGTGTGACTATGTTAACTTCAACTTAAGATACCCCCAGATCCATTACCCCTCGAGGGACAAAGTTGAGGGGAGGAGATCCCAGGCTAAGGTGGGCAGGCCTCCAGCCTGGCGCGAAACGATGGAAATGTTAAAAGACATTTCAGACTGTCCATCACAGTTGGCAGTTCAAACAATGATAACATGGCAATTAGCAGTTTGACCTGTGAGAAAGTGGCTGCATGTCGGTCTGATATCTGCATCTAATCTTTATTTTGCACTTTAATGTTTTGACGGAGGGATTGGTCTATACTACATCATCTATCAAAGGAAAGTAACAAAAATGAGATGCTGCAAGTATTGTAAATCTTGAAATCTTAGCAGTGTTTTGTCTATGATTTTCGTGGCGACCTCTCCGCAAATTCAATAATTTTGCAACTATGTATTACCGATATATTTCTAATCTACGTGTACTACAGCACTTTAAACGAACTCAAATTTCTACATGCAAATCTTTCTATATAAGAAAACAACCAATAACAAAATGCCAGTGTCTAATGATACGTTTCATGTAATGTTAGCGTAACAAGAAATGTAACGTTACTGTGACTTTTTTTTTAAAGTTTGAGACAATAAAAAGGACTTACAAAGTTACCGTAACTTCAATCAGAAACTGCTGATTTGTGGTGGACTTGTGAAGTTCCTGTAGGCAGATGCATGTTGTGTTCCTACGTCTTCTGTACGACAGCGATCCTCGTACGACCAGACTTCAGGCTTTCACACTTGGTGAGGATGCTGATAATATTACGCCAGTTATCCATAGTGTTCAATTTGGCGTCTCCTCAGAACTTTCACAAAAAAGCGTGAACTTTGGGCGCCAGTAACCTCCCTTTCTCAGAAATGTATACCAGTTTCTTGGTGGGTTTAAGAAGGAGTAACTGTTACAACCTTTCTTGAAGTTTGAAACGTCGTTTAGCAGATAGAACAACGAGATTTAGCGGTCGAGCAAGTTTGGAACACGTTCGCAGTAGTGACGTCACGATCAGGTTGCTTGGCAACGGGCTCAAGTTACGGCAAGGATTGGCAATATATAATAAAGCGAACAACATTTCACGTTATAAAAGTTGAAAGTGGGTAAAATAGGAGTATTGTGGCTGCTCTATTAGGGACTAATAACTCTGTACATGTGGTGATAACAAGCAAGAGATAAAACATATTCTATGTGGCTTCTATAACGAAAGAACATTGTCAACGTAACGTTATGGTAGGAAATAAAAACACTTCCACGCACGCAAGGTCCCGTGTCTGAAAAGTCACACCTTGAGACCTTGAGCACGTAGAAGAACCCACCACATTTATCGAAAACAGTAGGGGCCTTTCCCGGCGTAAGTGGATGAAATACATCTGTCCGGATATGCAACTTGTTCTGTTCAATACAAATCTGGCGTGTTACGCCATGAGGCGTTTTACCGGTTATGCAATTCAAACAGAATTCAAACATAACAAACAAAGACAGTGTAGGACTTTGCTCATTTGTATCCGAACGTTATATCGAGTACATGTCCAGATAACTCCAACCCTAGATTCTACGCTGAACTTAGCCATGAGTGACGCGTATTTGTACCTATTGCCTTGACGTGCAAGTAACACTAACAGCTGTTCGATGTCACAACTCGGACTCGCTTTGTATGCTGAAAACTAAGTCGCTTAAACAGAGTCTTGAGAAACGGACTTTACAAAGTACTTACCCTCCTCCCACTGGGTATATTGATTACTGAATCTTTGCTATGTTCAATAAATCCCATGAATTCACAGACACGTGTGATTTTGATCTAAGTAGTATGAGTCACTTGTAGTTGTACGTTTCTAACATATGGAGGAATATAATTAATAGCAGGCAAACAATTGCTTTTTATCAGGAAATTTAGATTTTCAAAATGATCCTGTCAGAAGTATAAAAATTCCCGCTGCTGACAGGAAAAATCCTGTCAGCAGTGGAAAAATCTGCGCTGCTGACAGGATGATCCTGTCAGCAGTAGAAAAAATTGCACTGCTGACAGGATGATCCTGTCAGCAGTAGAAAAAACTGCATTGCTGACAGGACGATCCTGTCAGCAGTGGAAAAACTGCACTGCTGACATGATCGTCCTGTCAGCAGTACAAATTTTTCTACTGCTGACAGGATCATCCTGTCAGTAGTCACTTCCGTAAGGCCGCAAACTTCTGATATTGGGGACGGACAATAATTGATGCGCGCGTGGATGTCATCCATACAATAAAGACAGTATGGCCTTATTACCCATCGGGAAAGGTTCCCTGTCCTTGGTGCTGAATGAGGTTTCGGGACGTTTCGTCACCGAGACGTTTTGCCGTCAGAAGATTTGCCGTCACCTGTAACCTTACAATTGATCTATGAAACTATAATACAGGTTTATACAGATCTAGATCACTGTGTACAGCATTTTTTTGTTACGTTTAGGGCTTGGGTAAGAGTTACTACTTACTATTTTGCAACTACGGCATTCTAAAAAGATAGAGGCATTCTGAATAAAGATAATCTGACTAAGGGTGACAAGAATAGTTTGCAATGGAAACTTGCAATAAAGGAAGTAAAATAAATGAAACCAGGGAGCCTATAAAGACAACAAACTAACGTTATTGAGTGCAAATCAGATAATATAAAAGATGGTTTTGTCCGGTTTCTTCCCCGACTATTGTGCGCTCATTCACATCACGTGACCTCGTAACTTACAGAATGACGTCATTTTTCTTGTTTTCTGACAACTTTTTTTTCTATTTTGCAATTCCCTGCATTATGTATAATATAAGATTACGTAAATTTCGCAGTATCTATGATTCTATTGTAGAGATAGACCCCGAATGCCTTCAAATCAATAACATTTCGACGTCCACATCACAAAAGTCCATTGTTTGGTCATGGAAAGTTTCATTCCCGGGCCAAGCCCTTCTTTCCGATGACGTCTCGTCATCATGTCTCTTCAAATGAAGAGCATTTTCCGGAGAAATCCGACAAAGAGACAGAAAAAATGGGAAGGTAAGTGTGCGTAGATATCCTGAATGGCATAACTCAAGGCTGGGATACAAACATGTTATTTTTTTCCACATCTTTCATTCGAACACGACCTTGATGGTCAATGACGCAGCAAGATTTGACCAAAATGGGGATGTGGGTATGGGAGTAGGTGGTCAAGGTTTTGTAAGATTAAGTTCAACATTGGCTTCTAGAGGACATCATAAAGTTAAAATTTCGTAATATCTATGATTCTATTGTAGAGATAGACCTCGAATGGCTTCAAATCGATAAAATTTAGACCTCCACTGTTTGACATCACAATAGTCCATTGTTTCGTCATGGAAAGTTTCATTTCGGGCCCAAACCTTTCTTTTCGACGATGAACTCGCCATGTCTCTTGCCATGAAGAGGATTTTTCGGAGAAATCCCTCAAAGAGAGAGAGAAAATGGCAAGGTAAGAGTCCGTAGATATCCTGAATGGCATAACTCAAGGCTGGGATACAAACATGTTGCTATTTTTCACATCTTTCATTCTGGCAAGACCTTAATGATCAATGACGCAGCAATATTTGACCAAACATGGGGATATGGGGGTAGGTGGTCAAAGTTTTGTCAAATTAAGTTCAACATTGGCTTCTAGAGGACATCATAAAGTTAAAATTTCGTAATATCTATGATTCTATTGTAGAGATAGACCCCGAATGGCCTCAAATCAATAAAATTTAGACCTCCACTGTTTGACATCACAAAAGTCCATTGTGTCGTCATGGAAAGTTTCATTTCGGGGACAGACCTTTCTTTTCGACCATGAACTCGTCATGGCTCTTGCCATGAAGAGGATTTTTCAGAGAAATCCCTCAAAGAGACAGAAAAAATGGCAAGGTAAGAGTCCGTAGATATCCTGAATGGCACAACTCAAGGCTGAGATACAAATATGTTACTATTTTTCACATCTTTCATTCGGGCGAGACCTTAATGATCAATGACGCAGCAATATTTGACCAAGCATGGGGATGGGGATAGGTGGTCAAGGTTTTGTCAAATTAAGTTCAGCTAGCTTTGACTTCTCGATGTCATTATGAAGTTAAAAGTAGAACATATTTGGTCCCGCAGAGCTTCGTATGTCCCGACTAATGATCGAAGATTGCCAAAAGAACCTCGCAGCAGCGAGAGTGTCGGAACAAAGACTGAGGTCAAACGTGACTCGGCTGGTGAGCTTAATTAGGAATTTATAAATAGTATGTATACTATGTGTGTGTATGTGTGTGTGTGTGTGTGTGTGTGTGTGTGTGTGTGTGTGTGTGTGTGTGAGAGAGACAGACAGAGAGAGAGTGTGTGTGCGTGTTTGTGCATGTATGCTTGTGTGTGTGTGTGTGTGTGTGTGCGTGTGAGCATGTGTATGTACGTATGTATAGTGTGTATACATATATATATATATATATATATATATATATATATATATGTGCTACTGTGAGTGTGTGTGTGTATGCTTCTGTGTGTGTGCACGCTTGTGTGTGTGTGTGAATGTGTATGCGCGTTTGTGTTGTGACTGTAGTATATATGTGTGAGAGAGTGTGCGTTTGTGCGTATGAGTGTGCGTGAGTGTATTTGTGTATGTGTATTTGTGTGTGTGTGTAATTGTGTGTGTAGTATATATGTCTGTGTTTGCGGTATGTGCGTGTATATCTGTGTGTGTGTGTGTGCTGTGTGAGTTTGTGTGTGTGTGTGTTTGTGCATGTATGCTTGTGTGTATGTGTGTGTGTATGTGTGTGTGTGTGTGTGTGTGTTTGTATGCCTGTGTGTGTGTATGTGTGCTTGTATGTGTGTTTGTGCATGACTGTGTGTGTGTGTTTGACCGAGTGTGTGTGTGAGTGAGTGTATTTGTGAATGTATGTGTGTTTGTGCGTGTACCAGACTGTGTGTGTGCTTGTGCATGAAACATGTCTGTGTGTGTGTGTTTGTGTGAGTGTATGTGAATGTGTTTGCATGTATCCTCTTGTGTGACTGTGAGACAGAGAGTGTGTATGTGTGTGTGTGTGTGTGTGCATGCCTGTGTGTGTGTGTATGTGTGTGTTTGTGTGCGTGCGTGTGTGAGTGTGTGTGTGTGTGTGAATGTTTGCTTGTCTGTGTGCATGTATGCTTGTGTGCTTTTGTGTGTGTGCATGATTGTGTGTATGTGTGTGTTTGCCCGAGTAATAAGTGTGTGTGAGTGTATTTGTGAATGTGTATGTGTATTTGTGCTTGTACCAGACTGTGTGTGTGCTTGTGCATGTAACATGTCTGTGTGTTGTGTGTGTTTGTGTATGCTAATTTTTATGTATGTATGTGTGGACATGTATGCATGTATTTTTGTGTATGTGTGTTTTGCTTGTGTATGTTTTGTGTACGTGTTTGTGTGTCAGTGTCTGTGTGTATGTTTGTGTGTGTTAGTGTGTGTCTGTATGTTTGTGTGTGAGAGTGTGCGTGTGTATGTATGTATGTATGTGTATGATGTGTGTGTATGTTTATGTGTGTGTGTGTTAGTGTTTGTCTGTATGTCTGTGCGTGTGAGAGTGTGCGTGTGTATGTATGCTTTGTGTGTGTGTGTGTGTGTGTGTGTGCATGTATGCGTGTGTTTGAGTGTATTTGTGTATGTTTGTGTGTGTATGTGTATGTGTGTATGTGTGTGAGTGTGTGTGTGTGTGTGTGTTTGTATGAATCCTCTTGTGTGACTGTGTGTGTGGGTGTATGCCTGTGTGTGTGTCTGTGTGTGTCTGTATGCTTGTCTGTGTTTATGTATGCTTGTGTGCGTTTGCCCGAGTAAGTGTGTGTGAGTGTATTTGTGAATGTGTATGTGTGTTTGTGCTTGTACCAGAGTGTGTGTGTGCTTGTGCATGTAACATGTCTGTGTGTGTTTATGTATATATGTCTATGTGTATGTTGCCTGTGTATGTTTTGTGTATGTAGTTATGTAGTTAGTGTGTGGGCAATTTGTCTGCGTGCATGTATGTATGTATGTATGTGTGGTGTGTGTGTGTTTGTGTTTCTGAATTCATGCATGTATTTGTATCTATTGGTGGTTTGTGTGTGTGTTTTTGTGTGTGTACATGCTAACTGTATTTTTTTCATACTCAGATGAAGTTAAATAAGATACAGGCTGATCTGTTGCGAGACCAACAAAATGTAAGTTTATACGTTCTTTTTTTCTGACACCACGTCCAAACTAACCACACAATATCATGATTAAAAGCTAAGTCTCAGATGATCTTGATTATGTTCAATGGCATAATTTCCTACTTCGCATAACAGTTTTGTGTGACCAGTAGACTATATTAGATGTAGACTACGGCCTCGTCTTGAAACGTAGATGTCTCCTTCCGTGGAGGAATATACAAATTCCTCAGAGGAATGTCCGTTTACAAATGGAGAAACATCCAAGAGGGATGTATGCAGCTGGATAGTTGAGGAATGTTCGCATTTCTAGAGGAATGTACCTATTCTGGAGAGATGTCCAGATTTGATAGATTGGTCGGGGTGACATTGTACCTGTTACAAATGGTCGTGAAGTATAGTTTGTAAAGGCAGTGGATTGCCTTCAGTGGTATTATGATCAAAAATATCCCAGAATATCCAACTGAATTAAATGAAGAATTGAATATACCTGTTCTATATATTTCAGTATATCACCTGCTTAAGTGAAACAGACCTCTTACCTTAAGTTAGTGCTTTTGATTTTATTTAAAAGATGTTATCAAGTGTGGTAAGGGTTACAAGACTGTGGTTTACTTTCATTTTAACTGTAATTTTTCAGAAAATAACCAACATCAGAAACATCCACAAAGATGAACTTAAGGTAAGAGTTTATCATTTTTTCTGGCAGATTGTCATGTATAGGTTAGGTGCCTTTAGTTCATGATATATACTGTTGTATCTAGTCACAACCAGATACCTTGGATTGTCACACCTAGGGACCTTGAATGTATGTATAGTTAACGCCTGGTCAGGCAGCCACCCCAAGTCACAAGCTTAAGCCACATTAAACTGTCCCGTTCATAGTTAACACCACTCTGTCCTCAGCAACCATTGTTTTTATTTTGCATTTGTGTTTATTTCTTAGCGGAGTTGGGTGGGGCGATGGAACCGTGCCTTTCGTCAATTTATTAATGCCTAAATATGTTGTAATTAAGACCTAAGCTTACTGATTTTCATGAACGGCATCAAATGATACATCAGCAAAGTTTGTCCTACTGTGTCTCTTTTAGATGCTGGAGGCTTATCTCCGAAAGGAACACGACAAAGGTACAATCTTTAATATGTTTCTTTCTGTGGAGTCTTTTATGTTTTCTTATAACTGCAGCAGTAGTTACAAAGGTGCTGAAAATATTTTCAGTTGGCTATGCTAATAAATCATAAATTGGCTGTTCACCTTATTTTTCATATCATACTTTGATGGCAGTCGCTACAGACCCTTGCGATCTAGCCCCGCCAATTGTGGGCTCCTCGCAATTCAGCCCCTGGCTGCGAAGAGAGAGTATTCGGCCTTCCCAATAACATCTTACTCTCAACGTACCCAGACATACCGTAGAATTATTGACGTAGTGTAGATCATGGCTTATCATAATATGGCCAAACGATAGTTTTAGATGATTTCGCTGAAACTATAGTGAGGTTTCCACTTTTTATAGTCTCAGGAAAATTATCTAAAAATTTCCTTTAAAAGGAGAAAACTGTATTTTGTTTCAAATGATTTGGCTCAGCTTGCTACCTTATCTGCAGAATATGCTCCCTTTTATCTTCAGAAGTCATGCCACAGCAACCAGTCTGGGTAGTATACTGTGATTGCCATGTAGTCTAAGCTACATTTTTATTATAATTTAGATTGATATTATAAGGATGTCGTCACATAATTGAGTTATTATACGGATACCAGTCACTTTTGTTGTAGGATCATAAGGTCGCCATGGAAATTGTGTTGTTTCAGAAGTAGATGGAGACAGAGCCGACGTGCGAGAAGAAGTAGATGGAGACAGAGCCGACGTGCGAGAAGTAGTAGATGGAGACAGAGCCGACGTGCGAGAAGTAGTAGATGGAGACAGAGCCGACGTGCGAGAAGTAGTAGATGGAGACAGAGCCGACGTGCGAGAAGTAGTAGATGGAGACAGAGCCGACGTGCGAGAAGTAGTAGATGGAGACAGCGCCGACGTGCGAGAAGTAGATGGAGACAGAGCCGACGTGCGAGAAGAAGTAGATGGAGACAGAGCCGACGTGCGAGAAGAAGTAGATGGAGACAGAGCCGACGTGCGAGAAGAAGTAGATGGAGACAGAGCCGACGTGCGAGAAGTAGTAGATGGAGACAGAGCCGACGTGCGAGAAGAAGTAGATGGAGACAGAGCCGACGTGCGAGAAGAAGTAGATGGAGACAGAGCCGACGTGCGAGAAGAAGTAGATGGAGACAGAGCCGACGTGCGAGAAGTAGTAGATGGAGACAGAGCCGACGTGCGAGAAGAAGTAGATGGAGACAGAGCCGACGTGCGAGAAGAAGTAGATGGAGACAGAGCCGACGTGCGAGAAGTAGTAGATGGAGACAGAGCCGACGTGCGAGAAGTAGTAGATGGAGACAGAGCCGACGTGCGAGAAGAAGTAGATGGAGACAGAGCCGACGTGCGAGAAGAAGTAGATGGAGACAGAGCCGACGTGCGAGAAGAAGTAGATGGAGACAGAGCCGACGTGCGAGAAGAAGTAGATGGAGACAGAGCCGACGTGCGAGAAGTAGTAGATGGAGACAGAGCCGACGTGCGAGAAGTAGTAGATGGAGACAGAGCCGACGTGCGAGAAGTAGTAGATGGAGACAGAGCCGACGTGCGAGAAGTAGTAGATGGAGACAGAGCCGACGTGCGAGAAGTAGTAGATGGAGACAGAGCCGACGTGCGAGAAGAAGTAGATGGAGACAGAGCCGACGTGCGAGAAGTAGTAGATGGAGACAGAGCCGACGTGCGAGAAGTAGTAGATGGAGACAGAGCCGACGTGCGAGAAGTAGTAGATGGAGACAGAGCCGACGTGCGAGAAGTAGTAGATGGAGACAGAGCCGACGTGCGAGAAGTAGTAGATGGAGACAGAGCCGACGTGCGAGAAGTAGTAGATGGAGACAGAGCCGACGTGCGAGAAGTAGTAGATGGAGACAGAGCCGACGTGCGAGAAGAAGTAGATGGAGACAGAGCCGACGTGCGAGAAGTAGTAGATGGAGACAGCGCCGACGTGCGAGAAGTAGTAGATGGAGACAGAGCCGACGTGCGAGAAGAAGTAGATGGAGACAGAGCCGACGTGCGAGAAGAAGTAGATGGAGACAGAGCCGACGTGCGAGAAGTAGTAGATGGAGACAGAGCCGACGTGCGAGAAGTAGTAGATGGAGACAGAGCCGACGTGCGAGAAGAAGTAGATGGAGACAGAGCCGACGTGCGAGAAGAAGTAGATGGAGACAGAGCCGACGTGCGAGAAGTAGTAGATGGAGACAGAGCCGACGTGCGAGAGGAAGTAGATGGAGACAGAGCCGACGTGCGAGAAGTAGTAGATGGAGACAGAGCCGACGTGCGAGAAGAAGTAGATGGAGACAGAGCCGACGTGCGAGAAGAAGTAGATGGAGACAGAGCCGACGTGCGAGAAGTAGTAGATGGAGACAGAGCCGACGTGCGAGAAGAAGTAGATGGAGACAGAGCCGACGTGCGAGAAGAAGTAGATGGAGACAGAGCCGACGTGCGAGAAGAAGTAGATGGAGACAGAGCCGACGTGCGAGAAGTAGTAGATGGAGACAGAGCCGACGTGCGAGAAGAAGTAGATGGAGACAGAGCCGACGTGCGAGAAGTAGTAGATGGAGACAGAGCCGACGTGCGAGAAGAAGTAGATGGAGACAGAGCCGACGTGCGAGAAGTAGTAGATGGAGAGAGAGCCGACGTGCGAGAAGTAGTAGATGGAGACAGAGCCGACGTGCGAGAAGAAGTAGATGGAGACAGAGCCGACGTGCGAGAAGTAGTAGATGGAGACAGAGCCGACGTGCGAGAAGAAGTAGATGGAGACAGAGCCGACGTGCGAGAAGTAGTAGATGGAGACAGAGCCGACGTGCGAGAAGTAGATGGAGACGCCGACGTACAGCACCCATTGGAAAGTGCATGGACATTTTGGTACATTAGTCACAACACTAAAAATCTATGGGGGGAGCGGTTACAGTTGGTAAACTCAATTAACACAGTCGAAAACTTCTGGAACACCTACAATCATCTCTCGTTGCCATCTTATCTGCCACCAGGGTCGGGATATTGCCTCTTTAAAACGGGGATCAGTCCTAGTTATGAAGATCACACCAACTCAGAAGGGGGGAAATGGGTCATCCGGTATAGTCGTAGTGAAGTAAGAAATAACCTAATGAACAAGCACTGGCTCTATGCACAATTAATGATGATCGGGAACCAATCGAACACAATTTCTTCTAATGTTTGCGGGGGGATTGTTAGCAACTTAGGCAGTGGGGGGAAGATTGAACTCTGGACCTCACATACTAATCAGCCTGTTATTCATAGTGTTGGACAATATTTCAGAACAACTCTAGAGCCTGACTTGCCACGATTTAAGAAAATACGGTATTACACACACACCACAAAACAGAACATTGACACTGTATAGTTGTTATTTTGCAAAGTTACGTCTTTCCTTCGAGTTTTCCTTTCTGTTGTCTTTTCTCTTGTCTTTTTGTGTCTTTTTTGTGCCTTTTTCTGGGTCATATCTTGTTTTCTTCTCATCACATTTGCATAATCCAGAATCCCCTTTAAAGAGGCAGTATCCCCCCACATACTTACAGTTTTAATACCCAACATGCCTTTATAAAACTAAATCTATTACACACTAACAACTTTCACCTTACAAATACATCTGCTGGTACATTATGAGAATGATTTTTTAAATTATTTTTATTTTTGTAAACAAACTTTATTCAGATAAACAAAAGATACAATACAGAAACATGAAACAAAAGAATACAGTTGTACATCCGCTAACAAATGAATAACTTGTGGCAACAATCAATTAAAAACAAGGTATAACGATTCCCATTTCTTATTGTGTTTACCTATTTTGTTCCGAAATGTTGCAATATTCTTCTCTAATCTGTATATATACTTAACAAAGGTGATAAATCTTTGGATGGATAGATTACATGAGTCGCAGTTTTTATATATAAATATTTTTCCTAACAAGATAATTGCATTTGAGATGACTGGTTTTCGCTTGATAAGTCCCCCAACAATACATTCAATGGGTTGTTGATGTCTAAGTAATGTCCTGTTGTGAAATTGTACCATGTTTGCACCTTTTTCCAAAAATAAATTATGAGAATGATTACAGAAATCTGAGTTTTATAAAATACCATCTTGTGATGTGTTTTATTTGTGTAATGTACATTATATCTTTAAAGCATTTCACAGTTGTGTGATGATACATAATTTTATATTACATATTATATAATAGGTGTTATGATGGTAACTTATACACACAATATCCCCATCGTTACTCTTTCAATCATATTGTATTACATGTATACAATTTTTAGACAGCAATGTCTTCTGATTTTCCTCTCTTTCTTAACCATATATATGTCACATATTTGAATATTCCTATCATGGAAGGCATTGGATGGGAAATTTCCGCTTTCCAAAAAATAATTTCCTTAAGTAAAAAAAAAAAGAAGGATCAATCTGATCATCTTAATTTGCAGCATCATTTGTATAGACATCAGATTCTATACATCTATGGTAATCTGTCCCGGGACGGAAATTTGCTTGATGGGACAGGAAAAAAAATCACCCTTTCCGTCCCAAATTCTGAACTTTGTGATGAATTTAACAACGAAAATTTAAGACACCGATTCCCAAACAATTATTGAGAAGGAAAAGAATACAAAGCTGGAGATATCCCTGTGAGGGTCTGAAAACAGGTTGGTAATACTGTCTCCCTCCTTGGTTGAACTGCTAATTGTGATGGACAGTCAGGGTCGTCTCCTCCATTCACAGCTTGGCCCTGTTCTGCTGTAAGAATGGCTGGAGGTACCTGTAGTACGACTCATGTACCTGGAAGTCAGGGAGAAAAAAAGCAAACAACATTTAAATAAACTGAACAACAAGAGACAAGCAACTGATCATAAAGCAGGGATGAAAATTGTTTTAACAATTTTCATCCCTGCTTAAAAGTTTGGAAATAATTCTGACTTATCTTTGGGAAAAAAATGTCAAGATATTGTGTTATCGTTATTTTGACAGAAAATATGAGGGATGATCGATAAGTTTGAAGCCTCACCCAGAAATAAGGCACAATTATAAGGCCTTTTGTGAATGTCTTCCAAAAGCATAATTATTACTTTGCAGGAGATACCAAGTAATGTTAGGTGGGGAAAAACATGGCCAAATAAGCTTTGACCTGAGGTGTGCAGGCCAACTTGCTCTGCTGAATGGCAAATATACATGAACCCACTTCTTTCTAGTTGAAATAACAAGGCATTCCTCATTCAAACATTTTAACAATGTTACAGATTTTATGGCATGAGAAACTCGACCCACACAGCTCTGATCACAATTCACCCGGTTTGCCGCCACTTATTCACTTTTCAAAAGGACGCCGACTGGAAAATAATGACCACAATGACTTGAAATTTGGTGGATTTTGATGAAAGACTTTACACTATATAATTACTCCCTGAAATTTGGGTTTGAACCTTGTTGTCTGTGTCATTTGTTTATTGGTCAGAAATTACCCGCAATGACAGCCTTTCTGAATTGGTGCAGGATTTACAGGCTTCACATAATACACAACAAATACATATTTTGTTCCACACTTGCATTTTGTGGTACTGTCGCATGGGTCTGGGTGGCTGCCATTCGACACCACCAGGTAACCTCAATACGACCTTCCCTAACCAAAGTCAGGTACCCATTTACAACTGGGTGGAGTGAGGAAAGCCGTGTAAAGTGCCTTTTAACAAGGGCACAATATCAGTGACATGACAGGATTTGAACCCGGGACCACCCGGTGCGTGAAAGATGGTACTAGTAGCATACACATGTACCTGATCCTTGTTGAGAGGAGACTTCTTGGCCCATTGGTAGAGATGTTCGTACACCCTGCCGTCGTAGCGGCCCAGCACGGACTGCAGCGTCTGGTCGTGGAAGTCGAAGGCATCGACAAGAGGCACCGCATCGGAGCGGACCTTCGAGAGTAGCGAGCACATCTGGGACCGCGCCAACGGAAGATCCGGTCCAGTCAGGAAACCATGCTATGAACAAATAGTTTATGTACTATGTTATTATACAATTATTAGGCAAATAGTAGTGGGCATCAACCCGACCGTACAGTGTATAAACAGGAACATGCGGCTACAGTGTCTTTTCTGAAGATACAGTGCGAGTGTGTACGGTTGGCTTGAGGTTGCCCACTACTTTGCCTAATGAACTTAAGATGTTGTTATAGCTCCCTATGCTGTCCATATGTCAAAATTCCATTGTAATGTCTAGTCTTTTTCAGCAGGGTTGAGCCCTTTATAATAGGGACAGGCCATCGGCTGATCCCACCCACTGTCAGGCTGGTACGTCGGGTGTTACGGAAGACTTAGACTTAGATCCTCCCTTGCCTAGTGGCACATCGGGCAGCAAGCTTCCTCCATTTAGGGCGGTTTTTTGGCCAGGACTACACGATATGGAATACAACGTGTTGTATTCTATATTAATCATCAATAGATTATTGTATATACCTGTAGAAAGTCTCCAGCTTGTTCACAGATCCCGTGTAGGGCGTACAGCTGACAGAGAGAAGTCAGAGTGGCCCTGGCGGAGTCGTCCACGTCAACCCTCCGCAGAGCCTCCACAAACGTTTTCACCACAAAGAACTGGCTGTGAGCCTGCAGTAGGTATAATATAGAACATAAACTTGAAGAGCTTTTGGACAAATTCATGTATACTGCAAATGCAGAAATGTTCGAGGGAATCTAACTTCGGTAGGGAGAAAATGGAGTGTTCACGGTGGTTTGAGATTGAAACAACAGTAGCACTACGGTCACACAATGGAATGGCTTTTTAAGGTGGTTTTAAGTTTGCAGTTAAGAGTTCACTGCAAAAACCAGGAATATAAAAGAACCGCAAAAATATGCATGTCTGCATTTACAGTACTATTTGATTAATGGGGGAGACTAGACTACTGTAGAAAAGGAGAAAACAGAACTAGTCCAAGAATAGAGCTGGAAAAGAATGTATCCCAGGCCTCCCTTACTCACCTCGGCACACTTGACCAGTGACACTAAACAGTTGTTCCAGGCGTCGGATTCACTCTGACCTTCACTAACGACCTTGAACCTCACTCCTTCAGCAGCAACTTTGACAAGTCTGACAACAGTAGAACAGAAAAAAAATTCAATAATGAGTTTCGGTAGTTTGTATCTTTTTTATCCTTTCTGGCGACCTCAGACCGAGGGCGAAGCATGTTACTTTTTCCTAGCTTAAGTAGTGCCATGTAGCTTTGCTACGGCTTGCCATCCAACCAACCAACCAAACAACCAACCAACCAACCAACCAAACAAACAACCAACCAAACAACCAACCAACCAACCAACCAACCAACCAACCAACCAACCAACCAACCAACCAACCAACCAACCAACCAACCAACCAACCAACCTACCAACCAACCAACCAACCAACCAACCAACCAACCAACCAACCAACCAACCAACCTACCAACCAACCAACCAACCTACCAACCAACCAACCAGCCAGCCAGCCAGCCAACCAACGAACCAACCAACCAACCAACCAACCAACCAACCAATCGAACAAACAACCAACAGCCAAAAAAATAAACAAACAAACCAACAATACCTTGCAGCTCTGTGTTGATAAGCTTCAGTTAGCACATCAAAGTTGTTGAGGTCCCTAGCTGCAACACCAGACACTGCAGCTGACTGTACCGTCTGGAGGTAGCTGACGGTGGACGGGAGTTTAGCTCCAGCCTGGGACTTAGCATAACACTTCACCAGATACCTGCAAAAGAAAAAGTAATGAAACATTGAGCCACTCTATTTCCTTGCCTTATTAACTTCTAACACACTGAAGTAGCCGTTTGGCACCCAATTCTGTATTTGTTAAAGAGATACGCAGCAGAGAGAAAGGTGAATGCATTCTAGTAGCAGTTTTTAGCAATTTGAAGTTTCCCTTGACTTTGTCTGCTTTGCTGTGGCATAGTTATTTCTGCTTTTGGTGCATTTTGCTGTTTAGTTGAGAAATACCCCAAACCCATACATATACAGGACCTGCGTACAGGCACTGTAATGTGCAACCCATACATGTATATTATGTATATGGGCCCATCAGGACAAAATGCAGGCATATTTTGTAGGGTCATGTGGCGCAACAGCAGTGTTTTCGGCCCAGAACCGAGCGGTCCCGGGTTCGAATCCCTTGATGCCACTGATCTTGCGCACTTGGGAAAAGGCACTTCAACACTACTTTCCTCACTCCACCCAAGTGTAAAAACAGGTATGTTATGAGATATGGGAGATTCTTTATCAGACACCTTCTTCAGAGCTTCTGACTGGAGTACTGCTTCTCATCGCTATAAGTAGCCAATGTAGGTGGCGCTTTTGCGGTGAGAACACTGTCCCAAATATGGCTAAGTTTGTATCCCCCTCGTCTCGGTTCATCGGCTACTTATAGGGGTGAGAAGCAGTACTCCAGTCAGAAGCTCTGAAGAAGATGTCTGATAGACATCGAAACGTTAGCAGGTGAGATCAATACCTGGTTGTGTATAAAGAATCTCCCGAATCCTATTTTCTACCAACCTGATGAAATTATTTTCGGGGGTATATTATATGTGTCGGGGTCACGACACCAGCAATAGCTCCTGGGGTCTCTCATGTATTTCACGGTTGCAATTCTAATAAATTAAATCAAAAATCATATTTCATGACCATGCACCTTGCCAACTGCAGCAGCATGACCGTCGCCTCCCCCTCGCCGGTCACGATGACGGCCTGGCTGGTCAGCAGGTAGATCAGGCCGCTGGCGTGGGAGTACCCGTGTCCCCCGCAGGCCAGCCTGCACTCGTCGATCCCGCGATGCGCTGCCAACGATGTGAAGGCCTTCAGCCCAGCAGACAGGGCATGTACCTACATGTAGAATTAGAGACAGAAAGGTGACACAGTCATTTATGGACCGGGATAACATTCGATACGGGTTTTCCTGGTCGGGTGATAACACGCTTTACCTTTATCACACTGGCTTCCATAGAATCATACGAACTCCTTCAGCCCAGCAGAGAGGGCATGTACCTGCATGGAGGATGATAAAGATGAATAAAAGTCGAAACAAGTCGAATTTCGTCTCAGTGCTGTCATTGTCCCAGAGCTAAGAATGATGAATGTAGAATGAGAGACAGAAAGGTGATACATGTACATTCATTTATGTTATACCAGGTCCAGGATAACAAGTGTTCTGGACCAGGTGATAACTTATATTATTAGGTTATCACACAGGGTTCTAATTTTATCTAATTTGAAGGCCTTCAGCCTAGCAGACAGGGCATGTACCTGAATGTAGAATGAGAGACAGAAAGGTGATACAGTCATTTACGTTATACCAGGTCAGGGATAACATTCGGGTGTTCCGGACCGGGTGATAACTTGGGTTATCACACACTCAGGCTTCCATAAAATCATTCGGCGATAGCGCTGTCAAAAATTTGAATACCGGATACGAACGTTGGAATTGCTGTTGTTACAATTTTTTTGTATGAGGACATCAACTTTTTTCAACTTAAATTGAGTCAGACTTAGATTCTCAAGAAGAATCTAAGTCTGACGCAACTAAGTCCTAACAAGACGGATGAATTTTGCAGGGCATATGCACGGCTATCCAATGCAGATGATTGATATATATTATGTATATAAAGGTCTTCATGTCCATGAAAACCTCCAAAAGTTCAAAGTAAAAAAAACTAATGAGTAGCATAAAAACACATATTTGCAAAAATCAAACCAATATGAATATTTTTACAATTAACAGTTATTGCATTTCTGATTGATCGGTCACCTCTTGAAGCCCAGAGGTGTCGCCCTCCTGCAGTCTGGAGTTGACCTGTTCATAGTGAGTCTGTAGAGTCTGAACGGTGAACCAGAAGGCGTAGGCAGCGGCCAGGTGGGGGAACAGTTTGAACTGCTGGGTCTGGTACTCCAGAATCTGGGGCTCGGGCTCCCTGCACATGTGGTCAACAATCAGATCAGTTAGGTTTACTGGAACAAAAATGTAGGAATAAATAACTATAATAAGGTATCAGCTCTATTCTAGCTTCAATTTAGCCTGGATGCCAGACCTAGCCTGGAGTCCAGCCTTTTTAGCTTTGGCCCAATCCCAATGTCCGCTAAGTGGCTATCAGATGTTAAGAGTGGGCAAAAGCTAACAAGGCTGAAGTCCAGGCTATACGATAGATAATCAATAGAGATTGGAGTTTGGCATCCAGGCACGCCTACCCTGTATAAAGAAAACAGAAATTTGAAGTAAATAAATGAATAAAATACCCGGGTGTCAACTCAGACTGATGCCTGACGCAGCTGTATCGGACTGCGATGGTCACTGCCCTGGCCAGAGCGAAGTTTGACTGCTCGGTCAGCCTGACCCTCATGCTGACCATAGTGCCGTAGATCAGTCTGGGATCCAGCACCATGGAGTAGGTGCCGTCCTCAGCCACCTGAGGAGTGCGGCAAGAAAATCAAAACCTGCATATCCGTATTCTCTAAGCAGAGGTTGGTGGGGAAGATTGTGACCTTTTTATCACATGCCCTGTTTTCTGTCTGCTCTCCCTACCAAGTGGTAAAAAAAATGGGGCAAAAGGTCACAATCTTCCGAAAATAATTTCGTCAGGTTGGTAGAACATGGGATATTGGAGATTCTTTTTCCCACAACCAGTAAATCCAGTCAGAAGCTCTGAGGAACGTGTCTGACAGACATCCAAACGTCGTGATCAGCAGGAGAGATGTACTGGTTGTGTAAAAAAGAATCTCCATTTTCCTATGTTCTAAAACTGCATTATATAACATTTTGGCACCAAAATTGGGACAAAAAATATCTTCCCCCATGCAGACCCTCATATAGAATGTAGACTTCATACCTGTGCGAATCTCATGAGCATGTTGTCCCGAGGGATGCGCACCTGGTGGAACCTGAGGAAGCCGTTGTCTCCATCGTTGCAGCCATATTTGGGACCAATGTCTCCGACGGTGATACCTGATACAACATGGCAACAAAAGGTTAACGGCATTCTGCATAATCTGATGTTAGATGTTGCGAGACTTTTTTAAAAATCTGTTTAAAATCTTTAACAAACTCGCTCAGTGCAAGGCAGTGGGGGCCACTCATCTAAGCACTGAACTAATTGTTACAGGTAGCAGCATTTCTTCACCCTAGGCCAGAAACATCATATTTCAATGCTGGAGACAAGCATGACTTCACTGACCCAGTTCTGCAATTACCTTTTTTTTCTATAATAGTGCTTTACTTTGCTAACGGAAATAGCATTTAAAATGTTCATAAAGATTCTGACATGTTTTCTATGTTACCGCATGTACTGATTGAAACATTGCATTTATTGAGAATATAAGAAAAACATACCAGGTAAGGGTTTGTGGTTGTCCAGGCTCCTGAGCTGCAGGATGAACATGTGAGGTCCCATGCACCGGCCCTGGGTATACAGCTGGGCCATCACCACACCATGGGTTACAGTCAAACCCACTAGGAGACAAACAAACAAACAAACAAAAGACAGAGTAAGTCTTCAGAAATCATGTTCAATACTGTCAGATTCAAAATTATGTAGATAACACAGTGATGAAGGCTACAATGTACATATCCATGCACACATAATATTCAAAGACAAATCGTAGTTACTGTTAGTAGTATCCATTATTAGATTATACTGCTGCGGGGTTCCCTGACGCAGGGGTTGGCTTGTTAAATTGTCGAAGTGACTTTTTTGTAACGAGATTGTGCCTATGGTAACTGGGCAGTACTGCAGCGCCAACTAGTAATCCATGACGGTACTGCAGCCTTGGAACTGTCTGGCCTGACCGGCAGGGGTCAGTATCCAAAGATGGCTGCACCTATCAATGCAGATTAACGGTGCACACCCCAATTCTTCCGCGACCGGGGTCCGAGGTAGTGCGCAACAAAAAAGTGACGAAAGGGTTTCGAGGGGCAGGGTTTGAGACATTTCTCATAAAGTACCCCAAATAAACTGGGGTGTGCTCAATTAATTATGAAACAGGTTGTAATCACATGACTTACATCCTCCAGGCCACCATTTTGTTGCGGTGAGGGTCGGGGAGTGAAGGACAAACTCCTGTGTGCTAGGGTCGTAGGTCGCGGTGGTCTCCAGGCCTCTCAGGAAAGTCCCTGAACAAGTGGAAAACAGACAAGTCAACATTATCTTTCAACTACAGTTCCACGACCTCATACATTTGACAACTGATGATCTTAACTTTACCTTGCCTTCTTGTTCTCGTCAAGTACTTAACTCAAGAACGGTGTTTAAGAAATTCAACATTGCATGCTGGAATGTACGCACACTATGCCCGGTTTTCAACACCTTACCAAGTGCACAGGTTCCAACACGGAAAACAGCTGTACTGGATCTTAATCATGAGGATTTTCATTTTAAATCATAATTGGCTTGATTATACCTTAAACTTTTCTCTTTCTGACAATATCAATCATATAGACTTAACTTTTTGTGGTGGGTTTAGTGCCACATGAAAATGCCCAATTTAACGCATTAACTTTTTCTGGTAAAATATCTTTTCCCCCTAACATTTACTAAAATAGGAGAGGTTGAAGAAACTAACACTCAGTTGTTCTTATAGCTAGAGGGATATTACTTTTGACTATTATTAAAGAAGTATTTTCCTGTAAGAGACGGTCACAGTAGATCTAGAGTTGAGGGTGTGCAACCTTGAATTGAGACTCAAAATAACCAGTGGTGTGCTCCCTTAATCCAGTTCAACTAACAGTCCCTTACCGTGACCCATCTCTGTCTGTAAGTACGACCCCAGGATGGAGAAGTCCCTTACCGTGACCCATCTCTGTCTGTAAGTACGACCCCAGGATGGAGAAGTCCCTTACCGTGACCCATCTCTGTCTGTAAGTACGACCCCAGAATGGAGAAGTCCCTTACCGTGACCCATCTCTGTCTGTAAGTACGACCCCAGGATGGAGAAGTCCCTTACCGTGACCCATCTCTGTCTGTAAGTACGACCCCAGGATGGAGAAGTCCTCGGCAAGTTTTAACCACTTTGCTCTTTGTTCCTGGTTGCCCTGCTGCTGGAGGGTGATGGTGAACATTGTGCGATGTAGATTCACTGCACCTGCCCTCCAGTCCAACAGGAAGCTACATCACAAACAGAACATACAAGCTCATAACACTATAGTCCAACATTAGACTTACACGGTGGATTAAGGAAGCTGTTTGGATCAGGAAATCCACTCCAGTCATGAACCGTGATGAGGGGGGATATAGACTTAGTCAAATTTGGGACCGCATTCTTAAAGGAAAGCTGCACAAAAAATTGAAAATCCTTCTATGCCATGCTTGATATATTCCAAAGTCAAATTCTTACTTCAAGTTGTTTCACATAAGTCCGTCATAGTTCTGGGATTTTCCACAGTTTGCAACTTCTGTCGTGCTGACGCCTTCTCGCCTGATAATTGAATTATATGATGTCAGTGTTTCAAATTTTTCACCTGATGATTGAATTTTAAAACACTGACGTCATATAATACGATCATCAGGTGAAAAATTTGAAACACTGACGTCATATAATTCAATTATCCGGTGAGAAGGCGTCAGCACGGCATAACTTACAAACCCCAGAACTATGACGGACTTATGTGAAACAACTTGAAGTAAGAATTTGACTTTAGAATATATCAAGCATAGCATAGAAGGATTTTCAATTTTTTGTGTAGCTTTCCTTTAAGAAATAGATAATAATCGTTGCATTGTTTTTTTTGATCGATATATATATAGTTGTGTATGTGTTATACTTCTCCCTGTTATGGTACATATGTAAATATTTTGCGTTTGCATCTCATTAATATGTATAAGCAGCAACACCTGTGCTGCATTGCTATGAAGAAGGTAACAGATGGTCACCGACACGTCGGTGGAATAAATCTCTTGGTTGTGTAAAAAGGATCTTTTTATTCAGTGACTTACCAACCTGATGAAACTGTTCACAGACTTAGAGTCCAATGTGAAAAGGTGGTGAGATGGTCTTGTGGTTTGGGTAGTTATTTTGTATTTGTACAAGTCATACACTGTGAGACAGACTTAAACACAGACACACTAAAAAACACACATATGCACGCACACACATACAAACACAGACACACACATATACATGCATATAAAGCACTTGCAACACACATAACTCACACCTCTCACTTGTCAAATACTTACTCCATGTAGCTATCCCGGTCTCGTTCACTTAGTCCCAGCTCTCTGACCTTCCTGGCCGCCATGAGAGACTTCTTCAACATAGCCACATACTGGTCCTCTCGACACAGGTAGCTCAGATCCTCATGTGTGTAGTCTGGGTCCTTCAATGCTAGAGCCTCTAGAAATGATTAAAAAAAGATGGTGGTACACTTGATTTAAATGCACAGTACTTGGGAATAATCTTCTTGGCTTGCGCTTTGATGTTTATCAATATAACTTTGCAGGAATGTACATGATAGTAATACTTAAAGAATGATGCGTGTCTACAAGTATATTTGTAAATATCGATTTTTGGCGAATCATTTTGGTTTGATAATGAAACAAATTCGCCAGAAATCGATATTTAAAACAACGAGACTTAGCAGCTTAAGCAGGTTTGGAGACCCGAGGCTAACCTAACACTCTAAACAGTCTGTCTTATGCCGCTTTTACTTATTTGATAAACTGTACGAAGGTCTGTTAGGCTGTTTGCCAGCTACATGTATGTGAAACAAAGTTTTCATAAGTAGTTGTGTTAGGCTCAAAGACGGTTTGCCAGTTATGGGAAACAAAATTTTCATAATTACATGTAGTTGTGCTTATCATGACGCTAAGTCATCTAAAGCACAACTACTACCATATACAGGCATTCACACATATGATTAAAGATTAAACAATAAAACTAGGTCACAGCCTTTGGACCCCGGCAACCTGTGGACACCCCCTGTTAGATAATAGGTACATGTAGGTAAAATGATTAAATCATCTCAATATACTTTGATGAAGGTTAGACATCCAGGTAATAAGATAGGCAAAAAAAAATTACTCAAGCAACTGGATAGTTGCTTGACTGGATAGCAAGCAAAAGTTTCAAAATTCTGTCCAGTTGCTTGAGTAACTATTTTTGGCGCATCTCAACATAGATTTAGTAATACTTGTAGTTACATAATGTTACGGAAAACAGACAATATAACCTTATCTTTCAATACAAAAATGCGTCACAAAACTTACTTTTGTAACTACTATAAGTCACAGCAATTATGTGTATACTATAATCATTATCATGCGTACTAATTTCATTGCACTGGTAGTAGATTATCAGAAACATCAAGGGACACAAAAGTTTCAAACAAGCAGGAAATCACAAAAAATTATTTCAAAATCAAAGAGGACTTGCCGATCCTTCTCTTCCTGGTAACTTCATCAGGACCTCCATACAGCACAGCGGTCAGCTTCTCTGCGTCAAAACTGGCACGACTTCTCTCCCTGACCAAATCTGGGTTCACAAGTTGGGCCATGCCTGGTGGTCAACAGATCACAGTCCTGAAAAAAATTATATGGTCGGTAAGTCTATATCCTCGTTTTCTTTTAGACTTTGGCCAAAATGATCCATCAAATATAGCACTAGTGTAACGATGTGAAATTGAAATAAATCAGGACATTTTCAAAATCATATTCTGTCTTTCCTTCCAATTTTCCATATAATCTGATTTTAGTGGGCTATTAAAGCATGCAGTATCATAATAAATTACGATTTAGTATTGAATATCTAACCTATGTCAGTAATAGGCCCTTGTCCTGAGCTTAGTGTTGTCCCGAATGATGGCTTAAGGGGCAGACTTGTCCGAGATGCCGGGCTGTCTAGCCTGTATTTACACAAGCTCTCGGCCGGAGGTTACTGACGCCCCAGCCCAAGAGGGATGGCGGTTACAGGACCGGCTGGCCACTAGGAGCGCGATTCGTCAGGCTACCGGGCTGTCCTGATTCTGTTGTCAAGCTGTGGTCACGGACTTTGGACCCTGACGACCATTGGATACTCCTTGTTAGTATATATAACTATCGATCTCTATCCAGGCTTTTCATTGACATCATAACAATCACGATTTAAGTCCCCATATTGGCGGGTAATTCTTACAGCAGCATTACAGACATAACATCTTCTAACATAATTCCAGCAGGGTACATAATTCCGCTAGTCTGTATCACGCAAACTCCAGCTGTCCGGGGGTTTCTCTCCCCTCCCCGCGGAGTTTGTGCGCGGCTCTCTCTAAGGCTGGGGAGCCGTTATCAAAAATGGTAACACCAATCATAGGGCAGGATTTCAGCTAGGCTCCCATTGCCATAGAAACCACCTTGTTATCATGTCTGTTACCTGTCACAACTGGCAGCACAGGCAGACGGGGAGAAAGGGATGGGAAATGAGATCCAGATGTTGGGAGGGTGAGAAATGAGATGTAACGTTAATCCAAGCATACAACATGGTCAAAAGTTTGACGCAAAAGTTTCAAAGCAACAAGAAATAACACAACACGTTGTAATGAAGAAGACTTGCCCGTTCTACTCTTCTTATATACGCTATCAGAACCACCATTCAACACATTGGTCAGCTTTTCTGCGTCAAAACTGGTTCGACTTCTCTAAAACCGATCACACAGTTCACAAGTAGCGCCATGTTTGTTTGTCAAAGGTCACGGATAAGTCCACTGTCGAAAGGTTAATAAAAGTTAAGAATAATCTTCATGTTTTACAAACGAAAATCATATCTAGCACATAAGTATTATACTAAAGTACTGAACATATATCATTACTATCATTTCATATCCTTGGTGTCTACCCTTTGTTGAGATTTTTCATAGAATAGTAATTTTTACATATAATGAACATCCCCATGGAAAGTTTGAATGGACTCACCCCAATACAAGATGGCAGACCACGTTGTGATTGTGTCGGCTTGCCGCACCCCAGTTGGTAAGCCGGTCTTTTCCATGCCTTTCTTGTCTGTTTTATGAGACGAAACTTACCCAAAGTTAGCTTTAGACTATTTTCAACCAATAGAATTCGTTTGTGTTGTATTTAGAATCTCATTTTAAGTTTAAGGCCGTTTTAATCTTGTGTTTGTAAAGTTCGTCTGCTAGCCTATGATTCTGCTCTCTGATTGGTTGAGAAAGATGGTCTGCCTGATCATCCGATTCACAAGAACAATGATTTCCCTCCACTCACAACGGTTCTCTCATATCATTGCGGGTTGTATGATAAACTAAATCAATCAAATATGGAACTTTTGAACAAAAAATGTCGAAAAAAATGCTGTTTAAAATCTGAGTAAAATGAATTTGAAATGGCATTGACAGGCTAGCTGTTCCTGTCAACAGTGTCTTATTGACAGGAAGCACGGGAATAGGTTTGAATCAGTAATATAAAAGAATCCGAGCAATAGCTCAATAGGTAGTATGGTCGACTTACAAATAATTCATGCGGAAGGTTGTGGGTTGAGTGACCCCCTTGCCAATCACAACATTTTTTTAACATCATTTTTTGTTGTTATTCTAGTTAATTTATATCCTTGCTCAGGAATGTCAACAAGTCTGCTTTTTCCACCATTCTACAAGATTATCCTCAGGGTTAGCATTAGGGCTGACTGTAAGGATCATGAGGTGTTTTCATGAGCGGCGTATCGAAGGAACGTTTCCTATAAGAGTCAGACCAAAAAATTCTTATCGACATGAACATCCCGTCAATAGTGGAAAGAAAAATTGACAGAAACATTTATATGTCAATAGTGCCAAAAAAATGAGTTGACAGAAACATCCTTGTCAGTACATGTAGCCTTGACCTAAAGGTTTAAAAAAAATCAATTTTGCACTTTGTAAGGTATGAGGTCATCATTTTATGAGGGCCTGCATGGGGGGGTCCCGACAACGCTCTACGCTAAATTCGGAGGGCCGGCTACGTAATACGCTAAATTCAGAAAGCCTCCCTACGCTCTACGCTGAATTAAGGAGTGGTCGGCAACGCTCTACGTAAAATTAAAATGCCCGATTACGCTCTACATAAAAGGGGCATGCAGGCCCTCTTTTATTACTTAATGTTGGACAAACTTTGTTGTACTTGTATATAGGGTCCTTCAATGGCAGTCTGTCCAGTCTGGCTGCCCATGAACTTGGCAGTGTGGCCATCAAGGAAGCTCTCCTCAGGGCCAAGGTCAATGGGGAAGACGTGTCAGAGGTCATCATGGGGCAGGCTCTGAGTGCAGGTGAGTTTTCACTTCAAATTTGAATCCTAGCCTGGGTACCAGACCACCGCGCTTCAGTCGCTAAATCCTCTGGCCGGGGAAGCAACTTGCCCCGCAGCCACAGATAGCACACGGCCCCCTAATTACCTCTCGTGCTATAGAGATTGGCTGCCAAGAGAGACCGGGTGCCAACTCTATCCCCTACTAGGCCTTCCCCGGCAAAAGGGGTCATCGTCTCGCATCGCGCGAAGGATCTGGTTTCCATGCTAATTTTAATAGGTCCATCAGAACTGGTATATATATATGTCGAGAGCAGATTTGAGACATTGTGATAAAAACTAGAAGTAAAAGTAATTCAATTTCATTGGATGTTTTCAAGTGCAGAAAAAAAATCAAATCTTGTTACCCAGAGTTTGTACAACGAAACAAACATACAGCACTGAATGTACAGATATACATGTCTCTATACAGATCTGTCCTTATTTGGTAGGTCAGGGTCAGAACCCAGCCCGCCAGGCCAGCATGGGTGCCTCCCTACCCCACACAGTCCCAGCCTGGGGCGTGAACATGCTGTGTGGGTCGGGGCTGAAGGCTGTAGCGGTGGGGGTGCAGGCCATCAGGAGTGGGGACGCCAGCGTGGTGGTAGCAGGGGGGCAGGAGAGCATGAGCAAGGTAATAATGTTTTCTTTTTTATTGGTCAGAAATTACCCGCAATGGCAGCCTTTCTAGCGCTGAATTGATGCAGGGTTTACATGTTTCACATAATACACAACATATACCTAATCTATCCACATTTTGTGGATTTGTCGCAAGGGTCTGGGCGGCTGCCATTCCGCGCCACCAGGTGACCTCAATACGACCTTCCCCAACCGAAGTCAGGTACCCATTTACACCTGGGTGGAGTGAGGAAAGTCGTGTAAAGTGCCTTTCCCAAGGGCACAAGATCGGTGACACGACTGGATTCGAACTCGGGACCTCTTGGTTCTGAGCCGAACGTTCTGCCGTTGCGCCAAGGTAGGTGTACTGCACTGTGCTTTCTCTGTCAGGTTGTGACAACTAACTTCTCAGGAATCACCTTTGTTTAATTTCTTAACTTTAGTGGCATTGAATGGTCGTGGGGCTAGGCAAGCAGACGCGAGGTCGAGAGGTACTGGGTTTAATTCCTGGCTAGATGTTGTGTCCTTGGGAAGGGCACTTAACACAACTTTCCGCACTCCACTCAGGTGTAAAATGGGTGCCTGACTTCGGTTGGGGAGGTAAAAGGCAGTGGAAGGAGAGGATTGGGCCGCATGGTATGTACATGTAGTTGAACTGGACCTTGAAAAGAGATCTCTCTTTTAAACTTCTTAGTTTAGTTTTCCTTAATAACTTAGAAAATAAGTAAAATCAAAGTTGCGATAAAGTAAAAAAAATCATATACTAGTAGTAGTCACTTGTCGATCTTGATTTGTTTCCACATCTTTGTCAACTGAAACAAATAATCATGATAACCACCCCCCTCCTCCACAGGCCCCCCACTGTGTCCACATGAGGTCAGGGGTCAAGTTCGGAGATGTCCATCTTGTGGACACCATGTTGAGTGATGGACTAACGGATGCTTTCAACAACTACCATATGGGGATAACAGGTGGGAATCAATCCTTTGTTATTAGATCAAAGTTATTCTCTATGTGCTTGCAAGCAACTTCCACCATCTTAACCCTTAAACTACTAAGATGACAGGGGTGTCCCTATGGTGTAGTGTTCTGGCCTTCTGTTACTTGCCACATCTGGTTCAAATTACTTGGACCAGAAGGCCTGGGTTCAAACCCCTGGTAGGACACCTCTGGACAAGAGGCGCATTGAGTCATACCAAAGACTTTATAAAAATGGTACATACTTCTGAAATAGTATGGAAGTTAAACACACTCCACTGCCAGTGGACTAGCCCCCTGCTACAGTGATTTCACCAGTGTGGCCCAGGGCTATGAAACAGAGATGGGCACCGCCCTATACATCTTATGGTGTGGTAGGATTTTAACTTTTTTTAACTAACTAAGATGGATGGATTCTCCTGTCGGTACGACAGATGAGTAGGCTCACACGTCATTTGCCAAGGTGGGTCCTCATGTGGGAATGAAGACCAATTCTTGACGCACATGAACGACCACAGATGCTACATGGAAAGGAACAGTCTGAGATGGAGCGCTGTTTCCTCTTCTCCTTCTTCTCCTGAATAGCAGCAGCTCTGTTGGCCTCGAATGTCCTAATTCCTAACGCGCACTGATTTCTCCACTAACTAAGATGACAGTGATGTAAGAGACAGTTATTTAGGTGACACTTAGAGAGTTAAATTTGTCACTTATATATATTAGGAGGTCAGTATTGAATTGTCCAAGTGAGATTCTACATGCAAAAAACATGTATTGTAGCAGGTACAAGTTATAAGTTTTTGCCAGTGGGATAATGCTGTTTTCAGAAAATTCACAAAATTGAAACATTTTATATCTTTAATTTTCCTCCAGCTGAGAATGTTGCCAAGCAGTGGGGAGTGAGTCGTGAGGAACAGGACAAGTTTGCGCTGGAGTCCCAGCTGAGAACGGAGCGGGCCCAGAGGGACGGGCACTTCAGCCAGGAGATCACACCCGTCACTGTCACGTCTAGGAAAGGTAATCTCCAAGCAGATCTATCGGTTGTATCTGTGAATGAGGTACAGGTACAGGGCAGTCAAGCTGAACATACATGTAGCTCCTGATTTGTCAGACTACACATCCACTGTCACATCTAGGAAAGGTAATCTCCAAGCAGATCTATCCGTGGCAAGGCAGTATCAAAAGGGCCAATCAGTACCAAAAGCCTCTAGTGGCTTTGATATTGGTTGGTCCTTTTGATACTGCCTTGCCACGGATAGAGATTACAGGACAGGTACAGGACAGTCAAGTTGAACATAGCTCCTGATTTGTCAGACTACACATTCACTGTCACATCAAGGAAAGGTACAGGACAGTCAAGCTGAATATTATATATCATCATCATCTGGTCATAGTCCCGTGGGTGCTCATGGCCCTTCTCCTCCATTGCACTCGGCAGGTCTTTCAAACATTACAAGGTCCTGATGTGTCAGACTATACATTCAGATTCTTCTGAAAATAGCTTCCAATTTATGACTGCAAGTTCTGATCCTATCTAACTACAGTTTCTGATTCTTCTGAACAAAGCTCCTAATTTGTGAATATATATTCTGATTCTTCTTGACATAACTCCTGATTCAGGATGACATTATATTTCTCAATATCTCATGCATATCAGCATATACATGACATAAGCATATACCTTTCCCTGTTTAAAATCTGAACATTAGAAATGTTGTGTCAATGAAGGTTAGACCCAAGTACATGTATTGATATGCAAAAAACAGTTACTCAAGCAACTGGATATGATTTGAACACAGAAGTGTCTGAGTCTGACCGTTTCCAAAATCATATCCAGTTGCTTGAGTAACTGTTTTTTGGCGTATTGAAAATTACTACATTACTACATTCCTATACCAGGCTCTGTTGAGGTGACAGTGGATGAGTACCCCAGGGCCGGCTGTGTGTTGGAAAGCATGACCAAACTCAGACCTGCCTTTGTCAAGGATGGAACAGGGACCGTCACTGCTGCAAATGCCTCAGGTTTGAACTTTTATCAAGCTAGCAATTGCAGACTTTTCAGCATTAAGTTGTAGTGTTCTGTACTTTTGTTCTTTATATATTTTTGCTTCATTGATGGAGGGATGAACATGACTGTTAATACATGAATAGTTGTGTTGGTTTTATTTTTGCATACATGTCTCCACTGCAAAGTCATAACACTGCGTCTTTTACATTTTGGTGCTACAGTATTGTTAAAATTGTGAACAACTCTGCAAAATCCTTCTTTCTCTTACTTCAGAGTTTTGTGCCTGTGAACATAAATGAATTTACAGTATTACATTAGATACAAACTATTTCCTTTGCAGGTATAAATGATGGGGCGGCTGTAGTTGTACTGATGTCGGAGTCGGAGGCCCAGAAGCGAGGACAGACCCCGCTGGCCAGGGTCGTGTCCTGGGCACAGGCGGGGGTGGACCCTTCCATCATGGGGACTGGACCCATACCCGCCATCAGGAAAGCTGTGAGTTATATTTATCTGCAAACATTGTGCAGAATATTGGAGTTTTCTTTTTTCACAACCAGTCAGTTCTTACCTGCTGAACTGGGATAAGGGGGTATGCAAGCTCAGCCGCATTTGGGATTGTGTTCTCGCTGCAAAAGCGCCACCTACATCGGCTACTTATAGCGGTGAGAAGCAGTACTCCAGTCAGAAGCTTTGAAGAAGGTGTCTGACAGACACTGAAACATCAGCAGGTTAGAAGTGACTGGTTTTGAAAAAAGACAGGTCCAATATCCTATGTTCTACCAACCTGATAAAATTATTTTTTGAAATATTGTTCACTTTTATAATACAGCTTGGTATCCCTCCTATTCTAGCTCCATTCACTACTTTGATTGCTTCCCTAACCTGTTGTTTTACAAAAAAATGAAGCAATTATAGATAAATGTGGTTTAGCATAGTATTTTGGTTGCTTGTCTGTCCTGATATAGAGAGTTAAACACAGATGTTTTATTGATAATGAAGGTAATCATATCATATGTCCCTCTGATTTGTAGTTGGAGAAGGCGAAATGGACCAAAGATGAAGTGGACCTATTTGAACTGAACGAGGCTTTCGCTGCTCAGTCACTAGCTGTTGTCAAGGATCTGGGCTTGGATGCAGCCAAGGTAATCCATATACTGTAAATGCAAAAATGTTTGCGTTGGTTTTATATTCGCAGTATTCGCGTTGAACTTTCGGCACAAACTTAAAACTGCCACAAAACTTTTTGCCCACTTTTTGACTGTAGCTCTACTATTGTTTCGAACACTCCATTTTCTCCCTACCGCGAAATAAAAACTATGCGAACTTAAAATGCATTTACAGTACTGTACATCTTGGAATGTTTTTAGAAATTTTTTTGTGGTTAGTTTTGCTTTTGTAGGGACCTGCCCATCTGAATTCTGACACTACAAGTATGCATTTCCAATGTATCATACAGAACTGTTGCACCTACAAAATTTGAACACAGCAAAAACCTTCTGTCCCACTCTAGTTCAAAATTAAGTCCCCACAAATGTAAATGTATTTTACAGTAGCATTATCCTTAGCATTTACAGTAACATTATCCTTACGGTAAATTCACTTACTGAAACTGTGTGGACTATTAGATACAGACTTTTCCCTCTGACCCTGTCCTTTTTTCCCACAATGTTAGGGATAAGTATAATTTTTGCCTGACATTTCAGAAAACCAAGAAAGTGATTGATGTTGCCCTAGAAGCAAAATCACAAACAGCCTGAAATAATACATTGTTAATGCATTTCATCCCTATCCCCAGGTTAATGTGAGTGGAGGAGCCATAGCCATCGGCCACCCCATCGGCGCGTCCGGCGCCAGGATCCTGGTCACCCTGCTGTACGCCTTACAGAGGACAGGGGGCAGCAGGGGCGTGGCCGCCCTGTGTGTGGGAGGGGGGATGGGGGTAGCCATGTGTGTGGAGAGGATTTAACCTCCATTATGATGAATCTGCCAGATTACATAAATCTGCCACTTAGAAAAACAGCGGGTTTGAGAGACCTGTAGTGCAGCACTAGCCTGGAATCCAAACCTATTATTATGTTATGTTAATTTAACTCCCAAGTCTCCGCAAATAGACTCGGGAGCTATAATAGGTTTGGATTCCGGGCTAGTGCAGCACCCCCCAGGTATGCACAGTTTGATATACATTACAAGAGTGTATTATACTGGGGGACGTTGGGTTGGAGTTCTGTTTGGATGTAACTTTTCAGGGTGGCGGAATTATGTACCCTGGTGGAATTATGTTAGTAGATGTTAGCTTCTGGGATGAAATAAGGAATAAAACAGTTGTACAAATCATTCATAACTTGACATTAAGACTATTATGGCTGATTTGAAGGAGGCAGATTTGAAAGATTGCAGAGAAGAAATAAGAACTGTGACTCAAAAGGACAAAATTGCATTCAATTTTTCGGCAAACTTAATTCTGTGGTGTTGGGTCAATGGCTGTCAATGCTAACCTAATCAATAACGGAAGGCTCCAAGCCAGCAATGACAGTTGTTACCATAAATGGTGGCTGTGCTTTTGATAATATCAAACATTGTTGTTAATTGGATTACCATTGGACTTGTATTCATTGTTTTGCTTGAGGTATCATAAACGCAGGTATTTAAGTCATATACTATGTGGCTATGAGGCTAGGATTGATACATACAGTAGACTAAGGCCAATACAGTTACAAAGGGCATATATGTACCTCAAAATGTAGTCTATGAAATTACTCATTGATACCCTAACTTAAACATTTTGCATCTAATAGAATGGTAGCAAGAACCTGTTTTCTTTCATTGTGCAACTTGTATGTCATTCAATTAAGAAATGCCAAAAGTGCTCAATTGAAAGTTGCAATGTATTTCCTTGTAATTACAATCGGTATATGCCATCAGATAATGGGAAAGATTTCAATTAGGCCATAGTAATAATTAATTGAATATCGTAAATTTAATAATATAAATAAAGATATAAATTGATGATAGATAATAAATGATCATGTACTGTTACTGTCATTTGCGGATGCAGTTGGTTCTTGCCTCTTTAGTAAGTTTCCTCTTAATTACAGCTAAATGACAAAAAGGAAAAACGCCAAACAATTACCATTAGTTGTACACCAGAGAAAAAGATAAGACTTGTATACAAAACAATGAAAATGATATTGAAAGTAATACATTTGTACATAACGTTCGGTCAGTAAGAACAATTTGTATAACGGTGAAAACAGGGACTGGGAGGAAAACTTCAATCTGGATATTTTCACCTTTAAGAAACAGTGCACCAAGGTAAAGACTTTCCCTCAGAGTGTTCTTATGCTGATATTCCCGTTCAACACACCGTTATTTCATTTTCCAACCGAGTGCCAGCAAACTGCATTATAACGGTATAACCCCACCTTAGGCGCGCCCATACACCTGTTGTTTACCTCTAAACAGGTGGTAATTTCATTAATTTAGGTGCTCGTTCTTTAAATAAACTATATGCCTGATAAATTTTATTAAATGTGCAGTTATTCAACACAATTGAACTAGATATTAACGTAGAATATTACTAAATACCATGCAGGCACATCGTCGGTATAATGAACACTGTTAGAATACATATAAGATGTTTGTATTTGATATGCATGTTAGTCATCTTTTAGGCACCATTTCTTTCTACTATAGCCACAATGTAAGAAAAGGTTCTAAAGTAGTAATCTGGTATTTCAGTTTCTTTAAAATCCAGGCAAGCATTTTTCAGTCTTAACATAATCTGTGAAAAATCTAGATTAGTTTTATCGATATATAAACCTCAAAGAGTGGATTTTTATCTGAATTTTAGAACGTTAATGTAACATTTATGTAGCATGAATGTCGGCAGAAACCCCAACACACCCTTACAATCCCTTGGTCTCATGATGATAATGATGATGACAAAAATGGCGACAACAAACGATGTAGAGTCAGGTACGGCATCACCACCGCCTCCACCGTCCTTTCCCAACGGCGTGACAGCTCCTCCAGTCCCGCCAGATGCCTCGGAGCTCCCGCCGACGTACGAAGAAGCCGTCCACAGCCAGCCTGGAGACGCCCCTCCCTCCTACGCCTCCTTGTTCGGCGAGATACAAGATGCTAGGAGGGAGTCTGGCGGTTTCGTGGACTTCCTGAAAAAGTTGTTGGTGTTGCTAGCGGGAACTATCGGTTGTACCATCCTCCTAGGCCTCCTTATGGCCGTTCCTGTCGCTATGATCGTCCTGGGCGCCATCAATATCAACGACTGCCCCATACAACGGATGATCCCGATCTACTTGCTCGTCTTCGGCTGTTTCGGGATCCTCAAAAACATCATCTCGCTCTACGAACGCTACAAGAACCACAGGGAGAACGAGAGCGAGAACAACGCCAAGCAAAACCCGCTGGAGGTCATGATCAACTGTTTCCTGCTGGCGTGGTTCATCGCCGGGAACTACTGGATCTACTCGGTGCACAGGGCGGTCAACACGACCGACCCGACCCACGACTACTACTGCGACCCCACGGCGTACCTCTTCGCGTTCTGGGTCACGACCACGGCCTACATATTCGTGGGGCTGCTAATCATCTGTGTGTGCTGTACAGCGTTCTGCACCTCTGTCACAACATAAGAGTTTTGTGATGTACAGTTCATAGACCCCCCTTAAAGTATTGCCTACCCCCCTTTAAATAGTGTTGTGGAGAATTATTTACAGGTTTGCGATAACAAAACCTGTATTTGTGATCTACTGTCATATTGAGAGACTGTGTGTTGTACAGCGTTCTGCACATCTGTTACAACATAAGAGTTTTGTGATGTACAGTTCATAGACCCCCCCCCCCCCCAAGTATAGCCTCCACCCTCCCCCCTTGTTGGGGAGAAATATTTAAAACCTGTATTTGTGATCTAATTGACTTTACTGTCATATTGAAAGAATGTGTGTGTTGTATGGTGTTTTGCTTCTCAGTTATATAAGAGTTCTCTGATGTACAGGTCTCTGTATAGACATCCCCCCTCCCTTGTCCCTCTTGTTCTACAAGTTTTGTAGGGGGAACATGCTAACATACTCTATTAGGACATTGAAAAAACAATCATATTGTAGTCTACTGTCATATTGAAAGACTGTGTGTGTTGTACAGTGTTTTGTACCTCTGTTACAACATGGTTTTCTGATGCACAATTCATAGACCCCCTCCCCCCTCTTTCAATCTGCAAGTCTTGTGGGTTTTACCGGTAGCTCACTGTGAAACTTACTGTCATATTGAAGGACTGTGTGTTGTGCAGTGTTTGATACTTGATGTACAGCCCCATATTCCTTACCACCCCCCCACCCCTCTTCCTACAAGTATTGTAGGGGGAACATATTGTATTGAAATATTTACAGGTTTGCGACAGCCAAACCTTTATTGCAATCAACTGTCGTATTGAAAGACTCTGTGTGTTGTACAGTGTTTGGTATGTCAGTTACAACATTAAGTTTTCTGATGTACAGTCCCCCCCCCCCCCCCCCCCTCCCTGTTCTACAAGTGTACTGTACAGGAACATTCATACTATGGAATATCATGTTGAAGGACTGTGTTTGTGTTGTACATTGTTTTGCACATCCGATACAACTTCAAGTCTACTGATGTAACGGTGCCACACCACTCCCTCCCTTAATACCACCCCAACCCTCCTCCATTCTACAAGTATAATAGAACATTATAATATGCGTGTGTTGTACAGCATTCTGATGTTGCACTTTTTTTATGTCATAGAGTTTTCTAAATATTTGTAAAGCATCTGAATTAAGACACCCCCTTCTAGTTCTGTATCTATATAGCCGGTGTAACAGCCATTCGGCGTAAAACACCAGCTACCCCCCTGCCCCCATTTTACAAGTATTGTGATGCCAGGGGGTACTAGAATGATATTACTGTCATATTGAAACTATACAGGAGTGTGGTCATGATGCACATTTCAATGTAAAGCATTAAGGGATGTGGTGGCCATGTTGGAAAGTGGATTGTCTTGGAAGGTTGTTGTTTTTTCTGCTTTTTGTCAGCATACAGTTGAAAAAAAAGGTTCGTATGACTGACCCAGGTCCACATCAAATACTACAAATTTCAAAAAGTCTTTTTACGTGTGTTAAGGTTACTGCTCACTGGATACTGTAGATTCAGTTCAGCCAATATTTCAAGATTTACATTAGCATACATGTTCCGAGTAAAGTACATTATTTTTTATGTTTCTGTCAATTATGATACATGTAGATGACACTGTTGCAAGGTCCCAGATTATAAATTGTAAATCAATTCACTTCCACAGACTTTAATGATGTCGCTGTACAAGGGGAAACACGGTTCACAGTTGAAATGATTTTGTGTCACAGTACCGTTGTCACACATTGGAAACACATATTTGAATAGTGTCGCAGTGGACAGATCACTGAAAATGAAACCACTGCAAACATTTCAAGGGTCACAGTACAATGGATATTGTCAATGTCCATTAAAGTACACATTACTACAATGCTTTACATTGATATGAATGCGTACGATATGTATATGTATATAGGAAAGAACCTGGAACAGTATAAACAACCCAATACTTCTCTTAAAGCTTCTTCCTGGAAACTTTGAGCCCCAAAACATTCCTACATACCACCATGTAAGATATGTGAAAACTGTTGATGTTAAGCTATGCATGAAAGCATGTTGACGTCATTTAATACCTGTTGGGAGTGACAATATTTCTAGTCATGTGTATATGCCTTACAAATGCAGTGGGCTCTTGACACGAGAAAATAGCTCCATGTATATTTATTACGAAAATGCACGTAAACATAGTGTACAGTATGTTTATTGATTTGCCAATTGGAATTTAAACTTCTCAGTTGTAACCACAAAAAACTGTATCTTAAAGGGGTACTCAACTCCAGTAGCTGGTGTTATTTTCAATAAGAACACTTTTTTATGAATACAAAATTGTCAAATTTCATCATAGAAATGGATCATTCATAATCCAGTTACTAAATGATGCCCCCCCTCCCCATGTTGACCCATGATTTCACTTGATTTAATATCACCCCAACATTTCTGAGAATAGAGTCTAATATAAGTATCTGGAGGGTACTCAGGGGTTAATACATGTATCTGGAGGGTACTCAGGGGGTTATCAGAAGGTCCAACCTCAATGTCAAGCTGCCAATAATACAAATCATTGTTTTAGAGTTTTAAAAAAATGATATCTGAAGACACAACACCTGTCTCTGGAGTTGAGCTTCCCTTTAGTTTTGCTGCTTGAGCACTTACTATAGTAAAAAATGTAAATTATGTACATGAGATTTGTTGATTTGTAATTTTGTTTGACATATACATTTATATATATAACTAGATTGATAAATGGTATGACTGTAATGTTTGAAATAATTATGACAAAAATTATATTTTTATTTCATCTTTCCTCACCAATGGCACTTGGAGATATTAAGAAAAGTAGAGGAAGACATGTTTTTATTTGGAATAGTTCAAAATCAATGTGTGAAAGCTGCTGTTTCCATATTCATTTTAGGGATATCATTAAAAGTAACAAGGTTATACTTAATACATGTGTTTACTTCAACAATATCATGTGCTGTATTACTGTACTGTATTTTGTCTTGACTTTTATTGACTTTGTTCTGTGTGTATTATGATTATTATGTTTGTTGATAACAAATCATTGAAGACAATTTGTGTGTATATTGTGAAGTTGCCTTAAAGATCAGATAATCACAATTTGTTGTTAAAGATATTCGACTATATTGATACAGATGAAGTGATGTGTATATATACTGTTGATGCCTTTGATATTTGTAAGTGTGTGCGAAGCATCAGTGTTATCACTAGCAATAATGATAACTGACTAGTCGAGAGTCTAGTTAGCAAATAACTTTGACTTGATTTTTGCTCTTGTGTGAAAGTCTTAACAATCTAAATGCTTACAATGCCTTGTAGTCTGATAGCTCTTAAAGGCCCATATTTTATTTTGTTTGTTTGTTTTTGAATAAGTATGGTATTGTTGATAGCATGCCTGTGATCAAAATTAACTTTTTAATGTCTAAAAAGGATTCAGTGTACTTTATGTATAATGACTGTCAAAGAAACATATACTGGGATGAGAAGTTAGATGTATCTATAGTAACTATGTACATAACATACAAAGTGATTGAATACAATGTTTTGTTCAGATTTAAAGTTCTGTGTGTCTCTCTCAGCATCAGTTATCATGAGTAAGCATAACTGTTACCGTACGCGTACGTATATTGAATTTGAAATATTGATTTACATGTACAAAGTACCAAGCCATATTTCTATGGTATGTGCAACACAAAGCCAACAAGGTTGGCAACGTAAAAAGACGTTACTCTCCAAGCAGAGCTAGGGTTTCGGCTGGTTTTTGACGTGTTTTAGGCGTTTTTGTCATGCCTTCTACTTTGTCATCGTTTTTGTTGTGTAGCAATACACAACAAAAACGATGACAAAGTAGAAGGCATGACAAAAACGCCTAAAACACGTCAAAAACCAGCCGAAACCCTAGCTCTGCTTGGAGAGTAAAAAGACGTTGCCATGGCGACGGTGGTCTCTGTTAGTGTTTTCGATTTTTATAACTCATAGCTCTAATAATCATAGATTATAGATCATCTCAGTTGATCACCATCTCTACCCAAATACCACAGATTATTCAAAATATAAAAGTCTTAGCAAAAAAGGCTATTGTACCATTTCCTCATAAATCATGTAAATGAGTCTCGGTTTACCGGGTATGCAATACAAACAAACAAACATAAAATATTAGAGCATAAAGTTACGAACGCAGTCTCTAAAAGGGGTAAAAGTGTACATCTGTGTTCAACTTCATAGTATGAACAAGTATATGTATGTCAATTGCGCAACGCTGTCACGCGATGCCTGCTGCAGTTTAGACAAGAGTCGCATGAGGCCGAGTTGTTGTAGGGAATGTCCGGCATTCTCAACAAGCAAATGATAAAGCCCCCGTCACAAATAAGAAATTCAGCTCGGCCGACGTGTTGGCGAGCTTCAAATGTGCATTTTTGGCCGAAGTACGGCCGACGTCCTGTCGATTACGCGGGCTTCGGACGACCTTTAGACATCAAAGTTGATCCAAATATTGGCCTTTTACCAGGTTAGTCGATTGTGACTTCGTCCATGTCCAAGAGATGGTACCATCCCATGGGGATTTTTAATTTTTAACGTTAGTGTTCGACGGACGTCACCCGAGATTTTCATTAGAAAATACGGTCGACGCTCGGGCGATTTTGAAATTCGGTGAGCTACGGGCGATCTACAAATTCGGCCGACGCTCGCATGAATTGTGACGCCGGCTTTATGGCATTGTTTTCAAGACGCGACAACCTTCTTAATGCTGCTCTGAATGACATCGGAAATCTGAAACCAACGTCAAAGGCACGTGAGTTTTCGCGCAAAGACGCATGGGATTGTTTACGGAAGTGAGCATGCCTTAGTAACGAAAACAAAAAGGGAACCATTTTCCTTGTACTTGGGCTCCAGGTTCCCGTGTTTAATCATTAAAAGGCTCATTCGTTGATACGACTCTTCTGTTGCTGGACGGCCACTCAATGTGGCTGGGAATTGTAAAGTATTAAAAGATCTCAACAGGTAATGTATTGCCTATTGTCCGTGCTATTAACTGTGGATATCACCCTAGTAAGTTTCTGCCAGTGTTCGGTGCTTCAGTAGCCCCTTTCACCAACTGTCGTGTTTACTATTATAATATTAATAGATCTACTCATTTTTTTTATCGGTTTGGCTTGAACACATAGTTTTTACAGCCAATGTTTCTCATCTAGCGAGTAGCTATTATCAAGGGCTGACGTGATCTTGGAAGAATAAACAATCAGTATGTTACACAATCGATAGGATATTAGGTTAAAAATTACATTCGTATTTACATCATATCGTACATTTATACACAAATTATCAATATCACGTATTACAATTTAAGATTTACTTTCCACGTAGACGACGGTTAGATCAAGATGGGACCCTGCCTACTGCGGCTTAATTATAATTGATGAATACCAAAAACAATAAAATATGATCGATCCTAGTCGAACTGAACAGTACTTTGTCCTTTTTATCTGACCTATTCACGGATGAGGTGAGGTTAAACATTTTCTTCGTTGTATTAAGGGGACGTTTAACCCTCACTCTGCCGGGCATGAGTATAACAGCCTTGACTATGGAGGGTTTGAACCATATTTTCCAGGTCAAGTAAGTAACGTTAACTGAGCTAAGGATTCCGCATAACGATGGCTGCGATAGTGGATAAACTACTGCCGGACGTCACGGGAGAAAACAGCAAAGATGAGATCATCATAGACACGTGGGTTGACACACGCGTGAAGGTGATGACCGTCTGGTTTCCATTGTTATTGTGCAGTGGACTGTTCCTGGGTGAAATCGCTGGTAAGTTCACAATATTGACAATGATTTTGTGTCATTGTATGTACTTGTTGTAGGAAATTTTCTTAATCAGACAGACCATATTGGAAAACAGAATTCACATACGTTAGCTAGGACAAATGATAAGCTGTTGAGAGCAGCAATAGTCACATGAGATAATCGGTTTGAGAATACCGGTTTGGTTTTGAAGTCGGTAGTTGGACAACACAAGGTGCTTACGGTGTACTACGTGTAGTTAGTGGCGGAGTTGGATTGTTCAGTTGTTATGCTTTGTTCCCACATCGTATCTGCATTCGTAAACTAGACCTGTTGTGAACCTACTATAGCAACGCTAGACATAGTCATAGGGTAAACATAGATCGCAATCGGAACATGACTAATACGAGAGCAATCGGACCGGCTTGATTATCAAACAATCTAGCCGAGGGTTGTTTGAAAGATTATATATATCCCGTGAAAGAAAAACTACGCAAAATCAGATTCCAGGACGTTGAACACAAAACATCAAATGCAGCGTAACTATCTAGAAGTATCCACTTAACGGTTTTCTTTCTTCGTCTCCACAGATGAACCTCCAAATGTCTTCTGCTACCCTCCGTCAAACTTCAGCATTCCTCAAGCAAACTATCTGAACGCCTTTTGCAAGGAAAATCTGTTTTCAGGGCTAATTACGCCCTCGATGTTTCCCTATTTTGTGGGGTTTTTCGCACTATTAATGTACCTACCACATTATTATTGGAAGATATCGTGTGGCCCAGAGCTTTGTTCGCATATATCTCTCATAACAAAAGAAATTACGGAAATATGTACACCCCTCTTGACTCGGACAACACCGGACGGACTAGCCGACGCTGAGCTGTCAACGATACCATGTACTCTTACGCCCTCTGATTCGCGTAAAGCACTGATGAAAACTTTTAGCAAGTCTAGATATCTATGGAGGCAACAAGTACAAAAAATGATTCTTCTCGTGATCTCCGCGACTTGTTGTCTTAGTTTCCTGATCTGGTTTAATATAACATTACAACGTGATAACGTCTTTATCTGCCGGGCAAAAATCAGCGAGAACAAAGAATCAAAATATGACGAGTACATCGAACCTGTTTGCAAAGTGACCGGACAATGGCGTTCATATAATGTCTCACTACTACTGTTAGCGTCGTTTTCCGCTGCCATTTTATTTACCATACTCTATGTCGTGATATTCAAGGTGACCGGATACAATTTTTTGGACAATTTCTTTGAGGAACTCGACATCATCAGGAATCAGGAACATGAGGAATCAGAGCAAATGACTGATAAAGTATCAGTCGACGAAGGCGACACAAAAGCAGCCGCGTTCAGTGACTATTCTATCATCGGCCGTCTCTGTCGGGAGAACAGACACGTGCACTTGATGCCGAATTTGAGCAGAATCAGGTATATGAAAACTGTACAAGATATCATGACAAGCCGTGAAGACCAACTACGTCGGAAACGACAATATCTCAGCAGACAAGGACTTACCAGGGGAAACATACGTGACGTAGATTCTACAGATTTAGCAGTGATACATCCTGAACCTCCGGATCCATCTGGTGGCTCATCATCAAGTATTCCGAGCTTCCGTACAGAAGAGGAGGCGGCTCACCTGGTAACAGTATACCAACAAGGCAGTCAGAATAAATCTGACTCTGTCGAAAAAGAAACGAGGGTCTAAAAGGGCATCAGTGAGTCTGAGGAGTGAATAAGACATAATCTTCATTATTCAGATACTAGTAACCTGACCTGACTCTGATGAAATCGATTTTTTTCAAGATGATGAGAAGAAGAAAAAACTGCTACAGGGCCTTATCGTATCTAAGGACTAGTTTGAAAATAGCATTGCTATTGTACATTATATCCATCAAACGTATTCATCGTGCTGTTCCATGATATAGTTTCTGCTCACGAGCTGGAATTTGTGGATGTTAAGTTTTTTTAAATTATCATACTGTTTGCCATTGTCAAAAATGCATTCTAATCTAGGACTGGTCTGTAGACATTGTTGTAACCTTTTAGAGTCTGCTCTAATGTGGGTCAGAGTAAAGTACTGTAACCCTGTATTTACCATGATTGTACATAGTGGAGAAATGTATATTATTTTCATACATAAAACATCAAACACTCCCAATGGTCGAAACATGCATGTGACATAGGCATAGATGGATGTGTAGGTCTTGCACAATACATGCATATAGTGTTACAAAGCCTAAGCTTCATATCCATTTAGATTGTATGTGTTAAATCATTTTCGATGATATTTGCAGAATATTCCAAGGTTTGAGCTCTGATTCTGATTTAGTTGCGTAGGGTCATCTATTCTGTAGCTACTCTATGTTTTTGTTATTGTTGATTAACTGTCGATTACCAATCAAAATCGACCACTTTCTAACACAAAACGACTTGAGAGGGATTGCTTATTCTTATTTTTGACGTTTGGGATGGATTCTTTTGCTTGTTTTAAACAATGTTTTGTTTGTGTTGAATATTACCGAGGTCTGTGCCACGTGCGATAGTTTATATTTGTCTAACTGAAGGGAAGTGTGAGAAATATCATAAGATCATTGATTAATACTCTGTATAGTCACGCTTTTCTACTTCTACTGTCAATATATCCTGCCTGTCAGACAAACTGTGGAATAAAACGAAGGCAACACTTCAGTGAGGCCACCATGTACCACTTTATTACATACTCAGCACACAAATAAGTCATCTATTGCTGGGACTTAAGCTTGTATTCTCATGTCCAGATTGACGAGTAGGGAAAATAAAAGAAACATTTCACCGCAAGTCAAAACATAGAAAATTGACAATGTTTGCGATAAAAGAGTGACGTCATCACAATTGAATGTCTTTCTTATCAACTATATCTTGGAAAGTATCAATTTGATCGTGCACGTGAAAATAATTCTTTAAACGGACTGAACGTTAACATATATTTAGTCATCTTGAAAAATAAAACACCACAACACAATAAAACACCAGGTCCGCACTAGAAGGCGTAGACGCAACTGTCGCTCCTGGCGCAGTAGTCCCAGCCGGGGGGTGTTCCACAGTTGAGGGTCATGTAGCCTTGTGGGCGGCAGGGGTCAGTACGGGTAGCCAGGGACTGTCCGACCAAGTTCGCCGAGGTGGGACTGGAGTCGTGTATCGGATATTGAAGACGAATTTCCCTTTTTCATGGAATGCGTATCGTACATTTGCTAACACAGTTTTGAAGAGCTACTTAAATGGCTGTTAATTTGAACAAAAAATACAGTAAACAAATGTGAACTTTGACTTGTGATACATTCTTTTTTTACTTATTCGTGTGTCTAATACTTATCGCTAGATAGAACGTGTTATTTCTATATAAACAGCTATGTCTATTTATGTAATACGTTTGTATTTATGTATAAATGTACATTCGTTAGGATCCCAAGGCCCTTGTTGCCAGGATGCAGGTGACCGAGACCTAAAAACGCGTGTCCAGTGAACCCGTCCAGGAGAGATCCTCTTCTTATCCAAACATTTAATCAAATGAATCTCCATACCTTGGTTTCATGTAATAAATTGGTGAGAGAGTGTTGTGACGAGTATCAAAGCTTGTAGAACTATGCATTATAAACAGGAGTAGGTTAGAACATTTTAGTTAACTTAGTTAAGTGCAATTTTCTATCTATACATTTGTGTTTTGTCCCTGTAAATGTTGGCTCTCGAAATCAGCCATGCTGCCTGAGCGACCGTGTAGTGTCTTGTTACACTTCCAATTAATAAATAAATAAATAGAACATTTTGAATGCACTTTTTTGTAAGGTGTCCTTGCTTGGCAACGGCCGCATTCTGCATAAACCCCATTCGTCTTTTCGGGAAACTCCCCTGCCTTTTACATTGACTTGATTGCATGTCCCTCAGGGCTACATATGGATGTAGGTTTTCGGTACCTTCTCGCCAGTGAGGCTAGAAGGCGTAGTCCAGTGCATACTCACGTTGACCAGGCGGAAAACAACAACAACAACAAGAATAGTTTCTGACAACGATATGTCATACCCTGCTACAGAACGGCCTCTTGCGACTTTTGTCTGAACTGCAAAGGTGTTGGCATGATAATGACGACATTGGGAAACAAACAACTCGTTAATAGACGTATACATTGACCCCTTGTAGAGCACATTAGGTATTCAAAGTCCGTTAAATATTTACATCAACTGTTATGACTCGTTATAAAAACGGTAAGTTTAAAGAAATCTGCTACTGCACCATGATAAACGGTCAGGACGAGAAATTTCTGCAACCACACCAAACTTTATTACCATCCGATCTATAAAGAAAACAAAAGAATACAATCTATTTTAAGAAAATTGTGGACTTTGTAAAATATTCTAATTTCAATTTGTTGCCCACTTAAAACACACACTGCACTTCAAACAAAACTAATATAGTATACAGAATTCTAAAAAAAATCCAAAACTCCAAAATTCCATCAGGCAAAAATAAGGGTCTATCAAGTCATCTTGCGTGCGAGAATGGTTAATTTTATAGAAAAAAAGACCTAGCATTTCATGTTGAACCTAAATAGACAAAGATTCTTATCTGACCTGACTTTTACCAAGACCTTAAAGTCAATCAAAACCTCACAACTCCATATTGAAAAGCGGGCAAAAATACAACATATAACCAAATAGCCACGCTGTAGCTGTCAATAGATCTATCATACCTCTGTCACAAAGTAACAATTTACACTGTTGCCATAGATCTACAACAATGACGAGTTCAAAGTTTAAGGACCTAGCCACATCCATTGATTTACATATTCATTCAAGGACAGAATCAATCGGGTATTCCGGACCCGGTCACTTTTGACAAACTTGTCTGAGAAAATATCTTACAAGTACATATGTAATAAAGGATATGAACGACTGACATGCATATTTGTAGGGAATTAACGACAACACAAAAAACAAAAGAATACAGCAAATAGAGTAGCTATAGAACAAACAACCCAAAGCAACCATATCAACATCAAATCCCACAATAACAATGTTCTACATTCAAATATACGTCTCCTTAGTATACTTTGATGTACTGTAATGCTACTATGAAGATGAAGCTTTTGTATTTACAAATATAGTAACCTACACACCGTACACATGGTTATGTTACATGTATGTTGCGATCTTACATTCCCTTGGGTCCCATGTACTATGTACAATGCTGAATGCTGTATACTTTATCCTGTCCCACAATAGAGCAGCCTCTAACAGGTAACAATGTCTTCAAATCAATGTTACAACAGAAAGCATTAGTTATACAATGTGGCAAATGATATGAAAAATGAAAGAAACTTTACATTTACGGCTTGTAGGTTTGTGATTTTTCTTGCATATTATGTGCTGTTTTCTGATGTTGTTTCCGGTTTCTTTTAAACCTACTCCCGTAACGGGTTCAAACCAAACTGATGTAGAATCAGAAAACAGCACATGATAAGCAAGAGAAATCCTATTGCTTATAAGGGCTACTCCTCAGATCGATGCCCGTTTGACTTGATCAGATTCATTCTTGTTGCCGCGGCGGTGAACTGTCGCTAGTGGAAGTGTCTCCTCTGGTCCTGCCAGGCCCTTTTCTATGGTCTCGTCTTCTGTATGGAAGTTGTTGATGAGCCTCCGTCTTGTTGAATCTCCTCTTCTGTGGATTCTGATGAAGTCCTCTCTAAGATACCTTGACAATCTAGATATCAGATAAAGATTCAGAAATTATTTTACTGGTTCAACACGAGATTCTATCTTCTACTGGTGAGACTAAGCCTAGAATAAGGCTGTTCAAATTCCATGACATGACGTCGATTTTATATTATACATATTGCATATTATACTATGTATCATCTATAATACAAGACAGGAACCAACGATCAAGCATTACATATGGCCTATCTGTTCTTTACACCTTTCACCACCCAATTTCTTAAATGTATGTATAAAGAGAATATGTTGTTTTAGTAGAGCAGGCAAGATCACTAAGAAGACTAATCAAAGAGGTTATAGAACTGACCTTTGAGGACGTTCCGGCCCTACGTCCATACCCGGTGCTTCATCATCCAGTGCCTCGTTGATGATTTTGTCCAAACTTGGTATGAGATGTCTGTTCGCTCCACAGAGACGACCAATGATAGCAAAGTCACTGAATGTGCGACCTGCTGAAATGTTAAGTCTAGCCGATCCTTCCAGTCCCACTGCTATAGTTAGTAGTTTACGGATCATATTGAATAAGAAATTGCTCGCAAACTTCTTATGGAAGAGATAAAAGAAGAATGGCAATAGCGCGGCAATGAAGAATGGCACCGAAAGGAAAATTGACACATAAAACAAATACCGTCTTCCAATGACTATACATACAGATTCTAGATACTCGTTGCCTGTTGATCCGTTGTTCGAGTTGATTTTTGCACGACAGTCAAATACATCATTTTCATGTGACTCTGCCATAAATAAGATTAGATATGCCAGATAAAAACAAGAAAAGATGATCAGATAAACTCCTTTTGCAAGTTGGAACATGAATAGTTTCCTTGAACCATAAAGTTTTTCCACAAATTCGCTTTTCAAAAGGAGCGATCTTTTTGTTTTCTTCTCAAAATCAACATCAGATTCTTTTAACTCTTTGATTTTTGCAAGGTCATCACGAGGGACAGTGGCGTCCTTTACTTTCTTGTATGCAAACTCGATTTGTTTCATTATGATAGTAATCTGTGACGTAAGTTTTGCACCCACCAACACCTCCCACAGAAAATGTGGCATGTACATGATTAATCCAATCAACGGCACAGAATAAGGGAACAGTGATACAAGAACATGGTCTAACGTCAGACGTTCTTCGCAAAAGGCGTTCAGGTAGTTTACTTGTGGAACAGTGAAGTTTGACGGAGGGTAGCAGAAGACGTTCTGAGATTCACCTGTGGAGATAAACATTTTAAGTGATTATTCGATAGTATTCGATAGTTGGTATTATGTTTTGTTTTTTACGCGCTCGAACTCACGGCGCTCAATCGCTGGTTGCCAGAGAGTGGTCAGGTTTTAAATGAATTTTGAACACATTAATCTCAAGAACATATTTGGACAAGAAATGAATTCGTACTGTTCATGGGCCCTTCACGCTCCGTGTTACAAGCGGAAACCGCTGTGAGATGTTTTCGCGAATGTTCGTTCTGATTTAGTGCTACGCTAGACAGTGTGCCTAACTTAGCACGCTTTTGTAATTTTGCTCTCTTCGGAAGTTGGTGATGAAGTTAAGAAAACGTAAATATGGCTTGTATTCCACTATATTCTAGCTTTCTTTTGACCGGAAAGTTTTGACTGTGTGCACGTCTCACGTCATGTGTATCAAGCGCATCCCAGCTCATGTTTTCATGGGAAATAAGCTACTACGCACTGTGCGCGCGGCCCGACGTACGTATTGAACGTACGTATACTTACAAAATCATTGCGAAAAAACTATACCGCTTACATCAATAATACTACGTCAACTTGTTAGGAAATATCTTCGCCATCTCTGTTTTCAGTTTCCTTTTCATAGACGGTACCAATCACATGTTAGAGCGTAACACATCTGTGCGTTGAATCGTCCCGCCACCATCCCGGCCAGAAAAAAAGGCGGGAAAACAACCGTGATCGCCAGACGACAGCGATGTTTACGATGTCTTTCTTCGGTCAGTTTTCTTCTCAACAAACATTTAAAGACCCAAATTGTTAGTGCTTTATGAAGTTATATTTCCTACGTGTATGATAGTTGTGTATCTGCTTGGCACAGGTCGTATATTTAGGCACTGGGCCGTCTAGCTACGCAGTCACGTAGTGCACCCTCTACTCAGCGCTACCAGCATTATTGTCAAAATACTATTTTTCGACAAAACAAGAAATGAATATGTACACATATGTTTTGAATGCAAATGACAGCTATATGCATGAACTTCATTTATTTACGTTGATGAAAGTTAGACATCCAGGTAGTAAGATACGCCAAAAATAATTACTCAAGCAACTGGATACTTCATTTATTTACCTTCCTTATCAGCGTAGTCAGTGGTCACAAACAGGGCGTACTTATTCAAAATAAGATCAGTAAAAAATCCGTGGCATGTTAGGGCGCGTGACAAGTTAGGGCATCCCTCGTTATACATGTTCGTAATTTGTCAATGTCACCAGGGTAATTGTGGTAACAACCAAAAATACGTTATTTTTGTCAAGCTCATTAAACGATGTGCACCTATAGGTCCAGTTACCCAAAATTGTACTGATCTCAATATCTGTTATCCTTGGTTATACTTACCGGTGAGTCTGTCCAGAAACAGTGTACCAGACACCAGCAACGGCCACCAGACGGTTAGAGCCTTCATGAGTCTGTCGAACCACATGTCTAAGTTGACCTGACCGTGGCGACTTTCTCCGGAGATGTCCGGGAGAATTTTATCCACTAACCCAGCCATTGGTAGGAGTGATCTATGGGTCAATTACGTGTGCGGCCTGGGTAGAAACGGGAATGTTTGTTAAGGACGCGTAACCCTTTAAGTGCCACGGCTGTGTACGTGAGCTTGGGTGTATAGTCGGCTTGTGGCATATGGGAGCTTGTAAATGTTACACAGCTATGAATAACCCAGACTGATAGGGCTAGAATCATATCATTTGGTGTTTTCGTGATATACATTTTCGCAATACCAATTAACTCCTGCACTTGATATTCGGTGATGATGACTGGGCGTTGCACAAATACAAAATCAGACATTTAAGCATGCTTAAATGAGACGTAAACACGCAATCTTTATTACCCAGGCCAGAGACACCTAAACTATATACTAAACAGATTTCGTATAACGGACATTTAGGTCACGTAACTAATGCTTGATTGTTGGTCAACGTTTTACCAAAATCACGTTGCATACGATTTCTAGACAAACGTTCCTCTTGCATAATGGCAGATGTGAGATACCAAAATCCACTGCTTCCAGTGGAACTGTGGCTTCTTCCGTCTTTATTACGAGATCCATACTTTTCATGTGTTTTGTATTGAACGTGATCACCACATGTTTCCTACATCTACCTTAGCAACGGGAGGGCTGTAACGCGCAAGCACGAACTAAAGGATCGAAATCTAGGATTTTGAAACAGCCGTGCATGAACAAATGGGTTCATACTGAATAATAAGAGACAATGAAGTTCAACGTACCTGCACAAAACTGAAGACGCGATCTGATGTCTCCCTTCTTGTTTCCTGTATCCAAGCTGAGCTAACCTCCACGTAACGGTCTTGGGTTAAAGATTACCTATGTCTTACACGATAAGGTGTAGCAGTGACTGTGCGATTTAATCACCTGACTATTATATATTCTACGTACGCCCAAAGTACAAAGTACACTGACAACATCGGCGCTTGAACGAAAAAGGTTAACGTTTCACTTATTTGTGAATTCTCTCCTCAAAGATACAAACGACGATATGAACTTAAACATTAATGGTGGTAAAGTGAAATATATCTATAAGAATTCTTGAAAAGACTACTCTGGAACTTGAAAAGATGGAAATAAGACCGTTTACATGTATCACCAGTACTCTAAAAGTAAAGCAACAGAAAGAATAAAATATATTACATATGTATTATATTTGTATATACATTACAAATATTAGTTCAATATTTTCATGTCATTTTCATAGAAGAATGTTTAACTTTAAGGACTTAGCAAAATGTAAACAAGACCGGTTATCACAGGAAGTATTTAACGTCACCTATTAATAAACAAGTGAGACTTACAGATCAAAAGGGCAAAGATTTCGGCATGCGTGATTACCTCATTAATCATAAGTTACGTAGTAATGTACCCATCTTGGTCTACTTCTCCTTTGATAGTACACCGTAGTCTGGAAAATGAATATCAGAGCGTAAACTAACTCGGATTAGATATACAATTAAGAGGGAAATAGATAATGAAGTACTTCTGACGGAAGCTTACCCCACAACCCTGAACGGCTCTAGTGTTTATAGATCTTATACATAACTGAAACTTGGGTAGTACGATAGTTCCACTTTCGCAAGGTGTGCTTATTTCTGCATTCAATACAAAGCAATCCCAACAGCCTCTGAACACGGCTTGCTTTCCGTTATCATTTCGTTGAGATACATGTAGGTGGTCGGCTTCGGGAGGACATTCACTGCAACAGAACTGCCTCTTGCGTCTTTTGTCTGAACTGCGACAGGCGCTGGTGCAAACAATGACGACATTGCGCAACAAACAGCTTGTAAATAGACACATATCTAAGTTTTGTAGAGCTTTATACTTTACATTTACATTTATGTTATGTATAAACATGCTAAGGCTATTTGTGAAACTTATGATGTACTTACAGGTTATATATATGTCAAACTAGCCTAGTTAGCAAAACTGCCATGACAAATTAGTCCCTACTTACTAACTTAGACCTGCGTTATCTTGTACCACGCAGCAGGCCATAAATGGTGCACCTCGAAATTGTGTTGGTTAATTTCATAAGTGTGTTCAGTGTGTACTACACCCAGTGAAAATAGCAATTTGACTTGTACGGTAAAACACAGGATCAGTATGTTTATTTCAAGATGTAAACAAACTTGTAAGACTTTGGATACGTTAACTTAGGCAAGCTGTCACTAGGCATTCTTTGCATAACAATGATGACTACCCTGACTGTATTAACATGTTTATGGAGCATAGGGACAGACAATCCAGTTGACACAATAGTGACCTGCTCTGCAACTAAAACAACACTACCGATTAGCATCAATTGCCAAATGCATGTACCCTGATTACAACCACTAAGCACATAACTTTACTTGAGAATATCAATTACTGATTATTTCAATGCTTGAAGTCTGACCATAACTAGCTCACAGCCTGTGTGTCAAACTCCGATGATGTATACAAATACTTTCTGTTGCTCTCTTGCTACTGCTAAAATGTATGTGACCTCTGACCTACCGCACCTGGGCAGACGGGGCCCATCAGCCTGGGAAGGCAACCCATCTAAGGGAGGGAAACCCTGATCCCAAACCTCCGCTGCCTTGCGGCATACCTGGACACAGGAAAGGCTTCGGGAGAACACCCTGAGGATAAATCCGGAGTCGGAGCCCCGAAGGCAGTTCGATGCTAAATACAACATCGCTCTGGCAGCTCCTGCGACGGCACTGGTGCCAAAATGTAGCAGCTCTGCTGTTCCTTTGGACCCATCAGTGACGTGGAGAGGGGGGACATGCTGCATGGGTAACAACTCGTCCTCCAAATCATCCCGCCCGGGCTAAAATCCTACCAGACCCTACACTGGAAAGACAAACCCGGACAATACACTGGAGAGGACACTCCAGCCTCGCCAATGGTGTCGACACAACACGGGCAGCAACAGTTACCGGTTTTAAGCCATCGCTCGTTTGGCGTAGAGCGTGGCGCCAGGGGTTGCTACCGACGGTGGGAGGGATCCTCGCGTCCCATTGGACAGCTACCGCCCGCCTCAAGCTGGGCAGCCCCCAGCCAATAAGGTGCTGTCTCGCCACGGTCTACTATCCTCGTGGGGTGTGCGGGGAATAGGATAAACTCCAAAAGGTAGGTCGTCATCTCCGCACCCGGCAACAAAAGACAACAAAAGAGATCAGCTCTAAAACTGGGATGTTGGAACGTTCGAACTATGATGCCTGGCCTTACAGAGAATCTTAAGGACATTGATGATGCCAGGAAGACAGCTTTTATCAATGATGAATTGAGGAGGCTGAACGTGGATATAGCTGCACTTCAGGAAACACGCCTTGCTGACTCAGGCACTCTAAAGGAGCAGGACTACACGTTCTACTGGCAGGGGAAGGGGTCCAATGAGCCCAGGGAGCACGGAGTAGGCTTCGCGGTGAAGAACACCTTACTGAGGATGGTGGAGCCGGGAAGTAATGGATCTGCGCGTCTCCTCACTCTCCGCCTCAACACAACCAAAGGCCCCATCACCCTTGTCAGCGTATACGCCCCGACACTTGCTGCCACCCCTGAAGTAAAGGATGAGTTCTACGAGAATCTCACAGCTACCATCAGGAACATTCCCAGTGACGAACAACTAGTCCTCCTAGGTGACTTCAACGCAAGAGTGGGTGACGACCATGAATCCTGGCCAGCATGCCTTGGAAAATTTGGTGTTGGCAAGATGAACGAAAATGGACAGCGAGCGCTGGAGTTTTGCGCATATCACAACCTGTGCATCACAAACTCGTACTTCCAGACCAAGCCCCAACACAAGGTTTCCTGGCGACACCCTCGCTCGAAGCACTGGCACCAGCTGGACCTGATCCTGACAAGACGGACCTCGCTCAAGAACGTGCTACTGACACGTGCGTATCAGAGTGCAGACTGCGATACAGACCATTCCCTGGTATGCTGCAAGTTCAAGATGGAACCGAAGAAATTCCACCACGCAAGACAGCCGGGAAAGCCACGCATCGACATCAGCAGAATGGCTCAACCAGAACTCGTGGAAAAGTTTACTGTTACTTTTGAGAAGGAAGTTAACAGCAAGCCATCTGGACTGTCAGCGACAAAGAAGTGGAATGATCTGCGAGACGTGATGCATCGTACAGCCATGGCTACCTTCGGAAAGAAGACCACACAGTCACACGACTGGTTTGATGCCAAGTCAGCAGAGATGGCCCCCGTGATAGAAGCCAAACGTGCTGCTCTTGCAGAGTACAAGAGAACACCCAGCGAGAGGAATCTCCACGTCCTCAGAGCCGCAAGGAACAAAGTCAAACAGACAGCCCGACGGTGTGCCAATGAGTACTGGGGCAAGCTTAGTGAAGACATCCATGTAGCCGCCATAACAGGAAACATCAGAGGTATGTATGATGATATTAAGAGGGCACTTGGACCAACCCAGAGCAAGACAGCTCCCCTTAAGTCCACCACTGGGGAAGAGATCACAGACAAGAAGCTACAGATGGAGAGATGGGTGGAACACTACTCGGACCTCTACTCCAGGCAAAACACTGTGTCCCCCTCAGCCCTCGACGCAATCGAATGTCTGCCAACCATGGATGAACTAGATGCTGAGCCAACCTTGGATGAGCTCAACAAAGCCATCGACAGCTTGTCCACAGGAAAGGCACCAGGCAGTGACGCAATCCCGCCCGACCTACTCAAACACTGCAAGACCGTCTTACTGCTCCCGCTACACGAACTTCTCTGTCAGTGCTGGAAGGAAGGTGCAGTCCCACAGGACATGAGAGATTCCAAGATTGTCACCCTCTACAAAAACAAGGGAGAGAGAAGCGACTGCAACAACTACCGGGGAATTTCACTACTCAGCGTGGTCGGCAAGGTATACGCGAAAGTTGTACTAGCCCGTCTACAACGGCTTGCTGAACGTGTCTACCCCGAGTCGCAGTGTGGATTTCGTGCCAACAGATCGACGATCGACATGATCTTCTCCCTCCGTCAGCTGCAAGAGAAGTGCAGGGAACAGAACATGCCTCTGTACATAGCATTCATCGACCTCACCAAGGCGTTCGACATGGTTAGCAGAGACGGACTCTTCAAGATCTTACCCAAGATAGGCTGTCCACCAAAGCTACAGAGCCTCATCGAATCCTTCCACACCAACATGAAGGGGACAGTACTGTACAGTGGCAACCTGTCTGAGCCATTTGACATACGCGGCGGTGTAAAACAAGGTTGCGTTCTGGCCCCCACGCTGTTTGGGATCTTCTTTGCCCTGCTCCTGAAGCAAGCCTTTGGAACAGCAACTGAAGGAATTTACCTCCGCACAAGATCCGACGGCAGACTCTTCAACCTCAACCGCCTCAAGGCCAAAACAAAGGTAAGGGAAGCCCTGATCAGAGATCTACTGTTCGCTGATGACGCCGGACTTGCAGCTCACACAGAGCAGGGACTCCAGTCTTTGATGGATCGCTTCTCCAGGGCATGCAATGACTTTGGTCTGATCATCAGCCTTAAGAAGACAGAAGTGCTGGGCCAGGATGTAGAAGCACCCCCGGCCATCACCATCGGTGACTATGAACTGAAGGCTGTGAACCACTTCACATACCTCGGATCCACGGCAAGCAACAATCTTTCATTGGACAAGGAGATCGACAAGAGGATTGGAAAGGCAGCAACTACACTCGCCCGTCTTACCACTCGAGTGTGGGAGAACCCCAAACTCTCTGTCAAGACAAAGATGGCCGTGTACAACGCATGCGTTCTCAGCACACTTCTCTATGGGAGTGAAACGTGGTCGACCTATGCCAAGCAGGAGAATAGGCTAAACGCCTTTCACATGAGGTGTATGCGCCGTATCCTTGGCATATCATGGAAGGACAAAGTGACCAACACCGAAGTGCTGTCCCGCGCCGGCCTCCCCACCATGTTCACCCTGCTCAGGCAGCGCAGACTTCGCTGGCTAGGCCACGTCCGTCGCATGGAGGATGGCCGAATCCCCAAAGACCTTCTCTACGGAGAACTGATCTCAGGAAAGAGACGTACCGGGAGGCCACAGCTGCGTTTCAAAGATGTCTGCAAGAGGGACTTGAAGGCTCTAGATATTAATACGGAGCACTGGGAGGACCTTGCAAGTGACCGTTCCAGGTGGAGATGCACACTGTTCAGACAGCTCAAATCAGGAGAAGTCAGACTGATGCACAGCGCAGAAGAAAAGCGGATCCGCAGAAAAGAGCTTTGCGACAGAACTGAGTCAGCTTACAGATGTGATTTTTGTGGCAGAGACTGCCATTCTCGTATAGGGCTGTTTAGCCATAGTCGATGCTGTAGGGCTGTTGTGAATTAGGATTTTACCATGGTCAATACTGACCGACGGAGGCCATATATATATCTACGTTTTGTAGAGCACATTAGGTATTAGGTATTTCAAGTGGGGTCCGTTGAAATTCTTTCTGCCTTACGTAATACAGTGTGGTGTCAGGACTTCCTCTCGGCTTCTTCAGCTGCTTCCTCCCTTCACTGGTGGTTTCGCCCCCTTCAGCAGTACCTCCTCGGGAAGCGGGGCAGCAGTACTGGCCAGGTACTGCTAGCCGAGATTCTTCCACTGTTTGTCTCCACTTCTGAACCACAGCCAGCGGGACGCCTTCTCCGCTTCTTCTGCTAACTTTCGACTGTAATGATTCTTCTAGATACCCATCACCGCCACATTTAAGAAAACGGTAGTAAGTTCGAAGAGATCTGTTACTGCATCATAATAAACGAACTGAGGAAGAAATCCCGCAACCACAACAAACTTTATTATCATCCAATCTTACAAAACAACAATTATATTACAGTTCAATTCTTTAAAGGTGGACTATTTAAAATCCCTGGTGTTTTAGAATCTTAATCTAGATATATTATAATAATTACCCACTGAAAAAAAAACACTTCAAGGATATAGAATAAAGAATTTAAGAAAAATTCCAAAGTCAAAGGCAGGATAGATTGCTCTCTTAACTCTATATTAGAACATAGCTATTTGTTGGACCTAAAGAGACAAATATTCTGGTCTGACCTAAATTTTGCAAAGTCCACGAAGTCTAAAGTATCCAAACGTCACAACTCCATATTGAAAAGCGGACAAAAATGCAAAATATAACAGTTGGTACCAAATGAAGTATCACATCAATAATCACACTGTAGCTGTAAAAAGGTCTATCATACTCCTGTTTCAAAGTGACAATGTACACTCTTAGTACCATTTAGACGTACAACACTAGTACATGTTCAGCACATGTTGTCAACAGTCCATCCTGTTCACGTACATGATCGGTACAATATTTCTACAGGGTAAGGATAGCCTATGTTAGCTGTCTTAACCCTTACTATAGTATATACAAATTAATGGAAAAACAATGAGAAAATATCATACCTTGATGGAAGCTGATGAAGAGTTTTAAGTTTAAAGATCTATACATATCCATTCATTTACATATTCACTCATTCAATTACAGACATGTATATGTGTAGAAAATTCAAATCACCAAAACAAAAACAACAGAAAATAGAGTAGCTATAGAACAAACAACCCAAAGCAAGCATATCAACATCAAATCACACAATTACAATTTTCTGTATTTAAATATATGTCTCCTTACTTTGATGTACTGTTTAAAAGACTACGAAGTTGAAGCTTTGTATTTACAAATTTACTACAAGACCTACACACCGTACACATGTGTCACATTGTCAGTGATAGCGAGAAAAAAGCAGAGGCACTCAGTTCACAGTTTAAAAGTGTGTTCACAGAGGAAGACACAACAAACATGCCAACTCTCGGACAGCCCTGTACCCCTCCCATGGAACACATAGTGATTTCCCCTAATGGTGTCGAAAAAATGCTCCAAGGTCTCAATCCATCTAAAGCATCTGGTCCAGACCAAATACCTCCTTGGTTCCTCAAAATGACAGCCACCGAAATAGCACCTGTGTTAACCAATATTTTCCAACACTCGTTAGACACAGGAGAAATTCCCAAAGACTGGAGGGATGCAAATATATGTGCCATTTTTAAAAAGGGAGATAGAGCTGTCCCCGGCAACTACCGACCTGTATCACTGACCTGTATATCCTGCAAACTACTTGAACACATTATCCATAGTCATGTCATGAAACACTTAGAAAGTTTCAACATATTGACTGACTACCAACATGGATTCAGAGCAAAGCGATCCACAGAAACACAGCTTATATTGACAGCTCACGACATAGCTGGCGCACTGAACAGTAAAAAACAGGTAGATCTAGCAATTCTTGATTTTACTAAAGCTTTCGATAAAGTCCCACATAGCAGACTCATCACTAAACTAGAGCACTACGGAATTCAAGGCACCACACTAAATTGGTTGAAGGCTTTCTTGACCAATAGGGAACAAACGGTAGTGGTAGAAGGCAAGGCCTCAGCTCCAGTTAGAGTTGCGTCAGGCGTACCACAGGGAACTGTTCTGGGACCGTTACTCTTCCTCCTGTACATAAATGACTTACCAGACCAGCTTGATTCAAATGTTAGGTTATTTGCCGATGACTGCCTGTTATATATAGAGTTGTCCACACAGAGTGATTCACAGCTTTTGCAAGAAGATTTGAACACACTCGAAGAATGGCAAAGCAGATGGCTAATGCAGTTTAATCCGGGGAAATGTTACATCATGCATATAACAAACAAACGAAACCCAATTGTAACCACCTACCAGTTCTGTGGACAGGCTCTAGCAACAGCAAAGAGCCACCCGTACCTAGGCGTTACATTAACAACGGGGCTAAAGTGGAACACCCATATCAACAAAGTAACAACTAAGGCTAAACAGACATTGGGAGTGATCAAACGTAATTTGTGGGCATGCCCAGCAAAGGTAAAATCACTTGCATACACGTCTCTAGTAAGACCAAACCTTGAATATGCTGCAACAGTTTGGGATCCATACACAAAGAAGGATATAGATAAACTCGAGAGGGTGCAGAACCAAGCTGCCAGATTCTGCACGAACAACTATGAAAGGGGCGCCAGTGTAACAAAAATGAAAGCAGACCTGCAATGGATGTCACTTGAGGACAGGAGAACAATGTCCAGACTTTGCATGATGTACAAGATGACTAATAAACTTGTGGACGTACCGACTGATAAGTATCTAATGCCAGCTCAGAAGAGGACCAGAAATAGTCATGCTTTTAAGTACCAGAGTTATCAGCCAAGGATTGACGTGTTCAAAAATTCGTATTTCCCGAGAACCATAGTAGAATGGAACTCGTTGTCATCAAGTACTGTAGGAGCTTCATCACTAAGTAGCTTTAAAGAACGGTTGCAGTCAGATATGCAAAGACTAGGTGTAACAGACCGTTCGGTGTAATATGACCAGCTGCTGCCGCGCCGCGTGCCTGCGAAGCTGGTGTGTTACGCCTGATGGCGGTTATACCGGCTATATAGATACAGATACATGGCTATGGTACATGTATGCTGCGATCTTACATTCCCTTGGTAGTCCTTTGTTAATCTACATTTGATTTAAAAGACTTGTGTTAAGTAAGACATTGTCCACTATGTGCAATGCTTAACATTGCATACTTTAACCCACCATGGTGCAGTCGCCAACAGGTAAAAATGTCTTCAAATCAATTTTACAGAAATAATTTGTTCGACAATGTGGCAAACGATATGAAGATTGTATATTTAGTGAATCCTCTAGGAGTTTTTCTTCTCCTCATTATGAATGAGGCTTACTCAGAATCAGGTCGTATTATCGGAATAATTCACATTACATCTCAGCTCATATTCTCTGACTCAATCTTCAGTCTCACTCTTGATAACTTTTAAACATTCGTTTCTTTCTCAACAGAATCAGATGTATTCTTACTGCCTCTATGGTGAACTGTCATTAGTGGCACTGTCTCCTCTCCTGCCAGACGCTTCACCACTGTCTCCTCTCCTGTCAGAAGGTTCATCACTATCTCGTCTTCTGCATGGAAGCTTGGAATACTTGATGATGAGCCATGAGATGAAGATACTTGCAGCTGCTGAGCTCTGCGACGTATATATTCTTTACCGTCTTCCATGATATCTTGCAACGCTTTGATATTCATGATTCTGTTTAAACTTGGCATGAAGTGTCTGTTCTCCCCACACAGACGGCCAATGATAGAATAGTCACTGAAAGCGGTTGCCTTTGTTTCGTTGTGTTGGTCCCGTATTATTCCAGTGATTTGCTCTGATAGACGATTGAGTTCCTCAAAGAAATCGTCCAAAAAATTGTACCCGGTTACATTGATGATTACGACATAGAATATGTGGAATAGAACGGCCAAGAAAAAAGATATTGACAGTAGTATCGAAACATAATATGAATGCCATAGTCCGATCACTTTGCAAACAGGTTCGATAAACTCGTCATACTTTGATTCGTTAATGTTATTCACGCTGATTTTTGCCCGACAGATGAAGGCGTTGTCCTGTTGTATCATTATGTCGAACCGTGTCAGAAAGAATAGACAAACAATGGCAAACATGACAGTAGAAATGTTTTTTCCTATTTGAAACTTGAATAGATATTTAGAATTGCCAAACGTTTTCATTAAACCTTTTCGAAAAATAGACGAGGACGTGAGAGTATTCAATATCTTCGCTAGCTCCTGATCACCTAGCCTGTCAAGTCTTGTCCAAGTCAAGAATGAAGTAATATTGCCCAGACTCCCATATGTTTCCTCAATTTCTTTTGTTATGAATAATGTCTGCGAACCAAGCTCTGGGCCCAACAACATCTTCCACAGCAAATGAGGTATGTACATAAGCAGTGCAAACGAAAGCACAAAATAGGGAAACATAGAGAACGTGATAGGCCCTGAAACCAGACTATCCTTACAAAAGGCGTTCAGATAATTTGCTTGAGGAATGCTGAAGTTTGAAGGAGGGGAGCAGAAGACGTTCTGGGAGTCACCTGTGGAGAAGAAGACAGTAGTCTGTTAAGGAATAATTAGATGCAGGACACCATCAGATCACTATTATTATAATGAAAGCTCATCTGTGTTGGTAGTAATCATAATACAATGCTAAACTTTCTTCCAACACTAAGTTAACTAAGTGTTGGAAGAAAGTTTAGCATTGTATTAAGATCACTATTATCATATAATTGATGTTTTGTAATGAAATTTGATTTTAGTCGTTTTCCTACCCTTTTCACATACTAAGCGTAATCTTTGCTATTTATATAAACACAATTACAAGTCAGGTTAACGATACAGCAGACCTGTCTAGCCGAGTTTACGGATATACATGGTCTAGTATGTTGATATAACTAGCATAGCTTAGGGATACAGATACGATATGGGAACTAAGTATAACAACAACATTCTAGGGGCGCCCTAAGATGTCACGTTTTTTCAAGCGCTCGAACTCACGGCGCACCATCGCTGGTTGCCAGGGAGTGGTCAGGTTTTAATGAATGAATTTTGAACATAGTCATCTGAAGACCACACTTAAATAAGAAATGCATTCATATTGTTCATGACCCTTCACGCTCCGCGCTGCAAGCGGAAAATACTGTGAGATGTTTTCGCGAATGATTTAGTTCTGATTTAGTGCTACGCCAGGTAGTGTGCCTAACTTAGCACGCTTTTGTAATTTTGCTCTCTTCGGAAGTTGGTGATGAAGTTAAGAAAATGTAAACAAGGCTTGCAGTCTACTATACTCTAGCTTTCTTTTGACTGGAAGATTTTGACTTTGTACGCTTCTCTCGTCGTGTGAGAAGGGCTATGTCTTGAGCATCCCAGCTCATGTTTTCACGGGGAATAGGCTACAACGGACCGTGCGCGCGGCCCGACGTACTTATTGAATGCGGCCCGACTCACAAAATCATTACGAAAAAAACGACACCGCTTACATCAATAATACTTCGGCTACTTGTTGGAAAATATCGTCGCCATCTCAGCATTCAGTTTCCTTTTCATAGACGGTACCAATCACGTGTTAGAGCGTAACATAGCTGTACGTTGAATCGTCCCGCGACCATCGCGGCCAGAAAAAAAGGCGGGAAAACATCGTCGCCAGACGACAGCGATGTTTACGTTGTTTTCTTTGGTAGGTTTTCTTTTCAACAACATTTAAATACCCAAATTTTAAGTGTTTTATGAAGTGATATTTCTTATGTGTATGATATTTTTGTATCTGCTTGTCACAGGTCGTATATTTAGGCGCCAGGCCGTCTAGCTACGCAGTGCCCCTCTACTCAACACTACCATCATTATTGTCAATATATTATCTATTGTACACATACGTTTTGAATGAAAATGACAGCTATGTGCATGAACTTGATTTATTAACCTTCCTTATCAGCGTAGTCAGTGGTCACAAACACGGCATGCTTATGCAAAATAAGATCAGTAAAAAATCCGTAACATGTTAGGGCGCGTGACATCTTAGGGCACCCCCCGTTATATCTATACAATCTAATCTAAAAAACACTAACTTTACGTCAAAATGTACCTTTAGCTACCTGTAGCTACCGACCCTAAACCTAGGCTTTCTCAAGCTACTTATCAAAGTTATCAATATTGTAAACTTACCAGTGATTTCACCGAGAAACAGTGTACCGGATACCAACAACGGCAGCCAGACAGTCAGAGCCTTTATGACACTGTCGAACCACGTGTCTAAGGTCACCTGACCGTGACGACCTTCTCCGGTGACGTCAGGGAGAATTTTATCCACTATGGCAGCAGCCATCGTTACGTAAAATCGTTTGATCAGTTGCTTGCTCGACCTGGAAAGTGAGGATTAACCCCAGTTACACGTATAGTCGAAATTTGAGAACTGAGAAGATCTATTCTCGGACATGGCACTGAGAGGGTTAAATGTCCTTGTTACAATGAATTAAGTGTTCAATCCCAAATTTCTATAAATACTATAAATTCTAGAACAAAATGGCAATGTGTTAGGCTGGGATAGGGTCATTGAATGCACATGGGATTGTTAATACGGCGTTTAATTTATTATTTATTTATAATACGCTGTGTAGTCTGGGTCCCAGCTTGGTCTACCCGTCGTCTGCTTGCATGTAGCACCGGCTACGATAGTTGGTGAAAGTGACTACCGGAGCACCTAACTCCGGTCTAAACTTAACTAGAAGAGCAACCACACTTGATAGCACGGACAATAGGCAATGAGATCCAAATGCTTGCGATAGAAGCTTACTTCACAAACTTCAGCCACCGGGAGTGACCGTCAAACAACGAAATGGGAGTCGTAACGAGGAACGTACCTGTATAAAACGGAGACTACAGCGATTCTTCACGTTTTGTTAGCGGTACTTTTTCAGAGCCACCTGTCCCGGGGGTAGACAATCTCATACAGCCACCTGTATTCAACCATGGCTCGAGTTTACTAGGTTACATTTTCTTTCTTCTGTCGACCTTGGTCACACAGATCGAATGCCTACCACAAACAAAGCGCTGTGTGCGGCGACGCTAGACGTAACACCATCGTTGACAAGCTACCTGGCAAGCAGCTACTCTCCATTTGTATTATATCGTGAAGCATGGAATACGCTATGCTTGAGTGTCATACTCAAGCGTTACATACCACACCCTGACAACAATGAACACTGCTCTGTTCAACGTCAACAGAACGTATCGAAGGAAGTATTCAATCTTAGCTATGAACAAGTGAGAATTTGGAGCAAAGTGGAAAAGTTTTCGGCTATTGAGTGTACAAGACAAGTGATACTGCATTAACTATAAGCTATGTGGTTTGGGGCCCATCTTGATCTTGTTCTGTTGGAATACTACATTTCACTAGTTAATCAAAGAGACTATCGGAGCGGAAACTACCTATGGTGACTTTCAGAATTTAACGGGCAATAGGCAGCGAAGTACTTCTAAGAGGAGCTTACATTACATTACCTCATAAAATCACCTCGAACGGTTGTAGAGAAACTGATGTACCAACGGATGCACCTGATTGCAGCAAAAACTGGATCCGTTTGACGGTTTCCTTTTCGTAAGGTGTGCTCGCTTCCGCATTCCACGTAAACAATCCCATACGTCTTTGCGCTAAAACTCACCTGCCTTTGACATTGACCTGATTTCTGGTGTCAACTCAGAGATACATGTAGATGAAGGAATTTTCTTATTACAAATACTTCCGTACCTGCTTGCCACTGAAGCTAGCAGCACATCTTCACAGTCACCAGACGACACAAATAGCAGTCGTCTCTGATAACTATATCCGACATACCTGCAACAGAACTGCCCCTTGCGACTTTTACCTGAACTGCAACAGGCGCTGGTATAACAATAACGACATTGCGCAACATACAACTTGTAAATTAATAGACGTACATATTCACCCCATGTAGAGCTCATTGGGTATCTAAAGTGGAGTCCGTTGAAACGTCACGTCAACTGTTATGATTCTGCCGGACACCCATGGCCACCATATCTACATAAATCTCCATGAAACATATATTATGCAAATAAGGCCTTTATTTGCATAATCTATATTCAACTATGTTCATTGTCACATAACTTCCAAATGCCACAAGTACCCCTTTGTGGTTTGACCACCAGCCGTTTGGACCTTTTGACAAATACGCCATTGCAGTTCCAGTGACACATACCAGGGGGCCTAAAATTGACCTTTCTCCTCCCAACACCTACCCACATACCAAATATCAGCACAATCCATCTACACGTTCTTCAGTTATGCTGACTTTAAGCATACGGAGACAAACACACACACACACGCAAACACACACGCAAACACACTTAAAACAATATCCCCATGAAAATGTATTTTTTCATGGAGATAAAAACAGATAAGTTCAAAGATGTCTGCTACCGTACTCTGTCAGCAGAGGAGTGGGTCCGGCTGTTTTTTGACGTGCTTTTAGGCGTTATTTGTCGCGTTTTCTATTTTGTCTCGTTTTCTTTATGTCGCCAACAATTGCACCATAATAAACGGACATAGCGAGAATTTCCTGCAACCACACCAAACTTTATTATAATCCAAACGAACACAACTACAATGATACATTCTCTTTATGAAAAGGGTGAACTATCAAGATCTTGGGTCTTCTAGAATCTCAATTAGTACGATGCGTTATCAGCTGAAAAACTCAGAACATTCCAAAGCTGTTCAGAGCTCAAACAATCCCAAACGTCCAAAGCATATTTGTTCGACAATGTGGATATGAAAACTTTAGAATCTTTGCATTAACAAAGTCGAGTGTGGTAGCTAGCCTTATCACTTAATACCGCTAACATCACATATTAATCAAGAAAAATCATGATAATGAGGCTACTCTTTAAACTGAACTTAAACAGCTGTTTCGTTTTCCTTCGGATTAGATTTATTCTTGCTGCCGCGGTAGTGTACCCTCTTTCGCTCAGTGTCTTCTCCTTCCTGACCAGTCTCCCCTGTCTCGTCTTTTGTATAGAAGCTCGAATAACTTGATGATGGGCCACTACATAAGGACTGGTGGTTTCTTATTTTCTATCTTATTTTGGGATTGAGTAGAACTCACTATTACATATGCTAGCTTGGTGACTAACAGCCTGTCACATGCCCGTACGAACACTAGGTGTTCTATGCCCGCACGGCCGCACGGGCATACGGTGAGCCTATACGTACGAGTAGGGTATTGGGCTGTTTGCGTTCCCCTTGACAGGAAAAGAATGCGCAGCTCCTCGAGCCCCTTTGACGGGACATATTTGAAGAGTGATTCACAGACTCTCTTTGCGGTCCCGTCTGTACGACAGTCATCATTGTAGACTCTTCCACTTCACAAACGTGTGGACATCGGGACTGCTTGAACGCCGGTACTTATGTAAATGCAGGACAGCGACAGCTTCTCACCACGCCCTGTCAGCAAACGACGGAATCCCGGCTTCGTATAGTCTGCTGCGCTTTCTACCAACCGTCCTTAAAAACCTTCAGACCTTTTCACAAAATACCTGACCTACTCCGACGTGGTTCACCAAGACACTATCGACGATCGACAAGATGGCGACGGTGAGCGACGTAGAGTCTGGAAAAGGTGGCGTTCCTCTCTCCGATCTTACCAGTCCAACCGACGTTAGGCCGAAATTCGGCGGAGCAACCGAATACCTGGACGACGCCCCTCCTTCGTACGCCTCCATTTTCGAACAGATCAAGAAAGCCAGAGAAGAATCCGAGGGGAACGTAGAGTTTGGAAAGAACGCTTCCACGGCGGTGGCAGGGAGTAAAGGATGTACATTTTGCACGGCTGTGCTGATGGTGGTACCGGTCGCCATGATCGCGATGGGAGCGTTAAGCGTGTATCTACAAGACTGTCCCATCCAGCGCATGATTCCGATCTACCTACTCGTCTTCGGCTGCTTCGCGCTGCTGAAGAGTCTGATATCTTTATTCGAAAGATGCCGCAACCATCACGACAACGAGAGCGAGAAGAACGCCAAGCCGAACCCTCTAGAAGGGCTGATCAGCTGCTTCCTCTTCGCTTGGTTCATCGCCGGGAACTACTGGATCTACTCCGTGTACACCACAGTGAACTCCACCGACCCGTTGGACGCCAACTTCTGCCAGCCGATTCTGTACCAGTTCGCCTTCTGGGTGACCACAGCCATGTACATTGTAGTCGGACTCTTCGTTCTGGTGACCTTCTGTTGCTGTTGTACCGTCTGCTGTATGATCTCTAAGGGCTCTACGGAAAAGAATGCGATGTCATAAGCGTTCTTTAAGTCGTTTGCAACATATCTTAGCATACCATTTTGTACAATTTGGGGGTGGGGTGGTGTGTGTGAATCATATTTCAGCTATGGCCACCACGCCCTTCCTATAGACTCCTTAGCATAATCTCAAAGTAGATACGAGAAGAACAGTACCCGAACATATTTTAAGAATTTCATACAATTCCTTATTGGGATGGTGTGTGTGGAAAATCTTCCCGCTATGGTCACCACGCCCCTCCTAAAGGCTCCTTAGCATAATCTTCAAACAGATAGATACGAGGAGAGAAAGCGATTGTACTGGTTCACACCTGTTGGATCGGTAAACATGAAATGTATTGTCCATGTGTTAGAAAGAGAAAGCAAAGCAAATACAAAATGTAGGTTCACTTGAAAGTTCATCTGTGTTGGTAGAAGGCATTTTGAATATAGAAAAGTAGGTTAAAGGACAAACACCGTGCCGTACTGTCGCAAAGGAGTGCCCTGCAAATACGGGTGGTCACCATTGTTGTGTACACCGTAAGTAGCAGGTGTTTTCCTGCCTATGTTCTGCTCTAATTAGATAGGGCGAGGGGGATTATCGGAAAGCACCGCGCGCTATTAGCCGGGACGTGTTCGTTTTTCCTCTGAAGTGGAACGTACCAGGGCTAATTATGCCAAGTATTCCCGCCACCTGTATGACTGTTGTTGTTGTAGTAGTGGGGAGGGGGGCGCCACATTAGATAGTAGTCTGTATAACGCAAACTCCATTTTGTCCGGGGGTTTCTGTCCCCTCGGCGAGCGGTTACAGGGTGGTGAGCGGTTACCGGAGGCTTGATTGAAATCAGGCTAATTAGATGGGACTTCAATCCTTTTCTGAAACGATCGCTATAGATCTAGAGTAAGGCTGTAGTGATTTTTAATCATAGTCTGGTTGTATGCATTATGACTATGTTTTTTTTTGCTTCAATTCTTTTTATGCCAAGTATTCCCGCCACCTGTAGGTGTTGTTGTTGTAGTGGTGGGGAGGGGGGCGCCATATTAGATTCGAATTCAATCCTTTTTTCAAACGAAAGTATCGCTATAGTGTAAGGCTTTGAATCATGTAGTCATGACATAGCCGTCACAAACATTGATTTGTTTGCTGCTATTCTTTACTTCTCACTCAAATGTCGCCACGTAACAAGAACCGAAGGTCACTTCAAGGTCATGGGCTACACGGAAAAAGGACTGGAACAGCGTCTCTTCTCCCTAACTCGGAATCATCATGATTGCCACAAGCGCGACTCACTGCGAGTGGGGACAAATTGACCCAATAGGGGACATAATAATAATAATAATGATAACTTCATTGCACAACAATTGTACAAGGTACAAAGTATGGCATTCACTGGTACATTATTAGATAACATTCTATTAGGCTAATAAATCTATCTTATAGAATATGGTGTAGCAGTATGGGATGACAATGTGATTTTACAATTATTAGAGGAGTTTCTAACGTCTAGACATTCTTTGATATATTTTCCAATGTTTACCATGCAGGGGTTGTCACATGTCATTATGTACTTAAATTTGCTATTTATAAGGTTTACGAATCTTCTGGGTTAAACACAATATGATTATTCTAAAGACAGATCGATGGAATATTATCATCCTTTATTTACTCCGTTATTGTGATGTGCAGCTAGGACTGTAGTTTATACATTTTGTAAATATGTGTATATGTTACATTTTAACCGGTATGTCACAATCATTTATCTTCATTTACCTATAAGATATTGTTTTCGTAGAGAGATGTTGGGAGTTTTAAGTTTTTATTACATAACGTACTAGTACCTAATCATGATTTCAATTATGTTAGTCAAGCAGAGACGTTTAGCTTTTGTCAAATATGTATATGTGAGGTAAAATCGTACAAATTGTTTTTTTTAAACGAGTTTCAAGAGACCACTTATAGGCACTATAGTACATGTAGATATATTTCTTTAGGTCTTTAGGTATATTCCTATTCAGTACTTGTTATTTTAGTATTTTTTCTATGTCACCAATTCAGTCTAATTAAAGACAGAAAATCTTTGTATTTTTGTCTCGATCTTTAACTGTGACTAAACTAGTTTATGTAATACTAGAAGAATATATAGAACCGTGCATCTGCCCCTGTTACTGTCTTCGTGTTAATCCTGAGTGGTATAGAATTATCAGATGTTTTTTGTGTGAATATTACCTTTTCCAAACCTTACAAAATGTTTTTTTTTAATGTTGAAGTAGTTTCTGTAGTTGGTTAACAAAGTTTTTGTGGGCCGTCTGTCACCTTCCCCTGGGCAATACTGAAAAGGAAAGGAAAGTGATCTTGATCTAGTTTAGCTCACTGAAGAGCTAATCTTCCACTGGTCGTGACAGAGAAGACAGACGCTATGTACAGTATTTACAGGGTCATTGTACCGAGGAAATTCCCCTAGCTCTTTTCGACAATGAACATTGGACCACGCGGACGGCTTATTTATCGTCCCGTCCTTAGGACTGCGACCCTTTCCGGTAGCGTTCATGTCGGGTGAGCGACACAGCCGGGATCGAACTCTCAGCTTCTAGTTCCAGAGGCAAGATCGCTAACCACCTGACTACTCACGCCACCTGAATGGCATTACTTCCCACCGCAGCTAGATGGCGCTGCAGTGGGAGGGACGCGATCACGAACGTGAGTCAGCTTGTGTCCCCCCTCATCATGACGGCCCGACTCCATATCTACGTACTTAAGCCAATACATATGTACCGCTTTACAAAAGAGAGAATGTATTGTAACAGGCAGAAGAGGATTAACGTATGTTATGTCAGTACGCCATTTACGTCCATATTCTTGTAGTCATTGTTTTTAGAATAGACTAGTATAGTAGTTGTTGTATTGATTTCTTTGTCATTGCAGCCATAAATTGTGCCGTGTACCGCTGTCGAGCAATGGAGTTCATTCATTCATTCATTCACGCGGTTCATAACTGTAGTAGATTGTGAAAAACATTGGTTGTGTACGAGGAACTTTTGTTCGCTATTGAGTTACCGACCTGATGAAATTATCCACGATGTTTCTGCAGCGCTTTGACATAAAAGTGAGTTCTTTACTAAAAAATACATTCTTCACATGTTTCCTCCTAATAAGCTACTCGCCACGTATATAGCGTATCGTCCATGTTTGGCTATTCTTTGTGAAAAAAGCATTCTTGATAAAAGTGGAAGCCCATCGTCTTATATTACATAAAATAGTATACACATGACCGATTGCGAGTATGGCGAAGGTAAATTTTTAATCAAAGAAAAGCGCACCATGCACAAGAAAGACCTACAGAACGCCAAACAAAGAAGACGTGTAACACAATCCGGACCCTTACAACTGCTTGTCAATGAATACCATTCACCGAACTGACTCATCACGGCGAGCCTCTATGTAAATTGTGGGACTGCGACAGCTTCTGACCACGCCCTTCCGTGAAAAGCACCTTAATCCTCGACCTCAGTAAGCCCGCTTCATTCTTCCACCGCGCTTCCTATCAGTATCAGGCGTGCACGGAGCTCTCATTCAGAGGCCAGCCACGACCGATAACGACAACATGGCCACCGAAAAAGACGTTGAGTCCGGCGAAGGCGGCGTGCCTCTTTCCGACCTCCCAACCACCACCACTGCAGAACCGCCGAAATACATGCCGTCCGAAGACGCTCCCCCTTCCTACGCTTCGATCCTCGAACAAATCAAGGCGGCCAGGGAAGAATCTGACGGAAACATGGACTTCGGGAAGAAGGCGACGACCGCGGTTGCAGGCAGCAAGGGATGTACCGTGTGCGGAGCGCTGCTGATGGTCGTACCGGTCGCCATGATCGCAGTCGGGGCGCTGAGCGTGCACAAGCAGGACTGTCCCATCCAGCGCATGATACCGATCTACCTGCTCGTCTTCGGCTGCTTCTCCCTACTGAAGAGTCTCATCTCCCTAGCCGAGCGGTGCCGCAACCACCGAGACAACGAGAGCGAGAAGAACGCCAAGCCGAACCCTCTAGAAGGGCTCATCAGCACGTTCCTCTTCGCTTGGTTCATCGCCGGGAACTACTGGATCTACTCCGTGTACACGACGGTCAACCATACCGACCCGTCGGACGCCATGTACTGTCAGCCCTCCATGTACCAGTTCGCCTTCTGGGTGACCACGCTCGTGTACATCATGGCCGGCCTTTGTGTTCTGTTTTGCTGTTGCGGCTGTTTCGCCATCTGCTGTTGCAGTAAGGGCAAGGGTTCGAGTGACGAGTATACTGTATCGTAGGTGTCATTGTGATCTGGCGTTTTGTGTTTCAAAATACCTTTAGAAATGTTGTTCTTTTCCTTTGTTAGTAAATCTGGGTGGTGTTGTTTGACCTTGGGCCCCGTGTCCTTCCTAAAGCCAAGCACATATAATCAGTGCCTGTGCGGTGAAAGGCACGATGGCCCTTTCACAAATTTGCTTGAATGTTAGGCATAAGTTGGTTATCCAAAAGACAGGAATTGTGCGTCTAAATGTCTAAATGAAAACCTCCAAGTGGATACGAATGAATTAACCTATACGTAAATGTATATGAATAGATATGAGTAAATCAACATGTTGAGTCCAACGTATCATTTATATAATTGGTTCTAAGGTCTAGACATTCTTATACATATTGACAAGTTAGTCCATTGAATTCCGTCTTACAAACACTGTTCCGATCCAGTTGGGCACTTATTTGAGGTACTGCACGCACGCCCTCTGTGGCTCACGGTGTATCTTGGGTGTCGGCCTGGAACCACGCCCAATGGAAATATGCAATGGCAGCTTCCTACCTGTATTTACTTTAGCTGTCATCGTAGGCCCCACTCACAGCACGATATGCCATGCATAGGGGTGGGGTGGGTTAGATGCCACAAGAAAACTAAGCTACTTCGAAAATGTGAATAATCTAATTACGTCCTTGTTATATAGCCGTATATGGAATAACATTGTAGTCTTAATCTAATTTATTTTGATTATGTTGGTATATGATTTAAATAGTTGGATAGTTATGTGTACTTCAGTTAATCTTACAATAAGAACTATTTACAAATATTTACCGTTACATTATATTATAGGTATGGACGTTTTGGAATTGAACCTTTAGATGTATATGTATAGGGCTTGATTACCAGAAATGTATCTTTACGCATACCTCAATGATTTTATGAGTAGACACTTTGTCGATTGAAATAATAATTTGAAGTTTGTTTAGATCAAGTAGCTTTCGTAATTTTATATCAATTTGATTATGTAAAGTAGCACTGTAAAACGTATTTGTTTAGCTAGACAATTTGATTCAGAAGTTTGTAACAATATTTTGCTATTTTAGGGTAAGAGGTGCAGATATTATCTTAAAATTTTGATATTCAGTGATTGTTCACTAGACGCTCAATATGTCTATTACACGCATATGCAAAATAAAAAAAATGAATTCAGCCCTTTTGTTGAAGATTCTTTATTCTTTATTCTTATGTTGAAGATTGTTTGCAAGTGAACTTCTAACTAGTTTAGGATATCAATCATTCCAAGACTATCTTTTTAAGAATATAGTTTTATTTCAAAAATACACTTGAAAAAAGATCTACGTCATTTTCACCATTGCTTGACATGAAAGTCTCCTTGGTGTATATCATAAATAAGAACAATACTTTCATATGACAGTTAGTCATTTCCTTCATTGCGTCATTGTGTGCTTCATTGCTACAATAACAATTGACAACGAAAAGGAAATTTCAATTTAAGAACACAGGATAATAGATATGTAGTTTTTACACTTTGCAAATTAATGTAGCAATGTTTTGTTCTGTCAGCTATTGTGAATCTGCGATTATACCGTTGCTGTTTTTCAACGTAGAGATAGAACTTTCCAGAATGGCACAAATAAAAGCCGGTTGTATCGCCCTATCGGACGAGAATATGTAAAAGATTTGGTGACAGGATGTTAACGAAACCTGAAACTTGTAGGGTAAACAAGTAGGCGTGGCTGGTACAAAAATAACTTGATCTCATGCTGCCACCCCCTGTGAGAGTAGTCGGATCTTCCTATTTAAATATGCAATCCGTTTTCAAAACACCTGAGGCGTAAAAGAAAGCAGACTACGTATACTTCCCCCTCCCACACCACGAGCACCTCCGCACGACTTTCCTAAGTCCTGTCGGGGCCTGAAGACACCGCCGACCGCCTACAGACCACCATGACCACCGAGAAAGACGTCGAGGCCCTCGCCACCAACTTTGACACCGAAGAGCCGCCCACCTACGGCGCAGTCGACGGCCAAAAGGGCGACGGCCCTCCCTCCTACTCCTCGCTGTATGGGGAAATCAAAAAGGCCAGTGAAGAGTCCGATGGAAACGTGGACTTCGCTAAGAAGGCGTCAGCCCTCATAGCAGGCAGCATCGGCTGTACTATAGGCATGGGCTTCATGTTGGCGCTGCCGATCGCTTACATCGTGATCGGAGCGATGTACCTACACGACTGTACCATCCAGCGCATGATCCCGATCTATCTGATCGTCATGGGCGCCTTCTCCGCCGCCAAGAACCTAATGTCGCTCGGGGAGAGGTCCCGCAACCACCGAGAAGACCAGAGCGAGAAGAACGCCAACCCGAACCCCCTGGACGGACTCTTCGGGTGCTTCATCCTGGCTTGGTTCATCGCGGGAAACGTCTGGATCTACTCCGTGTACACGACCGTGAACATGAGCGACTCGTCGGACGCCAACTACTGCCAGCCGACCCTGTACCTGTTCGCATTCTGGGCCACCACGGTTACTTACATCTTCCTGGGCCTCATGATGTGCTGCTGCTGCGGCGCTGCAATCGTCTTCGGATCCGCCGCCGCGAGATCGGAAAACTCGCAGACATAAACCGCCATTATCATTAATTAGACAGGTTTAATTCATAAATCAGCCACTTCGAAAACAGTGTTTTTGAGAGATCTCTAGTGCATCACCCCCAGGTATGCTTCAACTCCAACTTCAACTTGACTCTACCCCCAGATGACCCAGTCGGGACCTCCCAAAGTAGTGGTGGGGGGTGGGGAAAGAGGTCCAGGGCTAAGTTTGCACAGTTTAGATTATACAGTAGTGCATTATATTGGGGGTGGGGGGTGGATGCGTTGGGTTGTAACTATGTTTGGACGCATCTTCTAGGATGGCGGAATCATGTACCCTGGTGGAATTATGGTAGTAGATGTTACCTGTATGCTAAACGTTATTTAGCGATTGTTTTCGTCGTTTGAGAATCCTGTAGTATTTTGTTTATTTGTGTAGAGGGTTGTTGTGTACATGTAACGCCCATTTTGGGCCCCAAGTATTTAGCGCGTAAGCCCGTGCTATACCAGTTTGGCAAGTAGATGGTACTCTGTCTATCGTAGGCATTATCTGATATTTGAGACATGTCACTACTTGCATGATCGTCTTCCAATTTGCCCACTGAGTAGACTTTGCTATACTAGTACTGAAAGCGATATGAATGTCAATAGATATACAAACTTGACAATTTTCTTAATGTACTTTAAACAAAACGTGCTTCCAACGTGTAACATTGTCTATTTATGTGTGGAAATACCATCCGGAAGTTTGATGATATAATTACCTTCAAGCAGAATTCCTTTAAACTTCTCGATGAATTTACACTTTACTGAAACATCTCGATTGGAGTAGTGTGATTTCCTCGATATTCTGCATATCAATTTCTGTTTTAACTGTTTTGGAGATATTTGACTCCAACGTTCTTTAGATTTTTACAAGATTTCCTGTGTTTTTCACATGTAAATCAGTTGTTATCTAGGATAACAGGCTACTTTTAAAAACATTAAGCAGGCAGATAAAATGAGCAATGTGCCACACTGAACAATATCCTTGCCAAGCGCCTCGGGCCATGTCTGATACTATTTCTGAACAGAAGTACTTCCATGCTGTATAAGACACTAGTATAATGTATGAACTTTTCGAGTAGGATGTTGAAATTGTAAAGGCTAATTGAGCCTAGCTTTATTCAAAAGTCAAGTTTGTTAAAATGGCATTATAGGTCTGGGTCTAGCTGACATGGCGTATTACTCCCCCACCCCATCCACTATTTCCCTTCTTACATGTGTATTCTAGACTTGCACATCGACAAGGCTACGCTACAGTGCCAACCGTTTTCAGGGTCCGTATCTTATGTATGACAGAAAACATGGAGTTTAAATATTTACACAAATGCTTTTCTTTTGGATTAAATCAGAATTCTTATTCGTCCTATACATAGAAGCCGGGGTACAATACCCGGATTTGACTGGGCTTCACAAAACGACTTGATGGCGCCGACAGACGGCTAGTTGAGTTGATAGCTAAGATTAATTGAAATTCTAGCAAGCAAAACACCTTGACGTGTACGAAAAGGGGTATGTAGTTGAATAGAACACTCGATGTGAGGTCAAGTGATTTTGCCCTAAAGGTCATTTTCGTGCCAACGAACTGACAGAAACTTGTCAACAGGGAATGTTTATATAATCTCCAAGCAGATCCACACCGGGCGCGAAAATCGTATACGCTAGCCAGAGAAGGTGCTAGCATATACGATTTTCGCGCCCGGTGTGGATCTGCTTGGAGATTAATGTTTATAATGCTGGTCTGCTAATCGGTGTTATTTGTTGAGCCCAGCGCTGCATGGTCGATCAAATGTCGGCTCAGTAAATGTTTGGACAACCTGAAAGTGTCAAAAGGTTTAAGATGGACCAACTGTGGCCACACAGAATGCACAAATGATGTTGTTGTGTTTATGTAAAGATATTCAGTTTGTCAACATTATAGATTGATAACACATAACGTTAGACTTACTATTTTTTATGTCAATAATTGGCTTAAGCACAAAGATATGTGCTTCATACCTGTCTTAAACTTTATTCTTGTACTTCTTGTACTAATTTCTACCAGGTCACAGAATATCAATATTTAGAATCGTAATTAAATTTTGTCGACAATGCTCAACATTTGTACATTACGTCGATGCTAGTTGTGTTATTCATACCAGTGTGAAGTAGGTTAACTAGTGACGACGACAAACATTTGCAATCCAATAAAATGTTTATTTGTTGATACACAGGTGTACGAATTTGTTTGTGCTTTTGACTTATACTTAAGGTGGGTTTAGCTTAAGGACTTTCTAGATGATACCCGAGATTTTAAAAGCTTTGTATTTTTTAAATCAGGTTTTTTTTTGCTTGTGTAATTGCAACTAGTGATATTTCAAGTAAAAAAAAGAAACAGGCAAAATGAGAAAAATAGACAAAAATAAAAAATAACAAAAACGAAAATAGAAAAAATAACTAAAAAGGGAAAAAAGAACAGAATAAAAAGGAAGAAGAAAAAGTTTGGCTGTTGGCGAAAAATTGCTTTTAGGCCTTGCTTTGTGCACATGTTCCAAATGCAAACAGTATCTGTAATACAGTAAATAAATAAATAAACAGTCACCACTGGAAATGAGTGGTGCAAACTTCGAACGCACGTTTTTATATACATGCTGCTGGTTCATGGTCTACTTAGTTTTCCACGAAAGGATATCGAATTGGCTAGGTTCCTATGGCAGAGTTTATCCGTTTTTTCGTTATTCTGTCTTTAGCATAATATCTGTAATTACGGTGACCAAGCTGAATACGCCCCCTAGCATTAAGCTAAACTACAGCGACAACATTATTGTTAACATCAGTCTATTGTTTTTCCACGACATACTAGTAGAGCATAGACCACAGAGTTTACAATAATATCGATGTTTTTACCATTTTTCGTGAATGAATTAAAGAATTCAGTTTTTTTTTGCCATGTCCTTAAATGCTAACACAACCCCAGCCGCGGGTGTTATTTGTTATCAGAATATTGATGCTGTGTGGTCTTAGATTCAGACAACTATTATTAGCCGGACTGAAATAATCAGCTCTGGGGTTGTGTATGCATGGCTTGAAGGACACAGCCCCGAGCTAACGACTTACCTCCACAATGCCACAACATAATGCAGGTGACACAAAAGACAGCTGTAACGCTAAGCCCCAGTTCAAAAGCTGCGGTTGATCGAATTACAGACAGACACTCTGATTGAACAAGATATCGTGACGTCAGAGCGTACGCCCAAGCGGTCGTTCGATGACGATGATGGTGAGCCTCCCGGCCGACCTAGCAAGCGTTCTGCGAGACCAATCGGTCGTTTCCCGATGATGATGGTAGGCCCTTTCTGATTGGGCAAGCATGTACAACCAGCCGGTCGTTCGATGATGATGATGGTACATCTTTTATGATTGGCCGGTAGACTAGTTGGGTTTTCTGTACGACCAATCGGTCGTTTGATGATGATGATGGTAGATCTTTTATGATTGGCCGGTAGACTAGTTAGGTTTCCTGTATGTCCAATCGGTCGTTCGATGATGATGATGTTAGATCTTTTGTGATTGGCCGTTAGACTAGTTGGGTTTCCTGTACGCCCAATCGGTCGTTTGGTGATGATGATGTTAGATCTTTTGTGATTGGCCGTTAGACTAGTTGGGTTTCCTGTACGCCCAATCGGTCGTTTGATGATGATGATGTTAGATCTTTTGTGATTGGCCGATAGACATTTTAGGTTTCCTGTACGCCCAATCGGTCGTTCGATGATGATGATGTTAGATCTTTTGTGATTGGCCGGTAGACTAGTTAGGTTTCCTGTTCGCCCAATCGGTCGTTTGATGATGATGATGCTAGGCCGTTTCCTTAGGGCCAACCTAGCGGTCATCTAGATGTCTTTCAGCAACACTCAAGCTAATAAGAGGCCTTGTGTTAGGCATTGTACTGAAGGTATGGAATTTTCTGGAAGACTTTGAAGACCGGAAAAGGAGAGAGAAGAGATGTGACCACACCACGCGTTTTTGTTCTGTAGGTTAGTTGCGGTATTCCCACGACCTATAGGTTGTTGAGGGTATAATATATTAGTTTAATTGTCTAATTAAGTATTGTATCACTTATCAAATTACTGTTCAGTTCAAATCAGAAAATAAGAATGATTGTATGATTATTTAACTACTGAAAACAGGAGAATTATCTGTAACAAGGTTTTACTATGTAATGCTTTAATATTCGATTTTACAACACAGGTTCTTGTGAAAAACGTGTTTTTATCAAAATACTAGAAAGACACAAGCATACAATATTAGGGATACACGTGTAGGTACGTACACGTCCTAAGAAAGGTGAGCTGACACATGGTACGTAGTTTGTGACCTCTTTGTTTTGATTGGTTGCTATTTACATAATCAAGTCGACCCTAACGCCCAGACAACAAAAGGCCCTGCTGTGTATAAATACGCCGGCGCGTGGCTTCATCCAACATTCGCAAATCAGACTCCGCCGTGGACAAGCCGTAAGGAAAGACCACAGCGCATGCACGATGGCATCCAGTCGGGACATAGAGCTAGGTTCACCAAAGGCTTCCAACCAAGTGGCCCCGGGTGCCCCGCCGGCGTACAGCGACGGTCCCCCGCCCGACTACGGCTCCTGGTTCGAAGAGCTGAAAAAGACCAGGGAGGACACGGACGATAACGTGTCCTTCGGGAAGAGGTTTTGCTCCGTCATCGTGGGAAGCATCGGCTGCACGATCGGGCTGGGATTCATGATCGGGATCCCCGTCAGTCAGATCGTGATCGGAACCCTCTTCCTGAACCAATGCACGATCCAGCGCATGATCCCAATCTTCCTGATCGTCTGGGGCAGCTTCGGCGTCTTAAAAACCCTCATCTCGACCGGGGAGAGAGTCCGCAACCACGTCCGCAAGAACCAGGAGGAGGACGACAAAGAGAAGAACGCCAAACCGAATCCGCTAGACGGCCTCATCAGCCTCTTCCTCTTCGCCTGGTTCATTGCAGGAAACTACTGGATCTTCTCCGTGTACACGACGGTCAACACGGTCGACACGACGAGCGCGCTCTACTGCCACAACACCTTGTACTTCTTCGCCTTCTGGATGACCATAGCGATGTACATCCTCATCGGTGTCGCCATCCTCATTGGCTGCTGCTGCTGCTTTGTGTGCTGCTGCTGCTGCGGTAAGAAGGGTGGTGCTGACTTGGAGAAGTAGACCTCTGCGTGGACATTGTAGCAAGTATATGTTTTACACTAGTACCATGCGTCCTGTTCTTTAGAGTTAACGTTTGCAGTCCATGAAACTGCAAGCTGTTCAATGTAACTTCCGTTAACTTAACATCAATCCTCCGAATTACATAAATCTGCCAGTTTGAAAAACAGTGGGTTTGAGAGATCTCTAGTGCAGCACAAGCCCTCCCCCAAGTATGCACAGTTTAGATATACAAGAGTGCATTGTAGCACCGGGGGACGTTGGGTTTTTTTGAACGTATCTTTTCATGGTGGCGGAATTATGTACATGTACGTTGGTGGAGTTATGTTAGTAGATGTTACATTGAATGTTTTACCCCTAGTTTCTTTTCTCACATTAAGAAGCTACATTTGAAGCGATATCCCTGCCATTGCAAGTCAGCTGAACTGTTCACTAAGTAGAGGAGTGCTGTTCTAGGACGCGTTACCAAGACAACACCTTCCATAGTTTATTTTACTATCAATTATTCATCCGGAGAACTGGACTAGCAAATAGCACGACAACTGTTTGTATACCTAAAAGGCCCAGTTGTCAAACCAACACAACACCAGGTGGTATGTTTGATAGTTTAAGTTATCAAAACGTTATCTCTCAGGTTAATGATATGCAGGGACTTCCGGAAGTAAGATAGTTTTTGTAGACAACAATACGGGTGAATCTTAGGCCTTCCAAGCATTGCTACATTTTGAAAATTCATAAGTTTTCAACAGAAATTATGCAACATAAACATTGTAAAGAATTGTAAGAAAAGCATTTGACACTGATACTTGGACAGAACAAGGCTTGACTATTTGCGCACAATATATTCTGTGTGAAAACTGTTTTCCAAGTGTCTGTCTTCCGTATAATCGCCAACGCCATTTAGCATTAAGGAAAAACATTTTTGAAAGACACGTTTCTTTCGGACAGAAAGTCAAGAAATTGATATCTATGAAATTTACATTTCATCTGAATCATGATGAAAATTAAACCCTTCTATTTATATGTCTTATCAATCAATAAACTTGAGGGATGACATTGTTTTTATACAATTCAAAATTACCGCCGTTGTGACAAGCCAGCCAATCAGAGACTGTGTCTCAAAAAGCGCTGAAAAAATGATGAAGATTTTGAAATGTCATGTCTTTCATATAATGAAGGTAGAATTTAATGCGGAGAGTCAGCTCTAAGACTGATGTAACTTTAACATATATGACCAACTATCATTTAATTCTATGCAAAGCTAGACCATGTCAAACATGCCTAAGATTAAACATAAACATAGTAATATAATATGTCACGTAATGCATTATTGTCAAACATAAGGGCTAACATAGCCTTCAGAATTATCAACAATTGCATATGTAACATTATCTATATAACCGATATAGCCACCATTCGGCTTTACACGCCAGCTTGTAACTATTGAGTTTTTATGATATCTAGTTCAGATCTTCAGTTTGAATTGCAGTGTTTTTATTCTAAAATATGTATACATACAAATATTATAATATTATGTACTGTCAAGCTTCTTGAATGTACATCTAAAAACAAACTGTGTGTGTACATGTACATATGCTTGTAATGTTGCGAAGATGAATATTATAAAACATTTATACAAGAGCTTACACGTGTGTAGTCATTGAATATGCCTTTTTACATTCTGTGTGCTTTATTTAAGCAGTGTAAGTAGACTGCTCAATAGAAATCGCTAGCAAACAAATTGGTGCATTTGTAGATGTCCATGTTTTTAATTTTGCAAATAGCAACCTGTCGTCTGTCCTTAGTAGCCATTTGACCTTGTATAAAGTATACAAAGTGTGACCTTGCTTGTCTGGGCGTGGCTATCACCCTGTCAACCATAGCTGTCAATCAAAAACGTCACTAGTTTACTTGACAGGTTTGTGATCCACTGTTCAATGTTGACGTGTCTAAAACATCATAGCAACATCGTTAGAAACAGTCGTTCCTTGTGCTAAGAATACTGCAAAACAATTGCATATAAATATGTGGCAAATGTGTGGTGAAATAAACTACCTGCTTGTATCTGTGTATCTAAATGTCTCGTGTGTTTCGTCGTGGTTTAGGCTGATTTGTTACCATAAGGTACTTGATAATGCGTCGGAACGGTGCAGTATGCTATTGTGAACTTTTTGTATTCAGTGATATCTGCAGACGTAGATTTTAGAGTTTGATTACATTATGTCGTCGGCACACTTTCCTGCCACGCGTTGTAAGTGTCAGTATGTGTCTAGAACAACACGTTGTGTGCCAAACTACTATAATAAGTCTTACAATCCACTTCAACCACATTCTATACAATGTGATTCGGGCCCCTGTCTAAGATTGTCGTCCTCTTGGTCCTTCCGTGTTTTTTTTTACATTTATTTAGGTCCTACGGAACTTCAGAAATCATCGTCCAGTGTTGACTGGTAAAAGTTAGAATCCTTCCCAAACCGTGTGGTGTATAGGGGTGGTGACCATCTCCGTTAACTTTCAATAGCCCTTGAACCACACAGATGTGCAAACACTACAGCAGGGGTCTCTAGTAGTAGTGGAGTGCGTTCAACTACGGTAACCGTACACTATTTCTCTTAATTATAAGTGCAGGGTGCTGAGAAGAGAAATCATTGTGTATCATTCTTAAAGTCTTTGGTATATGATCCGGCCGGGGTTTGAACCCACACAACAAGCCCAAAAATGTACCCACTTGTGTTGAGTGATACCGATGATGTTTGGAATCAGGAAAACAAAAGCATCATAACGCAAGCGTAAGGTGTGACTATACCATAGTGGAGGGCGGGGGGCGTCTACTCTCCAAGCAGAGGTTCAACTCCGGCCGGTTTTTGACGTGTTTTAGGTGTTTACGTCGGGCTTTCTATTTTGTCCCGTTTTCTTCATGTTACCAAATCAAACGACATGAAAAATACATTTTGGCTTGGCGACATAAAGAAAATGGGCCAAAATAGAAAGCCCAACAAAAACGCATAAAACATGTCAAAAACCAGCCGAAGCCGAACCTCTGCTTGGAGAGTAAGGGGATTCAAACAATAGAATAAGGCGTTCCTTGCAAAGGCTAGAGAAGAAAAGAGAACCCTGTCATCAGTGTTTTCTGAAGGATTACTTGCCTCGGCAGAAACGCACAAAAAAGGAATGCAGTAGCACAAAGGGGGTCTTTTAGGGATATATTGTTATCAGATTGTCCTATTTTCTGACACGTAACCCCTCTATGGTCAGAAATGGGGGTTACCAGTGCATTATACACACATTTAAGTACTGTACAAAAATTCTTATTCCTAATGCGACTAGACAAACCTCCCATTGAAAAACATGTCTGTTCTTTTATGTCTACTATAACCGAAAAGCGAGAAGTAGAATTTATCTAAAGATAGTCATATTCTTTTTGTATCCGTTTACTGTACTTGTTATTTTGTTTTGGTGTGACCTGTACTTAGGCAAGTGTGGCAGAAATGTGCAATAAAGGTCTTCATTCATTATATAACGATCTTTACAGTATCTTCTTGGACCTCATCGCACGGTTCATGATCAGTACATAATTCATTGAGGCTGCAAAGAAATTAAGCAACGTCAATTATAAATAATTCGGAATCAGTGATATTGTCAGGATACAATTCGACAGTGCCAGTGGTTCTAGGCAATAAAGGAATTCCGTCAGTAAGTCTTGATGTTTTATTCAAACAGTTACTGTAGCCTAAGTCAAAGTAAACAATGAAATGGACCCAGGGATACAAAGGTCAGAAAGATATCGAGTAAATCAATATGTAGTTATCCTCTCATTTGTTTGCCATTTGTAACTAACCCCTGATTCATATACTAATATATAATTTGTGTTCTAATTTAACTTAACTTAACTTAACTTAACTTAACTTAACTTAACTTAACTTAA